>NW_020172724.1:2230352-2267503 GCF_003031525.2 Neophocaena asiaeorientalis asiaeorientalis
CCTGATCTCTTTTGCTGGGGAGGAAGAGCGTGTAGTAGAAAATAAACACGCTTGCAGCCCAGGGGTTAGCTGGAGCTGCACACACAGCTGGTGCCTGCTCGCTCCCTGGGAGGCCTTGGCCTCCAGCCTGGGCTGGCTCGGCCCTGGGGTGCCATGGAGTGCCCGTGGCTGCCCTGGGAGGCGCTGTCCCTCGCCCAGCTCAGGCCTGTACCCTGCGGCTTCCGGGAGGTTCCGGTTTCTGCCCGCCAGGTGGACGGCTCCCCCCTCCCGCCCCCACCCCCATTCTCCACAGCACACCGCTCGCAACACTGCCCTGCTTCTGCCACCTGAGCCCCCCAGGTGCCATCTGCCACCCTGTTTTCAGCCGGCAGGTAGGCGGCCTTGGGGCAGGGCGAGGAGCACGCAGGCGGATCCCAGATGGGGCAGGTAGTGCCTGGCCTGCTACCTGGCACCTGGGTTGTCCCCACCTGCCTAGGAATAGGTGAGAGCAGGTCTGGTAAAGTATGGGTGTGTCTAAGGGGTCCTCCTGTCTCTCTTGGCATCTTTGCATGTATGAGCTGTAGGGTCTGTCTGGCCCCTCTGTGTGTATCTGAACACCTGACCGTCCCTATCTTGAGCCTGGCCATTCCCATGGCATATCCCTACCCGCCTCCCTGTGTCTCTACTCCTTTGTGTCTCTCCGCCTGCACCTTGCATCTCTCTCTCACTGTCTCTGCGTCCCTGCCTGTCTCTCTCAGATCCGAGCTGGTGAGGGTGCCTTTGCCATCAGAGCCACCTCCCCCCACGTTGGGTTGCTCTGCTTAATTTCATTTTCCCGGGGCTCCAACTCACAGAAATAAACCCTCCCTCCCCACCCCTGCACTTTTTTGATTTAACAAGCCTGCTGCAAAACAATAGTGATTTCCGCATTGATCATAAACAGAAGTGATTACCATACAATTACAGCCTGAACCATCAGCCTCCATGCAATCACTGAGCCGCATTGTAAATAGGAAGACAATTGCCTGCAGAATTACCCCCAAATTGGTTTAACTGGCAACAAAAGAGTGTTGGCGTTTTGGCATTTTGGGGAGGGGGAGGGGGAGTGCTGGTGGTCCTGACAGCCAGGGTCCCCACTGCTGTCTTCCTTGCCTTTGTGGAGGTGACCTGCGAGGGCGAGCTGCCCACCGCCTTCCCCCACCTCATTCTCTTTGCTTCAGTTATTGCTCCTTGCCCATCTTGGCACCGTTTGTTATAAACTCATTTATAGTAATGTGCGAGCGTCCAAGCATGCCTTTGACTGGGAGAGTGGAGACGGGTGAGTCTGGGGGGACGGGATATTCCGGGGAGGCCTCCTCAGCTCCCCTGATCTCCCCTCTCCCCAGCGCCACCTCATCTGCCTCTTCCAGGTCACTTCATCCCGCTAGGCTCTTCTGGCCTGGCTCCGACCCTGCGGCCTTCCCTCCCCATCTCCCAGCCTAGTGGTGGTCTCCTGCCAGGAGGCTCCTGCTTTCTGTCCAGGGCGGCCTACTCCCTCCTACAGCTGCAGCGTGTCCCCTGCGTCCTCCGCAGCCTCCCAGGCCAGCTGGAGCCCCTGTGCCTGGCCTCATGAACCAGGGCAGCCCATTCCTGGGAGTCTGCCAGCCACCCCTGCAGCGAGTTCCAGGAGGGGCTCGCAAAGCAGGCCTCCGCTGACCTGGGCCCGCCCCTTTCCAGCCTCTGGTTTTATGAGAAGTCCTCTGCCAGCAGGCCGTCTCTTGAATGTCTGGAGACTGGACTCCTGAGCGCCAGCCGTTTCTGCAGGGGGCTTGTCTTTGCTTGGGAGGTGATTTCTCTCCAGGGTCAGGCTGCTCTGAAGTTACCGGGAAAGCCTGCCCACTGGCACACTTAGATTCTATCAGATTTGTGCAAATCCAGGTTAGAAGTGCTTCTGCATGTTCCATCTGATCCTCGTGGAAGGATTAGCGCGTGCTGGTGATTTTATTCTCGTTTTTGACGGAGGCGTGATGCAGCTGGCGCCAGGTCACACAGCCCACCAGTGGGGGTGAGGTCTCAGGCCCCTGCTGGAGTGCTTGTTTCTAGGCGCCATCTCTCCAGCGTTCTCGGACCTACAGGATGCAGGCTGGTTGTGGTGGGGTGGGTCTCACCTGGTCTCTGACCTGCTCTGAGAGCTCGGACAATACCAGTGATTTGAACAGGTCCCAGTGAGTGACACTTGGGGGTGCTGAGTTCTGCTCACACGTCCGTTAGTGCCTCTCATCCCCACTACAGCCCTGTAAGGGATGGTCAGGCCCCCACTGAGAGCACTCGACCCACTCAGAGCTCAGGTTCCTGGTACGGAAGCTAGTTTGAGGCATGTCTGCTAGCCTTCCAGCCTGTGCTACCCAGCATCCTGTAACGCAGAAGGCAGCCGGGGTTCCCCGGGCTCTCTCACTGGTCCAGGTATCACCGAGGCTCCCTGTCTGGTTGCTCCTTGCCAAAGTCTCGGGACAGAGCCCCATCTAGAGTTGGTATATTTAGAACCCAAAGTTCTGTCGGCTGCCCCAGCTCTGTCCTGCGCTGGGAGGGACCTCAGTGCTGCCCTGGGCTTGGCCTGAAGGGCTGGGGTGAGTTGGGCAGGGGCTGGGGCGACTCTTGAGTTGCCCCTGTGTGCCTGGCACCCACCTCTTCCGCGCTGACATTGAGAGGAAACCAGTCCAGAGAAGAAGCTGGTCAACGTGGCATCCACACACCGTGGCGGTCCCCGCCTGCCCAGCCGACCTGCCCTCACGTGCCCCGTCCCTGAGCCTTTGCTCCTGCTGCATGTCTCCTGGGTAGTCAGGTGTCCCGTGGAAAGAAGGGGAGTTCAAAGCTGCAAAGACCTGCACTCAAGTTCTGTGTCTGCCACGTCGTGCTTTGTGCCATCCTTACCTCTGAGTTCTGCTTCTTTTTCTTTAAAACGGGACTGTGCCCGCCCTGCTGGACGACTGGACAGTAGAGGTGAGCATGTTATCAGATAGCAGCTGCTGTCATCCTTGGCCTTGGAATCCAGCCCTCCCTCCGAGAAGGAGGGGGCCCACCCTTCAGTGAGCATGCGTCATGTGCAGAGCTTTGCGCTGGGCATTTTAAGGCTGCCTGGTTTGATCCTTCACCACTACCCTGAAAAGACAGCCACCACTGTATCTGCGATGTCCTACACGGGAGCCAGAGCCCCGTGTGGGCGGTCACACTTAGATTTAATGAAGTAACGTTAGATACGACGTAAAGCTCAGCTCCTTAGTACAGCAGCCCACGTTTCAAGTGCTCGATAGCCGCGCGTGGCCCGTGGCCCCTGTTTTGGGCAGCACAAAGATAGAACATCTCCATCACTGCAGGAGTTCTGTTGGACAGGCTGCCCTGTGTTATCATCCCCTCTCACGGGTGCGAAGTTGAGGACTAGATCAGTGACACGTCACACTCAGGGTCCCAGCTGGAGGAGTGGGAGCTGGCGTGCAAGCCTGGGCCCCTCAGCTGTAGGACACACTGAGCTCTCCTTTGTTGCCAGATCTCATACCTCCCCACACAGCCTCCGTGGGACCCTCAAGGGCAAGGACTGTGTTTGCTCTGCATCCCAGTGCCCAGCCCTAAGACCTACCCCAGGGCAAGCATTTGGGGCCGTGTTTGCCGAGAGGGCGATGGAATGAATGACCGAACAGACACTGCCTGCTGAAACTTGGGGGCACGCTTCATTCCCCTCCTCCAGGAGGATGCGCAGAGTCAACTGCTGAGGAGTGATGGATGGCCCCTCTCCCGAGATAAATGTGGCAGTCAAGGTAATCGGATTGTGTATGACAGTCTCATTTGTAGGCGAGGGTAGGAAGCGCCCAGCCATGCCTCGCCCCAGCCGCCCATATTAGTTTAATCAAATGCCTAGTATCTAAATGACTGGGCCTCAGTGATAGATGATGTGAGCTTTGCTAAATGCTGTTGCCCTGTCAAACCCAGCTTCTCAAGGCCCTGCCTGGCTCCTGGGAGCTCTCATTTGTTTTTTCTTGCCTGGTTATCTCTGAGTGGGGCAAGGAAGGGGGCTCTTGCATCTGTCTTAAATCTCTTGTTTTTCATGGAGGAGGAGGAAGAGGCCAGAGCTGGGGGAGGAGTGAGATGGAGTCACCTTCCGCCTCTTCTGAGAAGCCTTCCTGGGTGGCTGCAGACAGTCTAGGGGAGCATGACTCCCCAGAGCCCCTGAACTAGGGCCTCACCATGCACTATGTACCTTCTGTCTCGTACAGACTCTCCCCTCCCCTGTGCTAGCTAGCCTTTTCACTCTCTTCAAGGGGTATACCAGAAGTTTTTCCCTTTTATGTTGGAAAATTCTCAACTTTCCTCTTATGGGTTAGTGGTTGTTGTGTCCTCTTTGAGAATATTCCCCAATCCCAAGGTCATGGAGGTATTCACCTATATCATATTCCAGACAATGTATTATTTTGCTTTTTTTTTTTTTTTTGGTCTGTGGATTTTGGTCTGTGGTGTGAGGTAGGGATCAAGTTTCTGGTCTGCTCATTGTGAGCTCTGAGCTCCTGCTGTGTGCCCCAGACCAGGCTGGGTCCTCCGGAGAAACAGGAGGTAGAAAAGGCACAGTCCTGTGTTCTAGGAATGACAGTCAGTTTGAGCTTAAACTTGTGCTCTTAAAAAGGAGGCTGAGCCCAGCATGTATAACGCGCCACGCTTTGTGTCAGGGTGGGGTCTGCCCATACCAGCCATGCCCAGGGCTTCTGGTAACGTTGAGTGTCACTTGTGTGTCAGATACTGTTCTGGGCACTGGGGATGTGGCAGTGATTGCAGTACATGGAAACCCCTGCACTGGAAAGAGCTTTTGCTCTTTGCCCAGGACCACACAGGGGGGCATCAGATGAGAAATGACATAAAAAGTAGAAGGTAGTAAGTGCCATAGAGATGGGTTGAACAGAGGAGGGTAATAGAGGGAGTCAGTGGCGGGGATGGTACTGCCATCTACAAACTGGAAAGGTCAGGGAAGCCCTCACTGAGTAAGCCAGTGAGGGCTGAACCACGTGGATATCCAGGGCAAGAAACTTCCAGACAGATGTTGCAAAGACTCTGATACATGTAAATGGTGGAATAACTCTGGAAGGAAAACCAAATACACTAGCCTGATTCCCCTGGCGGGAGGAACTAAGATACGAGACTGGGGAGGGGAGACTGCATTTTTCAGGACATACCTTTTTTCTACTTTTGTATATTTTTAATCACATACACACCTTACGTCTTCAAAAATTACCATTGAAGAGTAAAGCAGGGAGGGTGGGGAAATGTAACAGTGAGGCGGAACCATCAGATGTACTTACTAGCAAAACTGTGGCTTTGGAGGCCAGCAAATGTGGGTCCTGATCCCTCTTCTGGCCTCTGTCTGAAATGTTAGCTTTCTAAGGAGACTATTTGTGCATTACTTAGGTGAATAAAAAGTCATTTTATTAATTAAAAATCAGTAGATCCCACTCTGCTGATTGTTTTGGCTGGTTGTCGTTGGGCGGGTTCCTTAACCTCTCTGAGCACCCGTTTCCTCCTGGAAAATGGGGGTAGTGATCCTGACATCACAGGATTGTCAGGAAAATGAACAGAGAAAAAGAGTGTGCTGAGTTTCTGCCCGGCCTGGAGTTGACCTTCCCGAGGGCATGTCCTTGGATGACCTGGCCCTCTGCAGGGCAGAGGCAGAGAATCTATCCCTGTCCTCAAGTTCTCCAACGGCTTGGGACCCCAGGAAGGCCCAGGCTTTGCATTCC
The DNA here is from genome assembly GCF_003031525.2 of Neophocaena asiaeorientalis asiaeorientalis. Classification (NCBI taxonomy): domain Eukaryota; kingdom Metazoa; phylum Chordata; class Mammalia; order Artiodactyla; family Phocoenidae; genus Neophocaena; species Neophocaena asiaeorientalis. Next base: position 2,236,088 of record NW_020172724.1, read on the forward strand.
AGCTGCCTCAGAGACAGATGGATTTGCTCTGGACCCCCAGGCTGATGGCCATCCAAGACGCTGTGGCCTGCTGGCCCTTCACAGCCCCCTCAGGATCCAGCCTGCCCAACTGGTGTCTGCTCGGCTGGGACCAGCTGGTCTTCACCAGCTGGTCATCTGGCTCTGACACCCTCCCTGCCCCAGTGTCTCCTCCTCTCTGGGCGCTGTGTTAATTTTTTCATGGCTTCCCTCAGAGGCAGAAGGCAGAGAGCTGTTTCCTGCAGGGAGAGAGCAGGCGCTGGGGGCGGGAGGAGGGAGGGAGGGAGAGCTGAGTGGTGATTAAACACTGCAGAGGCCTAAACAAACGACGGCTCCCTCCCCCAGCTGCTCTGGGAGAGAAACATGGAGCCGGAGCCGGCCTGAACTGCAGATGGCCCAGGCTGCTGTCTGCCCCCGCCTGCCTACTTGGAGCTGCCCTGGGGCTACTTCCTGAGAGCCACAGTGGTGCTGAGCCCTGCAGGAGCCAGCTCAGTCCTTAGGGCCACTGTGAGGCAGGCCCCGAGGCAGAGAGGGTTCAGGGCCACACCGCTAATGCACTAGGGAGTGGTAGAGCGGAGACGGTTGTGCAGGGGCAGTAGTAGTTACTTCTAGAGTACCAGCCTGAATGAGACAGCGCATGCAAAGTGCCCAGAACAGCACCTGGCCTGAATCAAGTTCTTGGCCCGCAGGAGCCACTGTCAAGGTTGCCCCCGTTACACCTTTAGAACAGCTGGGTGAGATAGGTTGCCGTGCGGGTGAAGAAACTGGGGTGCACACACCTACCAGGGTGTTGCCCGGGACCACACAGTCCACACAGCGGATTAAACCCAGGCTCGCCCACTTCTGACTCCCTGCCCAGAGTTCCTTCTCGTGGACCAATGGCGGGAAGAGAGTCAAACCTCCAGAGCCTTGAACACAAAGAACGGGGAAGTCAGCAGCGGGGTGAGAGGCCATCTGCCAGGCCCACGGCCCTCCTGGCCGGAGAGCTTGCGTGAAGGGGCGAGGGAGGAATGGTGCCCTCCCACTCTGTTCATGCAGAAAATGGCAACTGAGCTCACCCCTCGGTCTAGAGCAGTGGTTCCCAAAGCGGGGTTCCCTGGCCCAGCAGCAGCAGCATCACCTGGGAACTGGTTAGAAGTGCAAATTCTTAAGCTCCACCCCAGACCCACTGAATCAGAAACTCCACCGGGAGTGAGACCCAGCACTCTGGGTTTGAACAAGCCTTCCAGTTGCTTCTGATGCACAGGCAAGGTCGAGAACCCCTGGCCTAGAAACCCAAGTACTTCTGTCCTGCCCCGGGGCCTCACTGTCCAGGCCACAGTCACCCAGACATCACCCAGGTGTGCTACACTCTGAGTAACAGGTGCAGCCAGGAAGCAGTAGATGTAAATGGAATTCGTATAAACAATTCTTATTTTCATTGCAACAAGGCAGCTGGATATTGAACGGAACCTCACAGAGAATCCTTTCATCACATAAAGGAGCTTCTGCAAAGAGAAAACTCCTCTCTTGATTCCTGCCCCCTCCCCCCTAAGTGTTCTAGAAATTCAGTCTCTATGTCAGGTTTTCTTCGAATGGTGTCTACCTATACATAACTAAAACGAGTAGCCAGCCTGCTAAAAGCATTGCAGATAGTCTCCAAAATACATCAGGGACCCCTGCAGTTTAGAAGGAGAGCCTAGTGGGACAGATGGAGGCCAGTTTGGTGCTTTGGGCAGCTGGGTCATCCACCGCCAACCCCAGCTGGGCACCTGGAGGGGTCGTGCCAGCCAGGCACGGGTGGTTTCCAGGGCTCCGTCAAACATTCACACTCAGGGGTTCTCAGAAAAGGAGTGGAGTGACCGATTAGGAAGCCAAGACATAGACACCTGAAATGCGCAGCTCTCAGCTGCTCTTGCTAGATAAGTGGATAAGAGAGAAAACCCTGCAACACAGTTCTGGATAGGGAACCCACCGGAAGGTTGTCATCTCCCACAATGTGGGGTCCGGAAGCAGCATCTGAATCGGCCCCCAAATGCTGCCCGTGGGGCCAGGTCATGTGCCCCTGAGCTGATTTCCAGAGTGACTGTAGGTGGAGCGGCGCTTTGCCTCCGCCTCTAAGCCGCCTGCCCAGTGCTCAGGCCTCACCCTCACAAGCCCAGAGTCAGGGGCAGGAATCACTGACTGCATTTCTTGTGCCGGGAACCTGAGATCCTTGGAGGTTACCAGGTCACTCAGCCAGGGGAAGCCGGGAAGGAGTGGGAGGGTTGGGGTCCAAATGGTTAGAGGCAGGGGAGCTGGGGGTCTGGTCAGCAGGTTTCTCCTGAACCTGCTCTTTCTCCACAAACAGTGAGTGCCCTGAACCCAATTTGCAATAATCAAGGATCACCAGCAAAGTGCCGCTTGCCCCAAATCTCTCTCCTGCCCCCGTCACCACAGCACACATCCCCTTAGCCACTCTTAAGGGCTGGTAAGTTTTCCAGGTGGTTCCTTTATAGAAAGAAGGCTGCCCTGGGATCGGTCCGCACCTCCCTAAGGCTCTGACCCTGGCTTTATGAGTCCAGGCTGGGTGCAAGGAAACTGCCATTTGAGGGTCCTGGGGTTTGTCACTGGCTCCTGGCTCCCACGGGAAGAGTCAAGGTCCTGAGATTGAACGTGGGGGCCGGAGCGGATGGAGGGAGTGCTCAGCAAGGCCTCTCAGCTCTCAGACTCACAGCCCTCTGGCCCTCCACAAAGGTGGGTGGTTGTGTGTTTGGTCTCTCTCGGGGGTCTGCTTGACCCTGGGAAGGGCCTGGCCTCACACCGACCACTCCTTTTTACACTGGGAGCGGGAGGACACAACCAGATTGTGAGTACCCAGCTGGGAAGCCTCAGAAAAGTGAAGTACCCAGGGAAGAAATTGATTCCCGTAATCCCTCCTTACCCCTCGGGCTCCCTGAGAGGGAGCAACAGGCAGTAGTGTTTAACCCCCAGGAGAAACTGGCCATGGAGGAGAGAACAGGCTGCCCAGGTGACCTGCTGGAACGCGGGGCGTGAGCTCTGCAGGCAGGCAGACGGTGTGGCTCCCGTCTTGTCTTGCAGACGCACTGGGAGTGTCACGCCAGGGCCAGTGGCGTGGGGGGACCATCCTCGCCAGCCTGGGCCTCTGGGTCTCCTCTGTCCTGCTCAGCTGCTGCCTCGGAGCAAGATGGAGGTGGGGAGACTATTGGCTCTAGGCACGCACTGCCCCCCAACCCCCATGGATATTCTTGTCCATCCTTGGGTAGCCAAAGAGGTCAGTCCTGTTGGAACCCGTGTTCTTCTGACATATGGGGTGCAGGTGCACGGAGGCCTCCTGGCCTCGATCTGTTGTGGGCGTGGCTCGGGGCCCCTCCCCTCTCCAGCTATTAATGCTTTGCTGTAATTTCCAGCTGAGATGGTCTAGAGTCCCACGCTCACCCCACCACCAGCAAATGTCCAAGTAAGATGGGAAAATCCCGCCTTGGTCCTGGCCAGCCACAAACTCAGGTGTGTCCTGAGCCAGGTTACCTAGCTTCTCCGTGCTCGCCCCTTATCTTTAAGATGGGAGTTGTGACTTCCCCACCGCCAGGTGGCTTATGACAGTCCAGGGGGCAAGGGGTGTGTGAGCCGGCCCCCCACGGGGGTGCAGTACACAGTGGCAGCTCCCTGCCAGCTGGTCTCTGCAGACAGCAATGCTTTGGCCAGTGCCCCTATCCAGGCCCATCCCTCAGGCTGGCAGTTCTGAGGGGCACCCCCAAGAAGAAAGGGGCATTCTTTTTCTGATGAAAACACCCGCTTGAGCTTGTTTCGGGTGTATTTTCAGTTGAATCCGAGTTAGCCAGGAAGGCCCAGAGGGTGGTGTGACCTGGACAAGGAATTTTCCAGGCTGGGATTTTCCTAAAGTCCACGGACAGGCTCAACCCGTCTGACATCTCTTGGGTCGCTCCGCAGGGTTGAGGGACGGCCAAACTGGTTTGGGGATCAGCCCTGCCAGCAGCAGCTCTGAGATCCCCCAGAGTTCACTTCCTAGGGTGAGTTCACAAGCTTGGAGACGTCCAGCTCCTGCCAACCCAACCAGCCCTGGGGGACAGGTGTGGGAACACTGGTGGAGCATGCCAGAGGTCCTCTCCTGCCGGCCCAGACCATAGGACCGCAGATGGCAGGATCTGCCCAGCACAGAGAAGCAGGTAGGGCTGGGCGGGGCAGGCCGTGGGCCTTTCTGTGAATCCTGGGACCAGGCACCACTCATCTGGTGGTCACCCTGCCTGTGGGGCTTGTGTGTGGGTGAGGGGGGCAGGCAGAGATGGAGAGGAACAGGGTCACTCAGCCAAAGGGCCAGCAGTCGATCCTTCCTTGTTTTGACTTTCTCACCCACAGTGATGGGACGTGACAGGACAGGCAGAAAAGCGTGGGAACGATCTAGAAAAGCCAGAAGGAGCCGACACTCAGGACAGCGTGCCGCTGCTGCTGGAGCAGTGATACGGCTGTTTTGCAGGAGAGCGAGATTTTCCCCCAAGGAAAACATCTTTGGTTTTATGTTCCAGGGGTCAGCTGTCAGGGCCGCCAAAGTCCAACCTACAGCCCCCCAGGGAATGACATTTCCCATAACCAGGGGGAAGTTCTAACCCCTCAGCTGCCCAAGCTGCTGAGGCTGCCCACCTACTGGGCCCTGTCACACCTGCGTCTTGCACACACCGGCTCTTGGACCTCAGCAGATCCACTTGCTGCTCTGGGCTCAAGGCCTTAGTAAATGGGGTCCTTGGGCAAGGTGAGAGCTCTGGAATCCCTTCTGTCTATAGCCCACCCTGGTGGGGAGGGGGAGGGTCTAGGATGAGCAGCTCATCCCACCCACGGCACCTGCAGGATTGAGAAGGGGTTGAGGCTGGCTTCAACCTCGAGAGACATGAGCTCGCTGTGAGGCCAGGGCCGAGTCATGGGGCAACAGACTTCAGAAAGCACAAGCGCTCGCCCCTCTTTTACATAGGGTCCAGAGAGGGAAGGAAGTTACCTGAGGTCACACAGGAAGTTGGTAGCAGGCCAGGGACAATGCACTGGGGTGGTGCTGATTCATGGGAGTAGGAGGTGGGTAGGAGGCGCGCGGCCGTCTCCCGGGGATGCGTCTGCTCTCAGATAGGTGACATCCTGACTGGGGATGAAAGGGAAACCATCCCAGACCAGCAGTGGGGCCGCTGTCCTGCGATGTGACTGTGGTTGAATCACCTCCTCTTGGGCCTCCATTTCTGCTTCGTAACACATGGACAGCCTCATCCTTGGCCAGCTCCTCGCTGCGGCTTGTGAGGCTGTGCAGTGAGGCAGAGGGCACCAGATGGCTGGGAAAACGAAAAGCCTGTCTGTGTGCCCCCCACGATCCCATTAGGTCCTCCCATCCGTAGTGAGGTGCTGTCACCCCATTTCGCAGATACATACGTAGCCCCAGGCTGCCCGCTGGGTCGGTGGCCACATAGAACAGATGTCTGATTTCCTGAGGCCGAACAGCCACTGCCCCTGGCCCAAGGGCTCTGAGTCGCTGCCCCTGGCCCTGACCCTTTGTGGTCATGTGCATCCTGTACCATTTCCTTGGAGGAGATGGTCCAAGAGAACCAGCAGGGAGGGGCCCCTTTCTCTGTTTCTGGGGCACCCAGCGCTGGTGGGCACAGAGGAGGATGGGCAGATAACAGTTCCGTGGACAGCTCTGTTCTCAGGGGTCATGGATCACAGCAGGAATCCTGACCTTGGCTCCTGTCCCACCTCCTGCTGGACACACAGGCGCATGGGGACTGAGGAGGGGCCGAAGGTCTTCCCGCCACCCAGGCACTCCAGAGGCAAGGGTCTGCCCAGGCTGGCCGCCTGCACTGTGTGGCCTCAGAGCCGAGTCAGAGTGAGCAGCTACTGGGGCTCAGTTTCGTGGGGTCTCGGGTCTGCCCAACACAGAGTGTCTGGCAGAAAAAAACATTGGGTGTGGGCACCACTGGGTGCTTGGAAGCAACACTGCCCGCTCAGAGAGCACCCGGTGCGAAGGAGGTGGTGTAAGCCTGGGCCCAAGACGTATAAGCGTTTTTTGTGATCCTCTTGGACATGGGTGAAAGAAATTGTATTTTATTTGAGCAGCAGTATGTAGACGGGGAGACAGAGAAACCTCCTAATAAGAGAAACAACAGTTCTTTCTTACAGTTCCTCCTGTATGCTCGGCATCATACTAGCATTTTACGTGTATTAGCTTGTTTAATCCTCCTGATGGCTTAGGGGGTAGGTAATATTTATTATCCCCATTTTACCAAAGGGAAAACCAGAGCACAGAGAGGTTAACTAACTTACCCAAGGTCACACAGCTGCTAAGTGGCTGAGCTGGGGCTTGAACCCAGGCAGCCTGGCTGGAGTCTGTGCTCTTGGCCACTCTGCCTTCTAGAAGCAGAAGGTAGTCAACATTTCACAGCTTCCGAGTTTCCAGCTGAGACTCTGGCACAAGAGTTGCCATCTCTCACATGTGGTTTGAAGCTCAGGCCCTTCCTTCATCTTAGGGCTCTTCACGCCAGGCCTGTGAAGAGAGGTTCCTCTTACTGTCTCCCCACTTTACAGATGAGATGGAGAGACGAGCCCAGGCCTGTGTCATCTCGGCAACCCCCTTCTCCCTCCCCTTTTGGGCCCTCACCATTCCTCCTTTTCTCTGCTAGATCTGTAGAGTAGAACCCTGGTATCCAGGCACAGGCAGGAGTCTTCACTGTTCCTGACCAAACCAGCAACAGCAGGATCCCCAGGGAGCCCTGGGTGAGGTGCTCTGGGGTCATCCCTGTGATTGACGCATCAATAGGAACACCAGTGCCAACCCATGAGTAGAGAAGAGCCAGGGCTGCAGCTGGCCTTCCAGGTTATATGAATGGATGCTGTTTCCGTAAACTGCTTGTTACCTTTCATTCCCCAGTTTGGAGTGAGTGGCCCACTGATGGGTGTCACTTGACTTGGTTGTAGATTTTATTTGATGACAGCCCCAACCTGGACACAATGGTGATAGGATTCCATTCAGGGCTGATGGTCTTGAGGGGCCGGGTCCCTACCCCTGAGGAGTGGGGAGCTGCTGTCAGGTTTAAAAGCCACAGGGTGCCCAGGGTATTACCCTGATCGACTGGGTCTCAGATGCAGCGTGCCCAGTGTCTGTCCATCTCTCCTGTCTTCTTCTGCACGTTGAGTTACGTAGCTGCAATTCCATCTGTTAGTCGTGTGTTGGCTGCATATCCTGTGCTGGGTGCCAGGGTTGCAGAAGTGAACCCCTCGAATCCCATCGTGGCCCTCGGGGTTCATGCTCTCTCTGTAGAACCCCCAGCTTGACCCGGGGTAGCCCATCTCTCACTCATTTCAGCATCCTTTGAGCATCTACCGTCTCCCAGGCCCTGTGCAGCCTCTGGGGACACAGATTGGAAAGAGGTGAACAGGATACATTTGTGGAAAAATTCCTCTGGCTGCCTTATAGAGGGCAGGTTGGCAGGAGGCGGGATTGGAGACTGAGATAAATGATAGGACGTGCTTGTCATAATTCAGGAGAGAAAGGACAAAGCTGCAGAAGGTGATACGAGCAGGCAAGAAGCAGAGGGGACAGACTGCAAAGACGATCAGGCTGCAGTGACCCATGGGTGGGGCAGGGGGCAGTGCCCATCTTCTGGAGGTGGCTTGAGGTGGTCCTGGGGATTCGAGTGGATATGGGAACAGGAACTCAGATGTGCCAGGGAGGAAAGGAGGGGAAAGGGGGAGGAGCCCAGCGTGGAGGACTGGTTCTTCTGCCTTGACTCACTGGGCAAGGCCCGTACCAGGCTTCCCTGCTGGGAAAGGGGACCACCAAGCTTCTGCTACCACTTCAGAGGGTCTTGTGTGGATAGAGTAAGCTGATGGTATGAAAGCATTTGAAAATGTGTCATTAGTATATTTCATTGACCAGTGAACCCCGTTTGCATGTTCCCAGGGGCTTTTTCTGCCTCACTCTGACTTCCTTTCCGCCATCTCCCCCAGAAGCGTGGTTTGAGGGCCCGCCGCCTGGCAGGCATACCTCCTGAGCCCCCCCTGGGTCCTGCCCCATCCCTGGGTCTCGGAAGCCCTCATCCCTTCCTCCCCCGCCCTCCCTCTTCACACACGCACCCTCTCACCCACACACACTCCCACACTCAGAGCTCCTCTGTTCTCCAGCAGCCTTTTAGCTGCTGAGATGCCCTTGATACTTAATACGCTTTTGTTTCACTTGTTTCACTTTGCATGTAGCTTCCCCGGGCTGCAGCACATTTGATAATTCTCCTGCCCGGACCTTACACCCAGGTCTCTGTACCCTCTTCCCCAGACTGCCTTTCATCCTCCCTGCACCCCCATGCTCCCATCCCTTCCCGATTCCCAGATCTTACCGGGAGGGAGTATCCAGGCCTCTCACTGTCTGACATCTGTATGCTCACCTCCATAGGAAACAAATGCTGCTTTTTTTTTTTTTTTTTTTTTTTTTTTTTTGTGTGTGTGTGTGTGTGTGTGGCCACATGGCTGCCTCTGGTTTCTGGCTCCTTCTTAAGCCCAAGTCCTGCCTGGCAAGGGGCAGTTTTTTTGCATATGCCCGGGCGAGCTTGTCTGCCCCTTTGATGCTCCGACTCCCAGACTCCAGCCTCTGCCACCCCTCCACCCACAAGTGGCTCATTGTCTGCCGATTACTCTGCTGGTTTGGAGGATACAGCTCCACCCTCCCTCCCTGGAGCCCAGGCAATTCCCAGAGGCAGCCGTGCAGCCTCTTCCGTCTGCCGCCTCTCTCAAGGAAGGCTAGCAGCCCCATACTGGTTCATCTGATCATGCTGCTAGCAGATGACTTAGTTGTTTAAGTCCATGGAACCCTGGTGTCCCTTGCAGCTTCCTGGATAAACTGCAGACAAGTGCAGGTAGTGGGAGCATGAGAGGTCAAACTGTCGTGTCTCCTCCCTGGCTTGGAATCCCCTCTCCCTTCCACTGACCCCTCAGGGCTGCTGCTGTGTGGTCAGAAGTGGGCAGAGACACCAAAGGCCATCCTGTTGGTCACTTATCTACCAACCAAGGTCAAAAATGCTAATCGTCCTTGTATCAGTGGCAGACATACGTAGAGCACCTACTCCGTGCCTGACGCTGTTCCTGTGCTTTGTGGTGGTAACGCAACACATCCTTACAGCTGCTCTGGGACGTGGGGAGTAGAATTACCCCCCCCCCCCCAGTTTAGAGGTGAGGAAACTGAGGCACAGGAATTTAGGTGACTTGCTCAAGGCGTCACATGGGTGGTAGAGACTGAGCTGGGATGGGTTGTGGAGTCCGTGCCTCACCAGCTCTTCGGGTGCTTTGTGAATGCAGAGGTGGGTGTACGATGGAGGGGTTACTTTTCTGGGGCTGCTGTGAGTTACAGGATCCTTTGGGCCTCCGCCCACCCTCCCTCCCTTTTGGCTTCTGCTTGGATGCCCATGCAGTTGACTGACAGCACCAATTTACAGCTCACGTCCACTCTCTGAGGCAGGCAAGCCCCTGTTAAGCCCATTTCACAGATGGGGAGACTGAGCTCCAAGTAGTGAAGCAGCCTGTGTGAAATCTCCCAGCTAAAGAGTGTCAGGGCACAATTCAAGCTCAGTCCGTGGAACTCCAAAGCCAGGGCGTTTAGTCCCCGTGTCCCACAGCCTGCTCACCACTGTCCCACGGTCCCCTCTCCTCCCCTCTCCTGGGGTGGTGTAGACACTGCTGCCACCTCATCAGAGAGGCGTGCTTGGCTCAGCCGTGTACAGACAGAGCAGATGCACACCCAGACACCTACCCCGCCAGGCTGTCTTTCTGTCCTTGCATAATCCTCTACCTGCCTCTGTCTGTCAGTTCTCCTGGGTCTCTGATTTTTTGGCTGCAAATCCCCATGTGTTATCATTGACCGATGTTTGCCTCAGAACAGCTTGTGTTGGTTTGCACCATGATGAGAGCCTGCCCTGCGTCCGTCCGCCATGCGTCTGCCCACGTGGCCTCTGTGCCAGCTGGCTACTAGGGCCAAGGGGGTGATAGGTGGTGCCTCCCTCGCTCCCTGTCCTTTCCCTCTTGGTTGTAGGATTGTGGCTGTCCTGGCATCTGTGTTGTGTCCTGGCTGCCTAATACCCACAGCACATCTGCTCACAGCATCCCAGACCCTCCCCAGCCAGGCCCCTCTACACCACCAGCCTCCCTTTATTCTGTCTGCAGAAAACCACTCCACTAGCAATAGGAAGACAAGGGCCGTCCTTGACCAAGTAGGCGGGTGGCTTGTGACACAGGAGGAAAGCTCTGAATGCCCCGCTGTGCCCCCATCCCCTCCCATGGCGTGTTGGCCCCCAGGAGGAGCGCGGGCTGGGAGGGGTGGCCGTGGGCAGGGCGGGCAGCAGGCGGCACCATCTGCGGCCATCCTTTGTGCTGGCAGCCGAGCGATCCCTCCATCGCTGTGATCCGCCGGGCCTCGTGCTTGGCGTGCAAATGAGTTTCCAGATGCCCGGTGCCCCCCCGCACAAGAAGCGGTAGCTAGGGGCCTGGGAGAAGAATGGAGCAATCTGGAAATTCATTTCTGTTTGTTCCAGCCTCGCTGAATAGACCACTTCTCCCTCCAGCTGAGGCAGATGTGTGCTGGGCACCCGCTTCAGGGGCGTTTTGCCACGGTTTCTGGGTAGACACACGCCGGGGGGGTGGTGCCTCTCCTCTCTGGCACCCTCCTCCCTGTGCAGGTGGTGGTATGGTGAGGCCCCCAGAGAGCGGCAGGACACAGCTTTTAAGACGCAGCTTGCCCACTGGCACCCCCTCCTGGAGGGAGAGACAGTTGCCCTGTTGGGAAGGGCACAGGCTGTATCTCGGCCTCGCTTTCCTCTTTGGTCGAGCAGTTTTGCACAACTGGTGACCCCGGCGGGACCCTTCACCACCCCACCCCATTCTCACAAAAACCACTGCCCTTCTTTTGTCCTTTGGTCCCCAGCAGACCCCTGGGAACATGGGCACCTCCCTCCCAGCCAGCTCTCAGCAGGACTCGATGGACGGGGTTCTCCCGCTGCTCCTAAAGATGCTGGGCCCCACTCACTCTGCACTCCTGACAGAGATTGCCTGGGCCATGGGCACGGGCGGAGCCTGGCAGGGTCTCAGAGGGCCCCCAGCCCTGCCTCTCGGAGCCTTGGGCTGATGGGGCAGCCTATCCAGGATCTGAGTGGCTTGAAGTGGCAGCCCTGTGCTACCACCCCGGGGCCTTGTGTGTCTGTGCGTCTTCCCCCAGTGCCTGCTGAACGAGGTAAGGGGTGTGATTCAGATGAGGCCCGAAGCGTTTCTCATTGAATCAGAGGGGCTAGAGGCCCTGGCCTCTTGGTTTTGGCCTTTTGAAGAGTTTCATCTCCTCCCCCACATTCTGGTTCAGCCTTGGGCTTCACCACCAGGATGTGCAGCAGGGGCACCATCTGTGTGTCTGCCTCTCTCTGACTGTGATTACTGTGAACGAATGACTTCACCTGCCTGAGCAGTGAAGCAGTCCGCTCACCTGTAGATGGGGATGAGAGCTGATATCCTGCATCACGTGGGGTGGATTCGAGAAAAGGACACAGAAGCATGTTGCACGGCGTCCACATGGGAGACCCTGGAAACAAGCAAGTGGGCTCTGCATCCAGCCAAGTGGCTGAGCAGTCCTGGTTCAAAAGGCTCCTGGTTGCCTGACCAGGTCGACGCGTTCCAGAACTATCACATCAGTCTGGCTGATTACTCGTGGCAGGAGTGAGGCATTGGCTGGGCTGTGATCGGCCGTTTTTGCTTCCACGGTCTCCGCAGTTTCCCCTCCTGCCCCTGACCACAGCCCTGGAGGAAAGGCAGGGCAGGGGTCCTTACTCCTCTTTCCCTGCTGGCAAACTGAGGCCAAGAGAGGGTCTGTGAGCTCCTTAGGGTCACACTGCGAGGTGGTGACAACCCAGCCTTCCTGACTCCTGACTTCCCCAAACCTCAGCTCCTTTATGCGCTTTGGAAGGACTGGCCAGAAACACTGACCCTGAGGGTGCTTTTGGCCTCTGGTGGCTGCACCGGCACAGTTCAGGATGAAAGAAAGTCCCCCAGCACCCAGTTCATTCCGGTTGCTTTTCTCTTGGTTTCCGAGGCCTCCTTAAGCCTGGATGTGGAGGGTTCTCCTGTGCTTCTGCCTTTGGTGCCCCTGGCAGACTCTATCTAGCTCAGCCCCAGGGCCACTCTGCCCTGGAAATCCTTTGTCCTTTCAAGCATCTGTGCCCAGCAGGGCAGGGACCTGTCGCAGTCCTGACCGGAAGGTGGGTGCACGCGTGCTCAGCGGGCAGGGCACTTTCTGGGGAGGAGTGTAAGGGAGAACCCAGGCACTCCTGGGAAAACGTCAACAGGTTCCAGGAAGGATCCGGATTTTGTTTAAACCTTGTGATTTGGGGTCCTACCCATGGGGAGGAAGCCATGTTGAGCCCATCGTCCAGAGTCCGAGGGGGGTGGGCTTCACTGAGACGGCCGGGGGCGGCCAGCAGTTCCTGACCTGGGCCCAGGGCACAGGTCTGTGCTTGGCCCCTCTGCCCCTCTCCGGTCTCCTCTTGGCCCCACCTCTGCTGTCTGCTCTGTCGTCTTGACTCTCTCCTCTTTGCCATTGTGGTCAGCCCTCCTCTGATCCATTCCTACAGTAACAGCAGCTTTTCAGTCCTCCTTCCTTTAGGTGCTGTAGCCCCACTATACAGGCGAGAACACTGAGGCCTCCTGAGGAGGCTTAGTGACTCTCCTGGTGTCACACCAAGGTGGAGGCGAAGCCAGCATCAGGAGCACCCAGTCTGGGTGGGTGAGGTGGCCGAGGAGCCCGCTGACCATCCCGCCCTTCCTTGCAGCCCTGCTGTCCTCCTGGTGCGAGGAGCTCGGCCGTCTCCTGCTGCTCCGACATCAGAAGAGCCGCCAGAGCGACCCCCCTGGGAAACTCCCCATGCAGCCTCCCCTCAACTCCATGAGCTCCATGAAACCCACTCTGTCACACAGGTGAGTGGGCATATGCGCCACCAGGGGTGGGTCCGGGGCCCGCTTGGGTGGATGCTGGACAGCCCCCCTTCAGGCCCCCAGGTCTCCTTGGAAATGCGCCTCAGGTGGGAGAACTGGGGTGGGTGCCCCTGAACAGCCGGGAGGATAGTATGTTTTCTAAATGCAATTGTCATGTTTGAAATCCTCGTGGGTGAGCGCTGTTTCTCCCCCATCAAAACAGAGGCTGAAAGCTCTGGGCTTACCCAGCCTGACTGCTTTGTCCCTTTGGTGGAGAGCTGTCTCTTCTTCAGGTTCTAGACTTATGGCAGAAAGTTAGCCTTCCTGAACCCAGAGCCTCCCCTCTTTCCTAAGCAGGGTCTCAGGCAGGGCTGGAAGGGGCTCAGGAAGGTCACCGGGCTGGTGGTCACAGCCCAGGCCTTCCAGACAGGAGCCTTGTGTGGCTGGACCATCAGCACTGGGCAGGGCCACCAGAAACCCAGCATCACAGGTGGGACTGGGCTTGCCAGAGGCCATCAGGCACTGAGCAACTGTCCAGTCTGCCCTTCACCAGCCTCAGAAGGAGCGCGTGGTCAGGACCGGCAAGTGCCCCAGTTCATTATCTCCACGTCCCTCGCTGAGCTGGGGATGTTCTCTGCGAGCGCTGTTCGGGTTGACCCTGGAACAACAGGGCCTGTCGTGCTGTCTGCTCTCCCTGTGCCCAGAGCGCGCTGCAGGGCACCTGGGTCCCACCATTGAGGCGCTGCCGGGAAGTCTGGTACTGGCCACGCTTTGTAAATCAAATTAGAGTTAGTTGATTCCTGGAGCCAGAAGGGAACTTAGAGTTCTTCGGTCCAGCACCTGCCCGAGCAGGATGGCCCCCAACATGTGGCTGGCTCCCTGCCTCGGTCAGACCCTTCTCAGGGTCACTGCCTCGTTACGCCCTCGGTCAGGACTCTGACAGCTCTGATGCTTAGAACAGCCCCCTTCTGTAGGTGTTTCTAAGGACGGGGTACTGTTGGCATTTGGGCCAGAGTAGTTTTTTATGGTGCAGGGGTTTGCAGAGCATGTCATGTCTTGGTCCCTGCCCACTCGATTCTCCTAGGACCCCCAGGCATTGCTAAAGGACTCTCACATGTTTGGGGGGTGGAGGTATCACCTGTGGTTAAGAACCACTGCTCTAGAGAGGCAAAACCCTCCTCCGTCCACCTTCCCCCTCTTGCCCCCCGCTCGGCTAAAAAGCCACAGGTCTTCTCCAGCTGAACTGCTGCCCAGCCGCTGGGTACAGGCTGTGGCTGAGTGCAACCCATGCTACACACTTTGCATTTACCCTTGCTACCTTTTACCTCCTTAACTCTCCATCCTGCCAGAGTCATCCTGCCTCTCATGATCCCACGTCGCATGTCCTTCTCAGCCATCCCTTCTCCAGGTCATTTCAGTAAAGCTGCCTTTGATGGCAGGCCAGCCCCTCCGGGGACCTGCCACAGACCAGCTTGGCTGTGACCGCAGCCAGCCCTTGGCCAGGTCTCTGCTGAGTTGAGCTGAAAGCATGAGACTGCCTGGTCCTAGGGTTAAACAGATGAAGGGTGTCTCTGCTCCAGGAGCTGACTCTCACTGGTTGGGGAAATAAGACTCAGTGAGGCAAAATTGGGAGCTGGCAGGTGGAGGCAGGGTTAGGGTGAGTGACTTTGGGGTTCTCTAGGAGGAAGATGGCCAGGGTGAGACAGTCAAGAGGCCCAGAGGATATGGGCCTTGACCTTGAAGGACTTGGGCTGGAAGCTGGGCAGATTGCATCCTATGAGTTCGAACTGGCTTTCCCAAGAAGTGCTATGGGCTAAAGAGCCACTGGCTGGTACCCAGTGCCCTGCTAAACACACACACACACACACACACACACACACACACACACCTCTTCAGCCCCTTGTATGTGCCCATGGAGTGCTAGAGAGGGTGAAGCAGGCAGCCTCTCAGAGAAGGGAGAGCTGTGTGCATTGGAAGACATGCTAAGTGTTGATGGGTAACAACACAGCAAGGTGACAGGCATTCTGGACCATATCCTATACCCCAAGGACAGAACTGGAAGGGAAATGCCCAGAGCAGGACAATGACTTGCCTAAGAACACACAGCCAGGAAGGGGCAGGGCGCCGAACCACACACAGCGCTCTACCCTTCACCCTCCCACGAGCCATTCAAGACCAGTGACGTGGTATCTGGTCATTAACCCGATCCTAAGCCACACCTCGCCCTATTTCCCGATTTATAGTGGGACAGTTGAGACCAGAAGGAAGTATCATCTGTTGAACAAGGCCCAACCCGTGTCCATTCCGACCAGGGCTGTTCCTAGGGCACATTGTGGCCTGTGATTAGAGATCGGCTGCTCTCTGCCTATAACTTCATGCATTTCCCCAAGGTGGGGAGTCCCTTATTTCCAGAGAAAGTCCAATGGGGTGCGTCACCTTCTAAGTCCCTCATGTAATTTCCCAAACAAGAAGGAAAGAAAGTGGAAGAGAAAGTCAAATACTGTCACAGCTAGGGAAGTCTTCTGCCCGCCCTCCTCCACAGCTGTATTGAATGACTTGGAGGAAGGAAGCTTCTCTTCCCCTTTCATTAAGGAGACCTCAGGCGGGGGGTGAGCTTAGGGACCCTGCGTGTTCAAGATTCGGTGCTCAGAGGTGTGTGGCTATTCCAAGACGCAGGGGTCCTTGTCTGAAGGTTCTGAGGACAAGCAAACAGGAGAGCGTGAGGGAGCCAGGATGCCTGAAGCCCCAGGCCGGTGGGCTGGGAGGCTGTGACTGTTGTATTTCTGTAGTTCAGGTGTCACGGTCACATCCATTACAGGCCATGGAGGTCGGCCCCACAGCATCAGTCTGTGAGTTGGGGCCTGTGCCCAGGACCCCTGGAGCCAGCTTCTGAGCGTGCCAGCGGTTAGGAGGAATCCTGGGTACCCACACGTTTGGCTCGCGCTGTGGTTCGTGGAGCAGCCTGTGGGCTCGTCCCCGTCTGGTCCTGACCACTGAGCCGTCGGTGTGCAGTCCTCCCACTTTATAGAGGTGCGCAGAGCACCGCACAGGAGAAGGGAGGCTGGGAGAGGCCAGCCCAGGGCAGGAAGGGGCCTCGGGCCTGCGGCCAGGCAGCAGGATCCCTTCACAGTCCCGGCAGTGACCCAGACTTGTTGCCAACAAATATTTCTGTCTTCTTCCAGATATTTAGTGAGTGGCTGAAAAAGCCGTTTGTGATGAGCACATTGTCCATGTGCTACAGCAGTAATGGAAAGCCTCAGAAATCTTGTGTATACTCTTAATTTGATTACAGTCAACGTCCACTAGAGCTGGGGAAGCCTCCAAGACCAAGGGGTGCCACCCTTCCCCTCCAGCTGAGGGATTTGCAACCCCCAGAGGAGAGGTTCCTGGGAGGGGCCTTGGGGCTCCCCTCGGATTCTGTGCTCCCCTCCAATCCTGAGCAGGGCCCTTAGCTCCACGCCGTATAGCAGGCGGGGTACAGGCCCTGGAGCCAAGCTGCCCAGCATTGAGTTTCAGCTCTGCCGTCTTCTCTCTGGGTCACTTTGAGCAGCTCTGTATCTTCTCTCTACCTCCGTTGCCTCACGTGTAGCAATGGAATGACAGCAGCAGAGGACTTAACGCTTGTTGCCAGGCCTGGACACGGGGAGCCCCGTGGACGAGTCATTATTCTCTGAACCCTCAGCTTGGGGCCATCAGACTCAGATGTGCTCATTCACGGTCAACCAACAAAGAAGGGATCAAGCGAAACTGACTGCCGGTCCTCTTCTTTCCTTGGTCCCATCACACCACCTTCACCGCTTTTCATTTTTAGCTCTTTTTTGTACAGCCACACCGAAAGCTCAGTTTGTAATAGACCCCTCTTCTTGCCCCCAGGAAAAAAGAAAAAAGCAATGAAAGGGAGACTGAAGGATCTGTAAATCCATCAGTTCCAGATTGCCAAGATGCAAGGATCTTTTCCTTTTCTCCTTCCTCTTGAAAAAATTTAAAGCCCTCTAATACGCAGTTAGCTGCACCAGTTCCTCTCTGAGTTTCACCGCAGGGAGGGAAGGAAGCAGCCCCCACTAATTGTGATGATGGAGAGAGCTGCTAATGGTCCCCCTAAATTAAAGATGGTGGGAGCGTCAGCTCCTCACTGGCTTGGTGTGTCATTAGTGGTAACACTACAGCCTTGCGCAGAGACGGGACCAGTAGAGCCGGATGAGGGAAATTAATTAAGGTCTGGCGATACCCTTAATAGGAATTTGTTATTTCTCCCAAATAAAGTGGCTGTGAGAACTGCAAGGGAAGAAATAATGCAGCCCTCCCTCCCGCTTCCCTCCATGAATGTCTGTGTAGACACTTTCACAGGAGGTGCCCGGGAACCAGGAATCATCACTCCCTCTTTACTCATTTTCTCATATTTAGCAAACATTGGTCAGTGCCCATGGGGCTGGCAAACAGACATGTAAACCGTCTGCTGTAACTACAGTGTGAAGAGCTCTTTGTAAAATATATGAAAAGAAGTGCTAAGGGAACAGAGTAAAATGCCCTTGGTGGTCTGCTTAGGAGAGTCACAAAAGGAGGCATCCAGGCTGGGCTCTGAAGTATAGATGGGAGTTTATGAGAGAAAGGAAGGCAGAGGAACACTAAGGAAAGCCTCAGAGGCTTGGAACATATGTTCAACAGGCAGGAATGATAATAACACCCCCTCCCATTGATAGCCTATTTGCAAAACTTCCAAGCACCATCACTATATCATCAAGTAAATACGGGTACCTACACCCCAACTGAGCTGGAGAAATGGAGAGAAAAGTATAGGTACAGTTGAGCAGAGACTGTCTGCCAGGCACTGTGCAGAATTTTACCTGTATTTGTATGTCTCATCCTAAGCATAGTAGTATTAGTCCCACTTTACAGATGAGAAAGTTGAGGCTGACTTAGGTAACACGGCTCAGGTCATAGAAATCATCAGTGGCCTACCAGAGCCAAGGTTTGACCCCAAAGAATCTAAGTTCCGAGCCCAGATAGTTAACCACTGTGCTTTGAGGCCTCCCTCTGCCGTTTGATTATTAGCTAAAAAAATGTTGAGTCAGAGTCCTTGAATATTTGCCAATATACTCAGTCCAGGCCAAAGCTAGTGATTTGATGTATAAAGTGTTTTTTTCCTGGGACACTATTTGGGTTTTGTCTGCAGCCAGTCTTTGAAGCATAACTTACGTCTCCTGTGTGCCTTCACTGGCTGGCTTTCCCAAGAACTTTTAGGAAGTTATGCCCCTTCTTGGAGTTCTCATGGACTTCTAGATGGCCTTTGTAATGGATGCTTCCTTGCATTATCGCCATCTTTGTACAGGGAAGCGCCACCTTACTGGACCCTAAGCTCCCTGGGACAGTGGCCAGGCCCACTATCAACCTTACCCTTGACTACCTCTGGGAACCTGGGAGCCTCAGATCCTAAGGCATGTGTCTGTTGAGCCCACTTCAAGGGATTAAATGAGTTCTTGTGTGAAAGTCACTTCACGCGGTTCCTTACATGTAGAAGCCACTCAATGG
Organism: Neophocaena asiaeorientalis asiaeorientalis; assembly: GCF_003031525.2. Taxonomy (NCBI): domain Eukaryota; kingdom Metazoa; phylum Chordata; class Mammalia; order Artiodactyla; family Phocoenidae; genus Neophocaena; species Neophocaena asiaeorientalis. The sequence goes on from NW_020172724.1 coordinate 2,254,598, forward strand.
ACCATAACAGTGGTAACAGCAGCTAGTAGTTCGAGGGTACCCGGCTGTATTAGGCCTTGCCTTACCCATGTGAGGTCACCTAATCCTCATGGCCGCCCTCTGAGTGAGGGGCTCTTCTCATCCCTGGGTGTGGCGAGGGATGGCACACTGAGGCCTCTGTCCCCCCCACCCCCCCCGGAGGGCAGGACCTCTCGCTTCCTGGGTGCCGGGTGCCCATGTGGTCACAGGCACACTGTAGGTGGCCAGCAGTCAGGCTTAATGAATGAATGCATTCATTCATTCTAAGGCATCCCTCTGAGGCCAAGCACAGAGAGGTGGTGTTTCTTTCTGGCACTTTTATTAGAAGCGTCCTGAGCCCTGCAGGTGTGTGAAGACATCATGCCAGGCACAGGTAGCCGGAGAACCTGGGGCTCCCGGGGCAGAAGGAAAAAGGCAGGAGGGCTTTCGCTCAGGCTCCCACTTGGGCCCCAGAAATGTGAGGAGAAAGTGGAGGTCAGGCCAGTGGATGGGGCGAGGGCTTCCTGGAAGAGGTAGCCTTTGGAAGAGGAGCCTGGAAAGGATGAGTGGCATCTTTCAGGGTGAGGACGAAGTATCTGAGTCCGAGAAGAGGCACAGAGGTAGGGAAGCAGCTGCCTCTGTGTTGGGAGTTGCTTGGCAGAGCACTGCTGAGAACGCTGGTGGCTTCTGGCACTGGTGCCTCTGTAGGTGGAACAGGATTCTTGGGGCAGGTTTGACTGGACAGGACTGTGTCTGCGGGTGGCTTGTGGCATGAGACCAGACCATGCTGGATTGCAGGTGTGCAGAGCTGGGCAGGACTACTAAGAGTGGGTTCTCAGATCCCAGGGGTGCTGGCCTCCCTCTGAACCAGGTATGGACAGGTGGAGGGAAGTGGTTCCCAGTGGGCAGCCCTGAAATGCCAGGGACCTCTGACCTGGGCTGCGCATGTCTGCTGGGGAAATAGTGCTTGCAGAGGAGGCACGCGGCCTCCGGCCATCCCCAAGCCCCTAGGCCTCCTCTTCAGCACCCTGAGCCCCTCCCACCCTGGTAGGGCCCAAAAGCCTGGCTGGTCCTTGACCCTCGGGCACTGGGAGCCAGGCAGCACCCCGCCCCCCGCCCCGACAGCAGTGTCTGAGTCTGGGCAGAGACGTCGGCAGGGCTGACTGCCACCGTGGGCCCATGGGGGCGAGTGCCTTTTCCGCGCCAGCAGGAGCCGTCTCCCCAGGAGATGAGTCACAGCCCTGTCGGTGCGGCTGCCACTTCTGCTTTTGTAGCAGGTGCGAGTGGGGGCGAGCGGGTCCCCGAGACCACCCTACAGCATGTGCCTGTCTCCCCCCCGCACGCGTGGAGAGCATCGTGCCAGCAGGGCCTGTGTGCGCGCGCGCACACGTACGTGTACCCCGCACACGCCAGGTGTGCGCCTGGGCTCTGGGGTGAACCGTCCAGCCAGACAGCGGAATGCCCAGTTTGGGAACCTTGGTTAAGTTTGCTTCTCACTGAGCTTGGGGCGGAGGGGACAAAACAGGAAGGAGCCGGTTTCCGCCCACAAGGTCCACCCACGAGCTGCAGGGCAGTTGGGAGCTTGCTCGAGGGCCTGTATCCCAGGGAGCCGGGACCTCCCCGCCTGAGGAGGTGAGGCAGCAGCTGTGGGTCCCCGCCAGGCTCGGAGGGGCTCCCTGGGGGCTTTACTTCCTGAGCCTGCCAGGCGTGCACCTCGGCCAGAACCAGACCTCAGCCTGGAGGGTTGGTGGGAGCTTATGGGGCAGGAGTTCTGGGGAGAGAGGACAGACTCGGGCCTAAGCTCTGCTCGGTTGCTAGGGTCCTGTGTTGAGTCCAGGCACACCTAAGGTGAGGGCCCCGAAGGAGGGTGGGTGTCCAGGGTCTCCTCTTTGTTGTTTAAAACCATAGCCTGCAGGGCCTCCCTGTGAGACTGGCGTGCCAGCCCTGGGACCAGCTGGTGCCCCCGGGTCCCCAGTGACCTCCTGGGAGAGCGGGGCTTCTTCCAGCCCAGCTGTGCTGAGGGGCAGGCCCTGCTTGTTTTCCCCTGCTTCTCTGCCCCATCCGGGCTCTCTGGGCTCCCAGACCCCCCAGCGGTGCCCCCCAGATGCAGCGCGTGTGAGCTGTCGGTCACCTTTGGCCTGTGCATCTGGGCCTCACACCCTTTCCACTGGCCCACGTCACACCTGGCCTGCAAAGGCAGGGGGCCGTCAGGCTGGTTCCCTGAGGACGGCTCCTCTCCCCGCAGTTCTAGACCTGCTGTTTTCCCCCCAGAAATCATGAGTAATGCTAAAGCCTGTGTCACTTTCCAGTTAAGGAAGCCTTTCTGTCTGCAGTCTCCTCTTTGAGCCGCGTCAGACTTAGGCCACGGGGGCCCATGTTCAGACTAGCCGGCCTGAGATCCACAGTAATGCACACGTTTACCCCGAGACCCCGGGCACACGTGTGCTCGTGCGTAACATCAAGAAGTCAGTTCAAGGGATGATACTCTTCCTTACTATGCGCTCACACTTGATTACTTTCTGTTTTATTCCCTCTTTTCTCCCCCTCATGGTTCAGTGTCACAGCGCACTCTTGTGTCATGACCTGCAGTCTGAAGACACAGAGTAGAGCGGGGGTGGGAATGTGTTGTTCTTACGCCCATTTAACAAGCTAGGAGACTGAGTGCGCACAGGCTCGGAAACTTGTGCCGGGGCCCTGAGCCAGGGAGGGGCAGGTGCAGGACTTGTACCCACAGTACCAAAAAAAGGCCAGAGTGAGAGGAAAAGGGATTGGGGCTGGGGGGGTCCTCTTCTCCCAGGAGGTCAGGACAGCCGCTCCGGTGAGGTGACTTCTGAGCAGGGACAGGAAGGAAACCAGGGGCTGGCCAAGCAGAGGGGGTGGCCAGGCAAGGGGGCAGCAAGGTGAGACAGACAGCATGGGCAGTCAGTGACACGGTCCTCCCTCCAGTCTGACCCAACTCGACCGAGGGCCCCGCCTGGCAAAGAGCAGGGCACAAGGCTCAGACCCCCGGCGCCCCTCTGCCCACCTGGCATGCAGTCCTGCGCCTCCTTCCGGGAAGTCTGACCTCTGGGCTGGCTCCCCACACCTCCATTCCCAGTTGCCCCAACCTCTAGGGCCTGGGCTGGCTGCTCGGCTGGGGTATGAGTCAGCTTTTGCTTTCTGCTGACTTCCTGTGTTGAAGGCACAAGCCAGACAGAGAGAGGCATGAGGTGCTTTCCGACCAAGCCACCCTCCTCCAGAAGCCCCGTCTCCCACCTGCCCCCACTCCCCGGCTACCCAGCAGTGCTACCTTGCAGGCCTCACCCCCGGCGGGATGCCGTGGGCAGAGGTGGTAGCGCAGATGTGAATGCTCTGCTCTTCTGCCCTTTCTGGGGCCGTGTCTGGGATTTTCTCTCAGTAAGAGGCGCTGGAGAGTCAGCGCAGGACCGGCTCCAGGGAAGAGGAAGCCCCAGCCCAGCACTCCTTGGGGTGGCACCCTTGGCAGGTTCTTTATACCGTGACCTCGCTGGCTCCTTCTCGAGCCTGTGCCTCTGCTCCTCTCCCTGGGGTCTGCTGGACCTCACTCTCCATCTGTACCATGGCAGCTAATAGAAAGCCACCTCTGAGCACTTAGGGTATGCGGGGCTGGGCGTCGGGCCTTCTGACCTTTGGGGGCTCCTCGGGAGATGTCATCAAACAAGGTGGGTACTGCAGAGGAGTACAGAGGAGACTGGGGGAACAGCTGGGGCCAGGGGCTCCCAGAGAGGTGGGAACCAAGATGGGAAGCAGGGTAGGGTGGGATTAGCAATGGGGTAAACCCTTCTGCTGTGTGAGTTTGGACTCTGTGTGTAAACACTGGAAGCCGTTGAAGGAAGGTCTTTGATTGTGCCGAGTGTCTTAGGTGTTTGAAGGAGATTGGCTTGGCAGGGAGGTGCGCGAGAGATCGGGGTGGGAGCAGGGGAGGAAGCACAGCAGGTAGGCCAGTACCTGTCATCCAGGAAGAAAACCTGACATAAGGAGGCTCCTTGCAAAGACCAAATCAGCCGGGCAGGGCGGCCACCTCACTCTGAGGGGTCAGGAGGAAGGGGAAGAACCGAGACTTAGACTGGAGCCCTTCTGACCTTTGCTGAGAAAGGACGGGGAAGCTTTGAGGGGAAGCTGGTGCGGAGGAACCAGAGCTGTTTCTGGAGAGCCACTTAGAGCGGAGCGTGGTCGAAGGCAGAGCCTAGAGTGAGCCTGCAGGTCTCTCTTCCTCCATAGCATGGCCTGTGGACTTGGGCTAAGATGAGACAGACAGCCATGGGGGTGGCGCGTCCACAGTGATGGGGGGAGAGGTCGCTGTCATACGATCGGTCACCTTACAGTGTGCACCTGTTCTGCATTGGACACCGTGCCAGGGGGATCCAGAACTGACTGAGAATGGGGGTCACCTGGGCTTGGCTGGGAGCCGCAGAGCATGGTGGGATTAGTAGATGGGGCATGCCTCCGTCTGCGCCTGTGTCTGCAGCCCCTGAGGATCCCCACCCTGTCTCCCTCTGCAGTGATGGGTCGTTCCCCTATGACTCTGTCCCTTGGCAGCAGAACACCAACCAGCCTCCCGGCTCCCTCTCCGTGGTCACCACGGTTTGGGGAGTGACCAACACATCCCAGAGCCAGGTAAGAGCCTGTCCTGCCCCCAGCAACAGCCCCTCCCAGGCGGGGTCATCCCTCGAACCCTGAGGCCCTCGGGTCACCATGCTATGCTAGCCCTGGTCACTCTCCCAGGCTCTCCCCAGCTGGAAAGACCAGCTTTCAGGGCACACCCAGCTGTGGACACAGCTCTACCCAGGATGGGTCCACACCTGCCCCAGGAGGATGGCCCCTGGCCCCTGTGCACTGCCCCAACCAACCCTAGGGCCTTCCTGAGGGAATGTTTTTCACCTGACACACAGCAAGGGGCTCTTTCCTGGCCGGCATTTACTTTGGTTGGATAAATAGGAGAACTTCCTGTGTTATTGGCCTCAGGGCTCCAACACCTGGGGTCTCTGACCCTGGACGGCCTGGGTTAGATTTCAAAAGATTGAGCCTAAAACTTGTGACAAACTCCACTTCACATCCCTAGTCTACCCTGCCTCCCGCTCCTGTTCCTTCCTCCTTCCTCCACTCCTTCCTCTCCCTGCTGCTGGGCCTCTGCCATGGCCACGTGAAAGGCTCAGGGCCGCTTGCCGCCCTGGAGGGAACCAGTGCACTTACCTGTGGTCTTGGGCCACAGGGAGCCCCTCGGCCAGGACCCTGCCGCCCTCTAGAGCTGGTAGGTTGGGCTTCTCTTTGCCCTCACAGAGCAGCAGCCCAGGGCCTCTGTGTGGCTTGACCCTTGGGCATCCAGGCGGCTTTGCAGGGCAGGAGGGCTGAGAAGTCCAGAGCTTTCCCACCTGCCACCTGGTGCTGGACCAGCCTCACCGCCTTCCATCACAGGCTGCTCATCTCCGCTGCCTGCTTCCGGGCTGGGTTACCCCCTTCTAATCATGTATATACCATGGCAACCATCCGTGCCCAGATGAAATGAACGCCCCCCTCCTTTTCCTCAGTCGTCCTTCCAGTTTTGCCTCTGTCTCCACCCCCACCCCTGCCATTTTTCCTTTTCCATCTCCATGCCACCTGGGGTACCCACTTGGGTGACAGCCCCTCTCTCTGCCCACAGGTCCTCGGGAACCCTATGGCCAATGCCAACAACCCCATGAATCCAGGCGGCAACCCCATGGCGTCGGGCATGACCACCAGCAACCCCGGCCTCAACTCCCCACAGTTTGCTGGGCAGCAGCAGCAATTCTCGGCCAAGGCCGGCCCCGCTCAGCCCTACATCCCGCAGAGCATGTACGGCCGGCCCAACTACCCTGGCAGCGGGGGCTTCGGGGCCAGGTGAGCAGGGAGCAGCCTTCGCAAGGGGCACATCAGCCCTGCCCTTCCCCTCCAGGCAGGCTTAGGAGTCAAGTGTGAATCCCAGCACGGGCTTCCTGGCCTGAGAAGCATGGGGAGCCTGGCGCTCCCCTTCTTCTCAGGTATCCCGTCTGCCTGCGGGGCACAGTCATCCTTTATGGGGGCCGGCCGGCAGGCCAGACGCTGCACGGCCGGGGCGCATTCTGAGAGCCGTCAAGCCCGTGGAGTTGAAGGGCTGCAGTTGCATTTCTCAAATGCCCCTTCTCTGTGTCATGTCTTTATACGTTGGGAGACGCTGAGAGCTGGGCGGCAGGAGGGTCAGCTCTGCTCTGCTGGTGTGGAGGAAGAGGTGCAGGGCTGGGGTCCCTCGGTCCAAGGGAGGGGGAGGGCAGGGAGGGGCATAGGGTGGGGCAGAGGCACCCCATTCCTCCTCTCGCCGCCCGCCCTGCTCTGCCCAAGGCTGCCCTGTGGCCTCACCCCTGCCAGGCACCCTGGGGCCAACCGCAGCCCTGCCACGTGTCAGCGCAGTAGGGCCTCGTGGTGAAGCCCAGCTGCATCCCCACCCTGCCCTCCCCTGCCAGAGGCCCTGGGCCGGTTGCTCGGGTTCTTTGAGGCTAGGTGTCCTCCAGAAGGTGGGCTGACGGTTGTGCCCGAGGGCGCCATGACCTAGTACCTAGGAGCAGTGGCTGTCTAGCACCCGGGTGGGGCTCCAGGAACACGGCAGCTTGGCGGCTTGGTGGTTGCCAAGTGGCACGAGGGGCTGACAACCCCCAGGAGGCCCCTGTCCCCGCCGGGCTCTTAATCTGGACCTCCCCCCTCTGTGAGCTGTGGACACAAGGGCCTGGCACGGCCTGACCTCTCCCTCCCCGCCCAAGGCGGGCGTGTCATGGGTTCATCCTGAGGTTCAGGCAGCATCTAACTCTTCCTTCTTCTCTCCCTCGCAGTTACCCTGGGGGTCCTAATGCCCCTGCTGGCATGGGCATCCCTCCGCACACCAGGCCGCCCGCTGACTTCACTCAGCCGGCAGCCGCCGCTGCGGCAGCCGCGGTAGCAGCAGCAGCAGCCACGGCCACGGCCACAGCTACGGCCACTGTGGCAGCCTTGCAAGAAACACAGAATAAGGATATAAACCAGTACGGACCGGTAAGGGCCACACGCCAGGCAGACAGCCCCGGGGATCAGAGCTGGGGTGTTGGTGTCTGCGTGCCGAGGGGAGCTGATGGCGTCAGGGTGCACTTAGGTTTTCTTGGAAGCACAAGGAGGGGCGTGTGTTAGGGTGTGGGCGTATCAGTGTGGTTGAGAGTGGTGGGGGTGTGTTTGGGAGCTTGTGTTTGTTCTGTGTGGGTTGGTGGCTCGTGTGTGTCTGTGTATGGGGAAAGATGTTCCATATTGCAGTCTGGGCCTCTACTCACCAAAGAGCAGGCTATGTCTAAAGTAGCCTTGTCACCAGTCTGTCCCCCCCGGTGGCCTCTGAAGACCAGTGCTCTCCTAGTCATCCCGTCTGTGTATCCTGCCCAGGTCCCAGCTCTGCTCCCCTGACCTCCAGAAGGATGGGGTGGGGTGTGAGGAGAGGGGGAGCCCCCTCCCCCGCAGAAATGCAGGACAGGCCTGGAGGTGGGAAGTCCAGGATGGGGACAGCAGGGCAGGTGGGCACAGGTGGGAGCCGAGGCCGCCTCAGACTGCAGATGGAGGGTGTGTGTCCATTGGCTGAGGAGCAAGGGCGGGGCTGGGGCTTCCAGGAAAGGGGCCCTTGCCTCCATCCTTATCCACCTCCATCCTCCCATGCCCCTCCCCACCCCTGCACCCTCTTTCCCGTTCCTTGCCTGCCTCCCTGGAAACGCTGCCTGTGCATTGGAGTGACTGCACCCCACCCCTCGGGCTGCACCTTTCCTGTGCGGCCTGCAGAGGGCAGCAGCGAGCCCACGAGGCCGGTGGTCCTTTGGGACCTGGTCGCCAGCTGCAGCCGCACAGGAAAGTGCCCAGATGCATGTGGCATTTTATTCTTTTTTTTTTTTTTTTTTTCTTCTTCTTCTCCCGTTGAAGGTCTGTTCCTCTTTCCAGATGGGTCCCACCCAGGCGTATAACAGCCAATTCATGAACCAGCCCGGGCCTCGGGGGCCTGCCTCCATGGGGGGCAGCATGAACCCCGCAAGCATGGCGGCTGGCATGACGCCCTCGGGGATGAGTGGCCCTCCCATGGGCATGAACCAACCCCGGCCACCCGGCATCAGCCCCTTTGGCACACACGGGCAGCGGATGCCCCAGCAGACCTACCCGGGCCCCCGGCCCCAGTCCCTTCCCATTCAGAGCATAAAGAGGCCATACCCGGGAGAGGTGAGTGTGACAGCTGGCAGCCGGTGGGCAGGGTGGGAGGTGGGGAGGACACGGGTGCTGTGGGTAGTCCCTTGAAAAGGGCATGGATTGACCTTCGGGAAACCTGGACTAGAAGGCAGGATCTTAGGAGTCAGGTGCTCCTGAGGTTAAGGTCAGCTCTGGCGTTTCCCATATAGAAGACCCTGAGCAAGTGACGTCACCTCCTGGAGCCTCCGTTTTTTCTTTTGCAAAAGGCAGTGACGATCCAGCCCACCTCCTGGGGCTGCCTGGGAGTCTTGAGTGAGGGGGGCTGTACATGAAGCGCCTGGCCCTGGGCCGGCATGGGCGGGCACTTATTAGCAAGCAGTAGCCGCTGTTAGGATTCTCTTCTGTCTTGACATAGACACTAGCTGGGCGACTTTGGGTAAGGAACTAAGCCTCCTTGGGTCCACATTCCTCGCACCCACATGAGGGCACCTCACACCCAAGAGCGAGAGATGAGACAAAACCCTGTAAAGATCTAAAGGCCGTGCACATGGGAGAAGTGACTGGAAGGCAGACAGCATGTTTCTTGGGGCTCTGTCGGGAGGAAGGCTGCCCATTGGGGTGCCCAGCCACCTCAGCCGCGAGATCAGTGAAGATCGAAGGAAGCAAACCCACCCTGTCCTCCAGGAACCAAGACTTAAGCAGGAAAGATAAGGTCTAAGCTGGAACTCACAAAGGAATGATGCACCTTGGGGTGTGTGGAACTCAGCGTGAGGTCAGGAGAAGGACTTCCTGGAGGGGGTGTCACAGGGCCTTCAGCGAGCACCCAGAAAACGGGTTGGCAGCAAATGGCCCATGTGGGTACCTGGGTAAGGATGTAGTTCACCTACAGAAGGCACAGAGACCCCAGGATCGTGGCCCCTGCACACGCTCCTCGAGAGGCCCACCTTGATTCCTCACCTGGACAGGGCCCTTCCCGAGCATCACCCAGTGCTCTGCTAGCACACACCTCTTCTCAGGTTGGCTTCACCCCGTCTCAGAACTGTGCCTTCTGCTTGGGCTTCCAGTGCGTTGAGAGCCCAAAGACCCTGAGTTCCTTGAAGGTCTATGTGCTTCCCCTCAGCATCCACCCTTACTTGGGCTAGAATGCAGCTTGGACACTGATGGAGATGTCCTGGGTCCAAGAGGGGAGATGTCAGGGACGTCCTCAAACGCCCAGGAGCCGGGGTCAGGCCCAGACCCCCTCCAGGTGGGCAGCAGCTCAGGGAGAAGCTGGAGAAGGATGGCAGCTCCCGAGGCCCTGGCTGTCCTTGGGGGTGGGGGGCCTCGACCCGTGGGCCTCACTCCCACGCACAGCCCCCACATGAGTTCTGGGCCCTCTCAGCCCCCTCTGTGCTCAGACTCCCGGCGTTCCCTCTGGCTGGGCTGGGAATGCGTCTGTAGGCCCAACCTCAGCTGCTGGCACCCAAGGAGGCGATCACAGAAAAGGTCAGAATTTCCGGTCATTGGCCTGACGTCAGCCCTGTGCCTGTACCGGTGTTAGCTCCCCAGCTCTTACCTGTCACAGCAGGGCACACCAAAGGCTCTCAGTTATCTTTACTAAGTCCTCAATAGACTGCTGGTACTACCCAGCTACAAAATGCCCGACGCCGGGCTGTGACACCGGTGGCCACAGACTGCACGTCCTGACCCCGTCTGGGAAGACTGGCCTCACCTCTCAGTACACACTCATAGAACCTCTAAGTTGTCGGAACCTGGGGGCGGGAGCGGGGCTCAGGTCACCTGGTCCCGCAGAGGGACTAGTGGACAGGCCCCAGCTCCCCTTCCTGTCCTGCAGTGATGTGATGGGAACCTCACCATCACACAGAGCAGCCGCCGTATCGCAACAGCGGGAGCTCCGCAGTTCTTCAGCGCGGATGCAGACTTCGCCCTCTTCTGCCGTTTACCCCATGCGTTGAGCGAGTATTAACTGCAGGCCTGTTCTTTGCCAGACACGGAGACACACCTGTCTCCTGGACCTCTGAGCCTAGAGGGCAGGAGAGAGTTAATAGACAAGAAGTTTCACAGATGGGGAAGAAGCACTGCCTCTGCAGGATGTAATGGCCTGGGGTGCCCTGCGGGTCACCTGATTTTACAGACAGGGAAGCAACTGGAGGGTGGGAGTGGCTCTCCCAGGACAGCGATCCTGCCCCTCTCTGGAGCTGTTGCTTCCCCCCAAGGGGCTGCCTTGTCCCTTCACCAGCCTGGTTCTCCCGACCTCTGCACCAATAGCCCAAAACTAAACATCAGTGTGTTGTGCTCCGTGTGGGGTACGGGGACAGTGCCTCCCAGGTTCAGCCTCAGAATGCAAGGGCTGGGGATCACCTTTCTGGAAGTGCATCCTGTTGTCTGTCACATCCTAAGCACTAGGGGAGACCCAAAGGGGGCTTCAGAATCAAGCACCCTCATGATGGCGAGAGCAAGAGGCTCTGGAAGCACTGCCAAGCTCAAGGGGCATGGAGTTTTGAGAAAGACAGCTTCATGGGGAGGTGGCCCTCGAGCCAGACGGGCCGATGTAATGTCCCTGGATGTCAGGGCAGGAAGGGCCCCCGGCACCATCTGGTTCAGCTGGTCTCCTTTGCGGGTGGGGTGGGCATTTTCTGGGTGGGTGGAAAACAGCAGGGGCAGAGGAGAGGAGGTGGGGCGTCCTGGCATCTGGTGGGCAGCTTGGCTTCGAGACACTGATGACCTTTCCCCGCTCCTTTCTCTGCCACCATAGCCCAACTACGGAAACCAGCAATATGGACCAAACAGCCAGTTCCCCACCCAGCCAGGCCAGTACCCCACCCCCAATCCCCCACGGCCGCTCACCTCTCCCAGCTACCCCGGGCAGCGGATGCCCAGCCAGCCGAGCACGGGGCAGTACCCGCCCCCCACAGTCAACATGGGGCAGTATTACAAGGTGAGTCCCACCACCCCACGGGCCCCTTCCCTCCTTACCACCTCACCTCCCCACCCCTGCCTGTGTCATCCTGACCCTGGCTGTCCCCTGGGGTCACCAGGGGGCAGGCGGAGATCTCTGGATGTGATCTCATGTGCTCAGAGCTGTGCATGCAGCGGCCAGAATGACAGACTGGCTTTTCTTGGTTCCTGTTCTCGTGGGGCTCAGATGATGGTTTTCCTTCTCCTTTTACTATTTATAGCACGTACGAGATAATAACAATGAAGGAAATATATTTTTTTAAGTAAAAGCACCCACCCCGATATATTTACGTTTGACTGTAGACTTTGTCCCCGCGCGTGTGGGCATCAACCGTGCTGTATAGATGTTATTACGGTTGTGATTTTGAATCTGTTTCTTTCACTTGAACACAGCCTGTTCCTTATTGCTACAGTCCCCGTGGCTGTCACTTTTCATGGCTGCCTGACATTCTCCTGGGAGCCACACCACATTTTATCCTTTCTGTTGGACATCTGGGTTTTTTCTGAGTTTTCACTTTTGAAATAGTACTATAATGAATGTTTTCAGGCATATAGCTCTTTCCTTCTTTGGGATCATTATAAAGTACATTCTCAGGAGTGAGGAAGACTCTGGAAATATTTTACACTTATTTGCCAATGAATCACGCCAACTTACATGACTACCCACCCCTTGGCTTACATGGGCTTACTATTTTTAGCCCGATAGCAGCACACTAGGTGTTGCTATTTTTATAAACTTGCTCAATTAGTAGCTATGGGCAGAGAGAGGCAGAACACTGACCGTGGCAGTGGTGTGCTCTGCCCCCACCGCACTCCCCACCCCAGCACTGGGCAGGCCTCTTCAGCATCCCCTGTCCTCCTGGAAGGTTTTCGTTTCAGGAGGGAGAGCGGGGTAGCTTTTCTGCCTTCTGTTCACGGCACTGTTTATCTTGCTTTACCAGCCAGAGCAGTTTAATGGACAAAATAACACCTTCTCTGGAAGCAGCTACAGCAGCTACAGCCAAGGGAACGTCAATAGGGTATGTTTCAGTTTCCATCTCGGGAATTAGAACCCACATGCACTGTGTTAGAGGGGGCCTCACCGTTCCTGCCCCAGCCTTTCTGGACGTTAGTGGGGTCGTCCGCTCTAGGGCCCAGAGATGCTTGGAGGAGCTGCATCTCAGATGGGTGGGCCAGGGATGAGTGTGGATCTGGCCAGTCCTGGGAAGAAAACAAGGTGGGGACTGAGAGAGGAAGGGAAGGGACTCCTGGAGATGCTTCACGCCTGACTCCATCTGGGGACCCCAGTGGGGTGGGGTGGCGATGAAGGACACGGCCTGGAGCCATGATGTGGGCAGCGGGAGACCTGGCATTGTTCCTAGCATCCTTCTTCTCCCAAGATTATATTAGGCGAATTCCCCGTCACCCTGAGCCTGTGTCCTCATTGGTCAAATGGGCTGGGGACCCTACAATCCCCCTGGTGCCATGACCCAAGTGAAGGGTGGGGAGAACCTTTCCAGGCCCACCTGTCTTCCCATAGGGGCAGAGGCCTGAGTGAGGCCAGAGTGGAGGAAGGGGCTTTCCTGGGGGGCTCTCCTCCCTTGGGGGAGCAAGGGCCATAGCCCTAGGACCCTAGGGTGGGTGGGGCACGTGTCCACAGCCGTGGTCCCTCCTTATGCCCGTGAGCCCATAACCTATATGTGGTTTCTCTTTCCCTCCAGCCTCCCAGGCCGGTTCCTGTGGCAAATTACCCCCACTCACCTGTTCCAGGGAACC
>NW_020172724.1:2267629-2273752 GCF_003031525.2 Neophocaena asiaeorientalis asiaeorientalis
GACATCAAGAAAAATATGAGTGCTCTGCCCCCACCCCCAGGTGAGCGCCCTGCTCTCTCCTTCCCTCCTCCCTCCCTCGTCAAGCCAGCTCCACTGCATCCAGCCACAGTGTGCCAGGAGCCAGGGGGCTTGGAAGTCTGCCTGCCTGCCTGCCTCTGGGGGCTGGGCGCGGGGGTTGTGAGAGCAGGCCTCCTTCCACCTGCCTGAGCAGCTGGAGGCTGGGAGGGAAAGCACCTCTCAGCTGTGGCAAAGGGCTGGGAGGAGAAGCCAGCCGGGGCTTCCAGAGCAGGGGGCAGATGGAGACAGGAGGGGATGCAGAGCGGGGGGATGAGTGGGAAGTGGGAGGCAGAGATGGTCAGGATGGGGTCGGAGGGACCGGAAGAAGCCAGGGGCTGCCTGGTATGCCCTTGAGCATACAGCCCAGCTGCCGTGGCCCTGTTCACACACGTGCCCAGAGCATGCAGCCGAGGGTGCGTGTCGTGTGGCGCCGGGGCGAGGGCCGTGCGGCTCACCTGCTCCTCCCCCACGCAGCCAACCACAATGACGAGCTGCGGCTCACATTCCCGGTGCGGGATGGCGTGGTGCTGGAGCCCTTCCGCCTGGAGCACAACCTGGCTGTCAGCAACCACGTCTTTCACCTGAGGCCCACAGTCCACCAGACGCTGATGTGGAGGTGAGCGTCAAGGCACAGCACAGCCCGAGCCGGGTGGAGGTGGCCCCGGTGCTGACATTCCTGGGCCCTGGCATCGCCTGAGACACGTGGTAACAGCATTTGCTTGACACCGTCACCTGTCGAGCATTGCTGACTGGGCCCTGCTGTGTGCAAGGCGCTGGGGGTGGCAAAGCGAACCCGCGGGTGCCGGGAGACAGACAAATCTGCCTTGGCTTCGTGGCCTGAGGGTAGGGAGCTGCTGTCACCCACCCCAGTCCTGATGAGACAGTGGTCAAGAACAGATTCCCAGAGGAAAACGTGGCTAGCTCAGGCTGAGAAGGAGGATGTTCCAGCAGGGCCCCCGGGTTGGCCCCAAACGTGGCTCATGTGGTCAGAGCCAGGAATATAGAGAGAGGAGCAGGAACAGGGCCGGGTCCTTCCTGCAGATGGCGAGCAGCTGGCCGGGTGGGGCTGCTGCTCAAACAGTGGGCGCTGGAGTGAGGGGTCTGGAGGCCCCCTGCTGGGCCAGGCTCTGTGTCCTGAGCCTCCTATACCTGATCTCTTTTGATCTTATGAGTGGGCATCGCTTGCCCCGTTGACAGTGAGGAAACTGAGGCCAGAGAAGTGATTAGCTTGGATGGGTCCTCGCAGCTAGCAAGGGGCAGAGCTGGGACTCGGGCCCGGGTCTCTCAGACACCAGAGCGCATTGGTGTCTCCACCCTCGGTTCCTCCTCCGCGGGCAGGACTCACACTGCCTCGCTGCGTCAGTGACCAAAGGCCTCAGCTGCCCAGTGAGCACCCTGAGGGCACGAGGTGTGTCTGAGCTGGGCACGTGCGCACACACCGCGGTGCGCGCACAGCTGGCCCGTTGCCTGGAGCAGGCCAGAGGCAGCTGGGGTGGGCAGGAGGGCACGGGAGTGCACTCAGGCAAAAGGGTAGAGGGACCCGCATGCAGGGGCCCTGCTCACCCGCTGCTCCTTAGCCGTGAGTACCGTCGCCTGCGAGACCTTCTGTGGCTCGGCCACTGGCCCTGCTGGCTTTGTGGGGACTCCTTCGGTGCCGTGTCCTTGGGGCCCACCGCAGGGGTAGGGGGGCGGGAACTGAGCCAGGCAGCCCCTGGCCAGGGCTGCTTCTCCCACAGGAGCTCAGGGCATAATCAGCCTTCCAGCTGGCCTCGTTGAGTTAGCGTCTGTCCATCTGTCTCTGTCCTGGGGGAACAGGAGGCGTACTTCCGTGCAGGGGACTGAGGCGGATTGTGGCCAGAGCTGTGGGGCTGTGGTTGAACAGTATATGGGAGGCATGGGGGGAATTTGGGTCGTCGGGATGGGGTTTGATGGGAGGCCTGGGCAGGGGGAACGTCCAGGGTGAGAGAGGAGGAGAGCTCGAGGCGGCTGGGGGAGCCTTCGTGGCTGAGGACAGGGTGCCGAGTGACTCGGTGGGGGGCTCTGGTGAGGGAGGGGTCGTGGAGGCCTTGGGCAGGCCCCTCGCAGAGCCGCCCTGAGCCTCGCCCCGCCCCCAGGTCTGACCTGGAGCTGCAGTTCAAGTGCTACCACCACGAGGACCGGCAGATGAACACCAACTGGCCAGCCTCGGTGCAGGTCAGCGTGAACGCCACGCCCCTCACCATCGAGCGTGGCGACAACAAGACATCCCACAAGCCCCTGCACCTCAAGCACGTGTGCCAGCCGGGCCGCAACACCATCCAGATCACCGTCACCGCCTGCTGCTGCGTGAGTGTGCGGGCGGGCCTGAGATCCTCAGCCTCCTCTGGGCCTCAGCTGCGTCAGGGGTCTCCATCCCCCTTCCCCAGGAGTGATCTTTCAGGAGTACCCCAGAAACGTGCCACAGTCCCCCCCAGGGCCGTGGGGTGAAATTCAAGCCGCCGTGCTCTGGTCCGAGGCCTGGCCTTTTCTCCTACCGCAGCCTCCATCTGGTCTACACACTTACCTCCCTTTGGTCGTGTAGATTCTCCTCCCGGACACCATCCCCCGTGCCCACCACCTTCTTTCACTGAGGAAGTTCTGTGTGTCCCTCAAAGCTAGGTTCCGTTCGTGCCTCGTTTGCAAGAAATTTTTATATTCTAATCACTTCTTCCCCTGAGAACCAACTCCACCAAGTCTGGAGTTAACTCCTTCCCTTTGTCACTCAACCATGCTGTCTCAGAACTGTGTATGTGTGTCCCCTGACCTGTGACTCACTGATCTGGGACCACGTCTGAGCCACACTCCTGTCCCCCAAGATCAGGGCCTGACACTCAGGGCTTGTCCGGGGATTTGCAGAGTACCTGCCCCACTCTGCTGGCCTCCCTGGAGGAGAAGGAAGAGCTCTGATCCTGCCCTTATGAGGGTTGGGGCGCCACGACCACCCGGGGATAAGAGTCACAGGACTGGGGATGCTGTCAGAGTGAGGAGCCTGCGGGGGCTTGTTGGGGGTTGCAGTCCTGGAAGGCTTCCTGGAGGAATGAAGACAGGACAACATCCTCTGGCGGGAAGGGTGGAGGAGGCATGATGGGGAACAGCGGGGCGAGGGGCAGGAGGGCCAAGGCTAGGAAGTGAGTTTGGCCCGGATTTTGATGCCTTGTGTCCCATAACCACATCCCAGGGGTCTATCAGCATCAGAGTCAGCCTTGTTGGCATAGACAGCAGCAGCTGCCCCCGGGTAGTGACCCCGGTCTGGGTCCCCAGCTCGCAGGTCCCAGGACACATCCTGGGCCTCAAGGGCTCTCTCCCAGGTCCCAGGGGACCCTCTCCTAACGGGGCATCACCATGGACGTGGGGCCCTTTTCCTCCGCGGCCTAGGCCTGCGGAGGCCCAGGTGGCAGGCGTGGGGGCCATGCGGCAGTGACCGAGCCTCTGCTCTTTCTCGGCAGTCCCACCTCTTCGTGCTGCAGCTGGTCCACCGGCCCTCCGTGCGCTCCGTGCTGCAAGGCCTCCTCAAGAAGCGGCTCCTGCCCGCAGAGCACTGCATCACGAAAAGTGAGTGGGGGCTCGGGGGCTGGAACCAGACCCCAGTCCCACCACGTTCATTGTCCCCTGGGCCTGGTACCACCGGGCCCTGAGTGTTCCCTGGCACTAGCCCGTCCCCCTCCGATGCCCCTCCTCTGGGGCTGTGGGGATGATCAGATGAGCACACAGTACCGTGAGTACAGCATGTAGGGCAGATTAAAACAAGACGCCATGGTGCAGGTAGGCCAGGCAGGCTTCCTGGAGGAGGTGATCACCTGGAAGGATGGGAGGAACTGGAAGAGGGGGTTCTTCATCAGGAGAGAAGCGCAGGGGTGGATTCCACCTCAACAGCCCAGGCCTAACTCGAGAAGGGGCGACTTGGCTCTGACTCCCAGGTGCAGACACTTGGGGGCCGGGGCGGGGGAGGGGGGCACACCACGCAGGGAGGTACATCACTGCTCCCCCCTTCAAATGTGCTTCTTCACGTCCTGAGCCCTAGAATCCGGCCAGGCCATTACCACATTTGGAGAATTAAGTGCAAAAGTGCCTGTGGGGCTCTCCCACTGACCCAGAAAGTCAGTGAAGTGCCAGACTGGGTTTCTGCAGGGTTTGCAGAAAGTCCTGCCTTCCTAGTGAAGACAGGGCATGAACTGCAGAGACTGGGGGACTGATGCAGCCACCTCCAGGGGCACTTCACACATGTCACATGGAGAGTGTCATTCCAGAGCACTGGGAGGCCCAGGGCCTCCGGCGTGCTGAGCTGCCTTTTGCCCAGGTGGGGGTACCCTGCCCCTGTTCATGAGACCTCCCCGTGTTGGGGGGTGTGGAGAATCAGAGTGTGTATCAGCCACTTGAAGGAGTGGGGGGTGTGCAGGACAGCCCTGCCCTCCTTATCCACCTGTGCCTCCGCCCTACAGTCAAGCGGAATTTCAGCAGCGTGGCTGCCTCATCAGGCAACACGACCCTCAATGGGGAAGACGGCGTGGAGCAGACAGCCATCAAGGTGTCTCTGAAGTGCCCCATCACATTCCGGCGCATCCAGCTGCCTGCTCGAGGCCACGATTGCAAGCACGTCCAGGTGAGCAGTCCCAGGGAGAGCGTCCCGGAGTCTGGCTGCGATGGCGAGGAGTAGGCGGGGGGATGGGCAGCAGGGCCTGTCTGCAACCCCGGAAGGATGCCATGGCCATCAGGAGCTGATTTCACTCACTCACTCCTGCCATCATTTATCCTCTGAGCATCTTCTCTGTGTGCTCAGAGCTAGGTTCCCAGGGGGCTACAGAGCTGGATTTAGACAGTCCCAGCCCTGGCAGACGTGAGATGCCCACTGGAAGTTCTGCGCGTACGGCCACTACGGCTGATAGGGAACCTGAAAGCAGGGATGCCTCTGCCTGGTTCACTGCTGTGTCCCGAGGCCCTGCCCTGAGCAGGTACTCAGGAAGTGGCTGTGGGATGAGTGACTGTCACAGTTTGGGTGGCTAAATGCGGGCAGCCCAGGTGGGTGGGATTCACTGGGTGGGGGCTGCCGTGGGGCCAGGCCAGCCGCACCCTCAGCCCCACCCTCTCACAACTGGCCCCGAGGGCTTCATAGTGGGTTGGGAGCCTCCCAGCCCTGCTAACCCCCATCCCCGGGAAAAAGGGGGCAGCAGAGGTCTGGTCGCTTTATTTGTCTGACGCACTGATGAACTGGATGGGGTGTGTCCTCCATGCCTGGGCCGGGCCAGGGAGAGGGGCTGTCATGGGGCAGGATCGGTGAGAGGTGGCTGCAGGGGAACCAGGAAGGCTTCTCAGAGGCCATGGGTCCTCTGGGGCACAGGGATGGTAGGAGGGCTGGGCACAGGTATGCAGGGATTCCACGTGGCCCGAAAACTGTAAGCACAGCAGAAAATCGGCAAGGTCATCACCCCTCTCAACCCTGGGTCTCTCCATCACCTGTCTCCCTCCCTGGTGGGATGTCTTCATGAGGGTCCCGGAGGCAGTGGCACTTGCATTTAACAGGTTTCTGAGAGCCCTGCTCTCATCTGTCTGTGTCTCCCGGCCTCCACAGTGCTTTGACTTGGAGTCGTACCTGCAGCTGAATTGCGAGAGAGGGACCTGGAGGTGTCCTGTGTGCAAGTGAGTGATGCCCACCTCAGCATAAGCTACGTCACCGGGCTCCAGGAGGAGCTGTGGCCCTGCTCTGTGGGGTCCAGCCACCTCCACCTGCCCTAAACACAGATGAGAGAACCCAAGCACAGCAGAGGGGCTCAGATCACGGGGGCTGTGCACAGTCCCTTGGTATCAAGCGGTCACAAGGCTGCCCTCTCCTGTCGGTGCCCCCAAGTAGGAACCAGTGGCAGGGCCCGAGTCTCTTGGACACAGAGGGGAGGAGTGGGCTGTGGCCTCACCCGCTAGGGTCCAGGAGCAAAAGCCAAGCCCCCTCTCTCCTTTTCCAGTAAAACCGCTCTGCTCGAGGGCCTGGAGGTAGATCAGTACATGTGGGGCATCCTGAATGCCATCCAACAGTAAGTGGGCCTCCCCACACTAGGG
>NW_020172724.1:2273788-2338119 GCF_003031525.2 Neophocaena asiaeorientalis asiaeorientalis
TGACCTGAGTTGCATGAGGTGAGTGTGTGATCACCCCTGATACCCTATCCCCCACTGGCCGGCAGACCATTTTCCCACATCCCCCACCTCTCTGCCACTTTAAGGGGTTCTGTAGCTGGGGGCAAATGAACTTTCCAGAAAGGACCAAGCTCAGCCAGAGCAGGAAGTTGACATGGCCGCGTCTCGGGTGGAGGCTTTGGGGCCCGCTGCCCCATGCCCAGCCACTTGCTTTCCTAGTCTCAGTCTCCCCATCTTTCAAAAGTTATAAAAATCCATCACACTTCTGTCCTATGCAGAACGTGGTGGGAATGGGGGCAGAGGGAGCCTGGACGAGGACATCTCAGTGTCTGTCCGAGCTGGAGGCCCTCATGTCCAAAGCCCGGTACCCCAGAGCCTCAGCTCTGCCCCCTTGCTCCCCCCAGCTCCGAGTTTGAAGAGGTCACCATTGACCCCACATGCAGCTGGCGGCCAGTGCCCATCAAGTCGGACCTCCACATTAAGGATGACCCTGACGGCATCCCGTCCAAGCGGTTCAAGACCATGAGTCCCAGCCAGATGATCATGCCCAATGTCATGGAGATGATCGCAGCCCTGGGCCCCGGCCCGTCCCCCTATCCACTCCCGCCCCCTCCCGGGGGCACCAACTCCAATGACTACAGCAGCCAAGGTGGGTGATGGCCGACAAGGAGGGAGGGAGAAGCCCCAGCAGGGGCCCAGGATTTCTGGGGTGACGGTGGCAGGTGCAGGGAGGGTGTGGTGTGAAGAGGCAGAGGTAATGCACGCCCCCAAAAAACAATACCACGTCGCTGAAATTGGGGATACAGCGGCCTGTGCAATGCCATCCTCCCCCACTCCATCCAGCCAGCCCTGTGGGTTGGCACCCAGCTGGGAAGGCATGAGTGAGGAGCTGCCCCGAGAGCCAGCCTCCCGCCTTTCGCACCCCCCGCTGCCCAGCCTCCCTCCTGACTGCTGGATCTCCCTGATCGGCAGCTGCCAAGCTTAGGGGCTTCAGAGCCTGCTTTGCTGGGGCCACTAAGACTACACCCCTCCTGGCGCTCCTGGCCCTCCCGTGTTGCCCTCTGACATCTACGTATTGTCCCTATCCCTGCAACTCTCCCACCCTTCCAGAGACGGGGTCCAGGGGCCTGGAGCCACCAGCCTTCGGCCACCAAGGTCACTGTCACTGCCCCCTCACTTCCTGCTGCCCAGAGCAAGCTGCGCTGCACTGCACTGCCCTCAGTTCCCAGAAAGTACCCCCCCTGCCCCCCAAACACTGGACATGGCAGCTTCCTGCAGAACCCCTGCTCTTAGGTTCCTAGGGGTCCTGGATGATTAAAGGCCCAGAGAGGTTAGCCTACCTAGCCAGAGTCCCACAGCATGCTGAGCGCCCCAGCTTTCCAGTGTGCTGATCCTCTGAGCTCTCACCGCGGCCACGTGGTGGAGGAAGCAGCGGCTTGGGAGGCCAGACAGCTGGCTCTGAGGGTGTCATCTTGAATCTGGCACAGCTTTCTTTATGGACTTGGCAGACTCCGACCTCCCCGTCTGGGCCTGGGTGGTCCCAGTGATGAAGGGCAGCCTCATGGGGGCTGTGGGTGAGCAGGTCTGGGGGGCTCACTCAGCAGATCCTGTGGAAAGTTCAGACTGGGGCCTCATTCCATGTGTCCCGCCGCAGGAGCCCGACTACCCTTTCCTCCTACGCTAGCCCTGCTTGTGGCTGTACACCGGCACACGCCCTGGGGTACTAAGGCCCGCAGGAGAAGGCTGCATCGCTGCCCCGCTGTACGGCCCTGAGGTCTCCGGCTGCAGGAGCTGACTCTAGCCTCTCAGGAGGGTGGGCCTTGGTTCCTCCTTTACACTCTTGAGTTTCCTGGGGTGGCCGTCTTCCCTCTGGGTCACATCCCTCCCCATCTCGTTCCCTCCCCAGGCAACAGCTACCAGGGCCATGGCAACTTTGACTTCCCCCACGGGAATCCCGGTGGGACGTCCATGAACGACTTCATGCACGGACCCCCCCAGCTCTCCCACCCCCCGGACATGCCCAACAACATGGCCGCCCTTGAGAAGCCCCTCAGTCACCCCATGCAGGAGACTGTGAGTACCTCTTCCTCGCCGCTGACCGTCCACCTCCCCGGTGCCCCCAGCCCCAGTGTGGGGCTGACGGGGACAGAGGGCTCCCCTGGGCCTTTCTGATGTTTGCCTAGTTCCCTACCAGGCAAAGGGGAGGACTGAGAGTTGAGTCTCGGGACCCAGGAGGGCGTGGGAGGCCTGACTGAGGCGGGGTCGTGGCCCATCAGTGTCCTTGGATTTGGCCGTCTCACCCAGGACATCAGATTCTCAGATGGGGGAAAGCTTCAAGCTCTTACCTGCACACACATTGCGTGCACACATGCAGATGCCCGCACACCCCCTACATACAGGCCCACACCCCCCACACCCCCGGCACACATACTGTACGCACACACGCACAGCCCCATCCCCTTTCTCCCCCTCTTACACACACTACTTCATCCACCATCTAGAATTTAGTCCCAGACCCAGGCACTTATTCCCCAGGGGTCTGAATCTTCAGGGTATCCCCTCCTCCTGCAAAAAGAAACATTAGGATTTCTACTTATCCCAAGAGTATCCACTTCTCGTCCTCTTTCACGTATTTACGCACACTGTATTGCTGAGAAAGCCCCTTCAGGTGAGGTGGCCTGTGCTGTCCAGAAGCCTTCCCTTCCTGTGGCGCCGACAGCAGTGGTGGGAGGCCTGGCCGCCTCCCGAGTCCTTACCTAGGCAGCGATGGATGATTGCACTTGATCTAGCAGACGTTTTCTGAGCCTGGTCTCCCGGCTGTGCCTTGTACCAGGTGTAGGCAAGACAGACACAGGCCTCAAGCTAATGGAGCAAAAGTTCTGGCAGTGCCCGGATGGAGGAAGAACACTTGGGGTTTTGAGGAAACCGAGGCCCAAGGGCTGGAGACTGAGGCCTCAGTCATTCTTTCTGTCCCTGGTCTCTCATCTTAGCAGGAGGGGCAGTCACTGAGGGCCTGGCCGTGGGTCCTGGGCCACAGCAGCCAGAGAGAAGGGTCCAGGGGTCTCGCCAATGCCTGGCAGTGGAGTTGGGCCTACACCGGAAGGTACCTCTCCAAGCTCTCCCAGTCTCCATCATGTGGCCTGGAAGGAAGGGGCCTATGGATTGTACTGTGTTACCCACAGCTGACATGGAGTTGGGAAACATCCAGCACTGGGCCAGGGACTGTCCTGTGCACCAGAGCCACCAATGCTCAGCACGAGTGACTATTAACCAGAAGGACTCTAAATGAGGGGCACTGCAGCAGCTTCCCTGCAGGAACCCCGAATGCCAGGTTGGAAATAGCTGCTTTCACCAGCCTTCTGCCATGTTTTCGCAAGTTACTTTCTGCCCCACGGGGCTTCCAATTTCGGGGGGCGTCTCTCCTGGCCCCCTTCCCCAGCCCTGCTCCCCAGTACGTCAGCCTTCCATGTCCAGGAGTCACCCAGATCACACCCCTGCTCCACATTGATCTGGCACCTTCTGTCTCCTCACAGTTCCCAGCACTGGAAGATGGCAGCAGGGGTGCTGTGTGCTTTCTGCGTCCAACAAGGCCTTTTCCTGCCTTGTCAGCCCTGCCACCAGGGTCCTCGCAGAGGGACTTAAGCCCTTGAGTTGACTTCATAGCCCCCCCCAGGAAGCTTTTCAGATATGCACTGTCCTTGTCCGTCTCTGGGCTTTTGTTAGATGAGAACTGGACCCAGAGGTACAGCTGTGCAAGGTGGTGTGGTGCGGTCACAGGTCAACAACCCACCTGCCCAACCAGAGCAGCCTGACCCGGCTGAGCACGAGGCCAGGAAGGATTCCCAGGCGCACGGACTGGTGGGAGGGCTCCAACCAGGTGCTGGCCCACCCAAGGCTCTCCCGTGCCAGGTGGGAGGTTGACAGGTGTGTCAGCAGGTCCCAGAGAGCACTTGTCCCTCCAGGTTCTGAGATAATCCAGCAAGATGTCAGGGCCGAGGGCATTAGTTGTGTCAGCAGATCTGGGGACTGTCTGGGGCTGGGCTGCTCCAGGAGCGTGGAGCCCCTCACTGCCCCCCACTTCGCAGAATGGTCGCTGTGGAGCGTCACAGGCTGGCCTCGCCGACAGCTGTGAGGGCTGACCTGCCGCTTCTGGTTCTTCTTACTTTGTGTGCACCCCACAAGTGGTTCCCCCAGGGTCAGCAGCCTTCATGTCACATGGTCATCCCTCGTTCTCAAGGCCCGGGCTGGAGGGGCACTGTGCTGCAGAGGGCCACCTGGACCGTGGGCAGGGGCCAGCCCACAGCAAGGCTTGGGGAGCAGCTTTTAGGAGAAACAGGAAGAGGAACTGGTGTCTGGAGAAGATCAGGGATGGTGTCACTGCAGTCTGCAAACCCACGAAAGAAGTGTCAGTGTTTCTGTGTAGCCCAGAAGACAGGGCTGGGAGGAGGATAGTGACCAGGGAGACATTTAGTCACCTGGCTGCCCATTTCAAGTGAGAGGCCTGGCCAGTCAGTGAGCTCCCTTCACTCGCAGAGTGTGAGGGGGGCCCGGGGACCGTTGGGGATGCCGTGGGTGGGGCCCCAGACTTAGACTTGGCCTTTCACTCCGAGACCTGAACTCTGAAGGCAGGGTGGCTTGAGGCAGCAAACAGACCTACAGGGCGAGTTTTAAGTCCCACCCACTCGTGTCCCCTGCCCACCCATAGCCCCGACGGTTCAGGACACGCGTGGCGGGGGGGGGGGCGCCTAGGTTATCTACGAGAGAAGCACGCCTGTTGCTGCCTAGGCGGGTGGCCAGCAGGAAGGTCTGGCAGGACTCAGAAGCCCCAGGTCGCCTCCTTTACTTTGGGCACAGCTCCGTCCTACCCCGGGACAGCAGGCAGAGCTTACACCGAGGCCCCGCTGCCCCCGGAGCCGGCGTGCCTCGTGTCGCCCCCAGGCCAGGGCCCTCGTGGAGGCGCAGGCCCCCATGAGCTGCACGCCTGCCCCATGCTGTCGTCCGTGTCTGCTCCCCGCCGCCCCGGCTCGGGCCTGCACCACGCCGCCAGCAGCACTCCCGCCCGCCTCCCTGCTCCCCGGAAACATGCCCATTTCGCTTCTCCATCCTGCCCTTGCTGTTGTTCATTGTGCTGGTGTCCGGGCTAGGGAGACAGAGGGGCTCCCAGGGGCCTGGGCCCCGATCTCAGGGTCTCTGCTAGTCTCAGAGCCCCTGGCCGCCTCCCTCCCTGCCCCACATGGCTTCAGCCTCCCTGACTGGCGGTTTTTGGGGGAGGATTTGTTTGCTTGTTTGTTTGTTTCTCTGCAGAAAAAAAAAAAAAAGCATTCAGCTTTGTAGAGGGGTGGCTTTGTTTTGGGGGTTTCGTTATTTTCCTGGTTTTGTTTGGTTTTCATTTCTCCAGGCATCTCGTCGCTGTACCTCGTCACCTCACCTTTCTTTTTCCTGCTCTCTCCTCCTCCACAGATGCCACATGCTGGCAGTTCTGACCAGCCCCATCCCTCCATGCAACAAGGTTTGCACGTCCCACACCCCAGCAGCCAGTCAGGGCCTCCATTACATCACAGTGGGGCTCCTCCTCCTTCCCAGCCTCCCCGGCAACCGCCACAGGCCGCTCCCGGCAACCATCCACACAGTGACCTGACCTTTAACCCCTCCTCAGCCTTAGAGGGTCAGGCCGGAGCGCAGGGAGCGTCCGACATGCCGGAGCCTTCGCTGGATGTAAGTTGGGGTCACCACGTGTCTTGGCCTGGGGCCGGGACTGCCCGAGAGCAGGGGCGGGTGTCGAGGGCCCGAGGCCCGGGGTGGAGGAGAGGTACAGCGGTGAGGAGCGGGTGGGCGGGCGGAGGGTGGGCCCCGCCAACCTGCCTCCCCTGTGGCTCCAGGACCGGGGAACCCCACAGTGGGCAAGCCTCAGCGAGGGTGCCACAATCTGCCGCTCTCTGGCCCAAGGCAGGGGAGGGGCTGGAGGGACAGGTCCCTCTGTCTGTCTCGCTGGTGTGTGTCTCCAGTTTCTAGTCTGTGTGTTGTCCATGCCCTGTGCTTTTGCTCACTCCATCGCTCACTCTGAGAGGCCCCCACGTGGGGTGACAGAAGGCTCGGCCTCGGGTCACACTGGGGGGCGGGGGCGGGGGGCGTCGTGTGACTGAGGCAGAAGCGGGCAGCTGAGATTCAGGGATCACCCCCCTTGAGAACTGAATGGTCTGGAAGGTGGGCGAGGGGGACACTGAATGATGGGTGTTGGGTAGCTGGGCAGGGCTGCCAGCGAGGGACACGGCCCTTGCCCCGCCCACCCCTCGCCCCCAGGCTCTAGATTCCCAGAGAGGAGGCCTGCCCTCTCCTTGGTCACGTCCCAGCCCCAGCAAGAGTCACCCTTGGTCCCAGCAAGAGTCTCTGGTGAATGGGATTCACTCAGCTTTGGGGCCATCTTGGATTCTTGCCCAACTCTCCTCCCCATGCCAGGCCAGGGCAGGTGCTTTTAGATTGATGAGGGTCCCCTGTGTGACCGAAAGAGTTCAAGGACCTCACAGTAGAGGGTAGGGATGGTCTGTAGCCTCTTCCCGGAGTCTACAGGGAAGAGCAGTGCTGCCAAGCTAGCCGCGGGCTCAGCAAAGAGCCGGGAGCTCTTGGGGGAGGTGTGGGGTGCTGGGAGCCGCAGAGACCCGCCAGCCTTACATGCAAAGCCACATGGCTTCTCCTGGGAGGCATGAGTGACCCCCGGAGCCTTCCCAGCTGGTGGGCCAAGGGCTCCACTCTTCCAGACTTGAAATAAGCACGGGTGTGCCCCAGACTAGCACGGTGGCCTGGATGCATCCAGGGACCACCGGCAATGTTAGTTTCCCCTGTTTGGACCAGGACCCCAGGAGGCAGGTAGAGGGCAAGCGAACAGGTCCGAGGGTGCCCTGCTTCCTCGCCCTGGGCCGGCCCGGCCTTCAGCCGACACCTCATCTGAGCTTCTTTACTTCTTTTCCAGCTCCTTCCAGAACTCACAAACCCTGATGAGCTCCTCTCGTACCTGGATCCCCCTGACCTGCCGAGCAATAGTAATGATGACCTCCTGTCTCTCTTTGAGAACAACTGAAGCCCACCCCTCTGTCGGGGCCACCCCTCCCCACGCGGCCTCCTTCCCCATCTGCCCCACACACTTTCCTGCCGGGAGCCCGTGCCCTCGGACCGCCCCTGCTGCGGCCTTCAGAGCCTAGGGGCGGGAGGGTGCACTGTGAAGGCGGTGCAGGTCTGGAGCCCACGCCCAGAGCAGGCCCCAAAGATGACCCTCGAGACAGGGCGCTGGCTCGGGGAGGGGGCACACGCTGACAGCGGCTTCCAGATGACCCTCCAGTGCCCCCCAGGTTCTTCCAGTTTCTAAACTGTAACCCGGCCTCCCTGCTTCCTGGCCCAGAGCCGCCTCCACGTGACTGTGAACCTGAGGGAGGGGCCCCCGTATCCCAGCGGCCCCGAGCCTTGGAGGAGCAGCAGAGGTTGGTGGCAGTGAGAGCGGCCTGCCCACCACCACTACCACCCACCACAGAAAAGCACAAACCTCTGGGAAAGAGAACTCTCTCAGGGGCCAAGGTTATCGCTTTGACCCCAGACCTCTAAGCCAGGATACCCTGTAAACACTCTCAGAGAGCAGAGAGAAAAAAGACAAGCGTCTGTGTTTGGGAGAGGGTGAGCCATTCCTGCTTGGGGACCGGTGGAAAAGGGAGTCAAGGCCTCCTCAGAGCCAGGATGGCTCCACAACCTCTGACTCAGGCCAGGGCCCAGCCTTAGGGGGGCCAGAGAGAGAAAGAATCCCGCGGAAGTTATTGTGCCCTTAATTGGGGAAGGGGGGAGTGCCGCCAGCCGGATTTGGAGTCCAACAGAAGTGGCCAACTTACAACTTTGCTCCAAGCCACCCCCTGTTCTTAAACGACAGCATCTTAAGGCTGCAAAGTCATCTGGGGAAAAGGAACACTGGACTTGGACAGCAAGCGACCCATTTCTCTCCATGCGTCCTGTTTCCTTCCTCTGCTCCCCCCTCGCCCACCTCTCCAAGACTGTTACGTGGGACACCCACTTCCCTCTGTCCCAGTGCCCCTATGTCTACCCAGACGGCAAGGTGAGTGGTGGAAAGGCAGGGGATGCAGGGGCTCAGCAGCAGGAACCCTGGGCATCACTCTCTCTCTCCGGCTCCTCTGTCTGGTCTGGCCTGTCCCTGTGCTCGAGGCTGCCCCCAGCTCCAGCCCAGTCTGTCGCCGCGTGTGCCAGGATGTGCCCTCGAGCGTCGCGTGGTGTTTGTGTGGCTGTCTCAGACCCCGCGCTTGGCTGCCAGCCTCTCCTTCCCTCCATGTCCCTCTGGCCTCGAAAGCTCACCCCACACTCCTGTTCCAGCAGAAGCAGCCTCTGGTTTCCCCTCCACGCTTCGCTCCATCCAGCTAACTGCTCGCTCTCGGAGTCTCCCGGGTAGCT
The DNA here is from genome assembly GCF_003031525.2 of Neophocaena asiaeorientalis asiaeorientalis. Taxonomy (NCBI): domain Eukaryota; kingdom Metazoa; phylum Chordata; class Mammalia; order Artiodactyla; family Phocoenidae; genus Neophocaena; species Neophocaena asiaeorientalis. The sequence goes on from NW_020172724.1 coordinate 2,282,249, forward strand.
TCTTGTGAGTCTGTTTTGTTCCAGGCTCCCTTGTGCTCGCCGAGCCACATGGCCGGTGACGCTGGGCCGTTGGGTCACTTGCGTCCCCTCTGTAAATTCATCGCGCCCCTCCCCTGCTGCTGCCCGAGGCCCTCACCTGCTCCCCCGTCCACTGTCTGTGTTCTCAGTCTCCGTCTCCCTCTCTGTTGGGGGTTGGGGGAACACCCCCAACACTCCTCTGGATGTGACCGGAACGTTGGCCCCAGCTGTTGACTTCCAGTCGCTGTACCAGACGGCCCGGCCCAAGGTTTTCTGTAGGAAAGCTGCCATCGTCCCATCCCCACCCCTTTTCCTTTGTCCCGTTGTCAGAGGTTTTTTCAAACAGCGTGGTGTTCCGTATACAAATCAATTATTTTAAGAATTGCTTTTGTAAATATCTTTGTGAATATTTTAGTATCGTCTTTGATAATATTCAACATTTTCATGACCTGGTTATAGCCTTTGCTGGTGTTTTTAAAATACCTTGACTCAACGACAAAGACCGAGTCCCTTTTTTAAGAAAAACAACAAACAAAAACAAAAAAGCAACCAGGGCCATTTGTACAGAAGAAGGGACTGAGAGCATGGGTGGCTGTACAGTGAGTTAGAAGACCAGGCCACCCGCCGTTTGGAGCCATCCCCAGTTGGCTGGTGGGGACAAGACGACGCCAGGTAGCATGTGGCCGTCTCTGCCCAGCGGCCAGAGGCCCCAGCTGTGTCGGGCCTTCTGGGAATGTTCTGCCCCAGACAGATTTACAGATGCCTTCCTTGGAAGTTCCCACTTCCTGCTCTGCAACTTTTTCTCAGAAAGGCCTGGGGTCCGTTCTGGTTGTTATCGGGGTGTCCCCCTCTGCTCACTGACCCATCCACAGCTTTCTAGCACAGAGGGTCAATCTGTTCCCCACAGCCCAGGCTCCAGGCACCTGCCTCAGCCATCTCTGAGGAAGCCATGGGCTCGGCACCTGAGGCAGGTTTCCTGGGTCCCCTCCCAAGCGAGCCTCCACCAGCAAGTTCAGCAAAGAGCTTTCCAGAACCGTGGTGCCTGCAGCCCGCGCTCTGGGCGTGTCCTCTTCCAGAGCGGTTTTGGAGCCAGGTCGGGGGGTGGGGGGAGGCATCAAGGCGTCCGGGGCTGTAGCGAGCCCCAGTTGGTGACACGTTCAGGTGATGACAGCCTCCCCAAGCAGGGGCGGTTCTGAACTCTGGGGAGATGCTTCCCTGATCCTTTCGGATGACTACTTGGAGCCATAAGTAACCTCAGCAAAAACAATGCCTCAGCCAAGCCACTTCTCCATGACAAGCATCCACCCAGCCCATAGGCATGTTTCTGTCTCCACTCCACAGAACGGACAGGGCGCTGGCGGGCAGGTGGGAAGGCCCAAGTACAAGCAATCGACCCCATCTTCTTGGTTTGAAGCTTTATCCATGTATCCTGTTCCTGTAGCCATTTTTATTTTTTAAGAAACTTCTAATGCTTTCTCCGTAACGGAAGCCCTGAACCCCCAGAGAGCTACACGTCTGCTCCCTCGGCCTGACCCATCCAGACAGGGCGACGTGGGCAGCAGCCACTCAAGGGACGTGTGTACATATGTAAATGAGAAATAGAGACATGTTAACAGATGCATTCATTTCCCTCGGAATGTGTATTGTTTTTATTTTCCGGAACAAAACAAAACAAAAAAAAAGGCTTGGAACTCCATCTTCACGTGGAAAAACTAGACCCTGTCTGTTAGCGTCTGTGAGGTCTCTCTCCGCATCTGTCTCACTCATGTAATATACTCTGACTCTGTGTAGAAAGGAGTTCTTTTTGTTCCGTTTTGTTTTTATTCTACCTACATGTACTACTTAGCTTCAGTGTACTAGCCCTGCCACCTGTGTATTTTTAGGGTGCTATGGAAATAATGAAAAGAAACGGGGATTTCAGAAGAAAATTGTAACCAAATTCATACTTTGTATAATTTTTGATATCATGATCGCAGGTGATTTCACACGTACACACACATGAACACACCCACCGTGCAGCCTGAAGTAACTCCCACTGCGACCGTCATCGTCTCTGTACATCTCTGTACAATGCAATCATTTCATACTTTAAACTGGTCCGAAAACTAATTGTGATTTCTAGTCTTGCAAAGCTGTATGTAGTTAGATGATGTGACAACCTCTAATATTTATCTAATAAATATGTATTCAGATGAAACCTGTATATTAGGTGTTCATGTGGTTCTTTTGTATTTAAATATCAAATTATTTGACTCTTGCTAGACATTTCTATACTCTGTTGTAACACTGAGGTATCTCATTTGCCCATGTTAATTTTTTTCTAAATAAATGGACGAAAACGAAGGTTCGGCCAACTAGCGATTTTGTGAATGTTAAGGGGCGGTTTGGGTGTTTTCTGATTTTGCTTTTTAGCACCACCCCTGCCCAATCACCCTGCAAAACAAAACAAAACAAAAACTGTATAGTCAGGTGCTTCGGGTGCTAAGATGGAGGAGCCCCTGACACAGGGGTCCCGGAAGTCGCCCTGGAACCTGGCTCAGGTGAATGTTCAGAGCCCAGTGTCCTCACCTACTGGTGGACCCCGTCTCCAGCAGGCCCTGGTCCTGGGGAGGGGGCCCTGAACGGTGCCAGGCCCTATATGGGGTGCTGGAGACTCAGACCCAGTGTGACTCGGGGCGGGTGTACGATGCTGGCCGGGCTCAGATGGCGAGCCCTTGTGGATTCTCTGGACTTAGGAACAGGTACCTTGTCAAGTTAATACAGACGCTTTCCTGTTGGCCACCTCTCTCTGGCCACCCCACTTCTCGGCACCCCTGCCCCCCTCCCCTTGAAGGGGACCTTGGGTCTCCTCTTGCCCATGACTGCAATTTACATAGGTTACTTTGCTACAGCCCCTGGCCAGGCCCTGGTTCTAACTGTCTTTACAGCCTCAGGCACACAAACGACTGCCCTTCCTTGTCCCCTCCTGAACTTAGGGGAAGTGAATATGATTCTCAGGGCCCAGCAGCCAACCACTGTCCCCCCCTTTACTCAGCTCTGGCCCCGGGCCGTAGGACATAAGCAAATGTGGCTGTCATAGCCTTCCCTCCACACAGACCGGGTAAGGACAAGTCCAAAGAAGGAAGTGGGGTCTGGCAGGCACCCCAAAATATATCCCCTGGAATATGTGCGTGTGGCGGGGGGAGCAGGGTGTCATCAGCCATGGGACGGCCCATGGAGAATAGGGGGCCTTCTCTGGGGTGGCCAGTTTCCCTTCTTGGGGGGAGATGGAAGGGGAGGGGAGAAGGAGAATTTACATTAAAAATGGGATCTCGTGGCCACTGCCCTCTGCCGGCAAGAGGTGTTTTCTCTGAGAACAGGCACTCCTGGAAGAGGGCTGAGTAGCATCAATGACGGTTTCCCAAAGGGGCCCCCAGCTCCCCACTGCCTTGGAGCAATGCTTCCCTGTGGCCTCGCTGAGTGGCCCATGAAATCAGTTTGGTGGGTTGTGACCAGCACTTTTTAAAGGAATAGATGAGAATAAAGTAGAAAACATCAAGAGCACCCTACAAAGTAAGGGTGAGGATTGCATCGTGAAACTTTTGTTGCAGTTGTGTGTGTGAGTCTGCTGAATCATGATGTAAAATTAACTCTTACTTGTGGGTTGTGGTTAAAAGCAAAAAGCTTGAATGCCATTGCCTTAAAGGCAGGAAGTGAGCAGGGGGTGGAGAGGGAGAAGCAGGGCCGTATCTCCCCTAAATTCACAATAAAATGCAAACCTTCCTGCTATTCTAGCTTCAGAACCTGAAGCCAGGGATACAGCTGAATACAGGCCACCTAGCAAGGCTGCATGGAGACCCGCCCATTCCATCCCACTAACTCCTCCTGAGACCAGCTACTTCCTTCTGTGGGCCTAGAATGAGAAAATCCCGTGGGAAAAGCCCAGCAAGGGCCTGGCTCAAGGCAGCTTGGAGCTCAGCCTCCTGCCACCGCCCCCTCCGCCCTCCGCTGTCCTCCCGCCCTCCCTCCCCTCACTCGGACCATGCAGCACATGCTGCAGCCCACGGGTCTTGGGTTTCCGTTCTTCCCAACCCACCCTGCAAAGCCCTCACCCTGAATCCAATGACTGTCCTGCCACAAAAGGCCATAGGATGCTGGCAGGGAAAGTCATTCAGCCTGCAGGTGGCTGCCAGGGCAAATTAGGGTCTCCAGCCTCACTGAGGCCTCAGGGCAGGGTGTCTCCACCTGTCCACCCATTTCCCTCTTCCTCTGTTCCAGCACCCTGCTCCACCACGCCCACCTTGCTCTAAGCAGGCTACACCCCCATCACACACACCCCCACTAACTTTCCCCCACCCACAAACCTACCTCCATCCTGCCCCGGCCTTATCTTCTTCCGCCCAGGCCCAGAGGATGTGGTGTCCCTTCCCCAGTCAGGGAAAGCCCCTCCCCAGCCCCTGACACCATCACCTCCTTCTCTTCTGGGAGGGATTTCAGCCCCTTCCCTTTACCCTCCCCCACCCCCTTCCGCAGGCCTGGAGCTTTGGGCCTCGGGTCTAAGAGCCGCACCCACACCCTTTGCTGTCCAGCCTCTCTCTGCTCCTTCTCATGGAGACTGCTCCGTCTTTCCTTGATCGCCCATCATCCTTGACACCCTGCAGCCCACGACTCTGAAGTTCTCTGAAACTTCTCTTGCAAGCTCACCTACGACCCCTTGGTTTTTCAAGTCCGTGCCTCTTTTGGAGACTGGACCTCACAGCTGCCTTTGACGGTTGCCAGTTCTGCCTGGAAACCTCCTTCTCTTGGGTTCCATGACAGCCCCCTCTTCTGGGTGGTCAGCGCTCCTGAAGTCCCCCTGACCATGCCTTCTTAATCGTCTTCATGGGTTCCACAGTCACTAGGTACAGTGGCGGTCCGTCAGGCTCTCCTTCTCTGGCTGGCGCCCATCCCTCCAAGGCTGAGGGTGTTGGCTGTCAGCAGCTCACTTCTCTTCACCAGACAATTGTCCTCAGCAGACAGGGACCTCCTTGCCTGGGACGTCACCCACTCCTGCCCCCACACATGCACCCCTGTCGAGGGTTCCGCAGCCAAAGACTGATTGTTAAAAGCCACCAGATGACAGCCTCTTTGCTGCAGTGTGGGTAGCGTTCCCTGTGGATCAGGTCAGGGCTGGACTTCACCTGAGGCCAGATGCTTACCCTACCCTTTCCCCTTCTCTTCACCCTCACTGTCTCCTTTGTAGGTTTCTCCTGAGTGCATTCCCTCAGTAAATCACGAGAATCTGAAGGCCCATTTCAGGCTCTGCTCCTAGGGAACCAGACTAAAATAGTGGGTGCCAGGAGGGGGCCTGGGAGGCAGCCTCTGAGAATAAGATGCTGGAGGCGGGTCACTGACCAGATGTGAATGAGGTGCCATCACTGGTGACAGTCGCGGGCATGGGGTAGCCGTGCCTCTGCTATGATCTTCACCTGCAGTGACCTGGGATGGCACACGGGTCAGGGGGCTGTGCCAGCTGATGCAATGTCTCTGGCATTTGAGAGGTGGGAGGAAAGAATAACTATTAGGACTGTGCAACTGAGTGACTATTGCCAAGTGTCACTGATTCATTGAAAAAAAGGAAATGACAGTCCCAGATCTCTTCATCAGCCATTCAAAACAAAGTGTGAGTGGGAATTCCTTGGCGGTACAGTGGTCAGGACTCCAGACTTCCACTGCAGGGGGCACAGGTTCGGTCCCTGGTTGGGGAACTAAGATCCTGCAAGCCACGTGGCAAGGCCAAAAAAAAAAAAAAAAAACCCGAAGTGTGAGAGTCCACGGAAGCCTCTTGTCAAGAAGCGCTGAGCTTATCTTCTGCAGCCGGAGGCCAGAAAGAGCAAGAGGAGGCGTAGACTTCATCATAGGCAGAAACTCAGAGAGGCTGGATGCTCCAACGAGACCGTTCTCCTGTACCAAAGTCAGGCCCCTAGTAGGGAAGAAGTGAGACCCCAAGACTCGAGATGGTGTGGTGCCCCAGCACCTCCCCTTGGCAGGTATCTATTGCCGCGTGGAGGGCTTATTATAACCAGCTGGCAGACAAGGAAGATTCCTGAGCGTGGTTCACAGATGAGGCCACTTTGTATGTTGGTGCCAACCACGTGTGGACGGAGCCTGCACTACAGCCCCACTCAAGGGGCTGAAAGACTCCCGTGAGAGGGCGTTCTTCCAATGGGCAGAGATTTGGACAGTGAGCCTGGTCTTCTATTCTGCACGGAGAGAGAAGTCACTGAGAAAAGATGTACACGTGCTCGTGGGCAAGGGCAAATAGCTTAGCCAGCTGGTCAGAGGCCTGGAAAGAGCAAGAATGGCCTATCCGGGATGGGAGGACTGGGATAGAGGCATGTGGTTAGACCTCTGGGAGTGGGCAAAACGTGAGGATCCACGTAGCACATTTTAACAGATGCCAGGGAGTGTCCAGTGCAGAAGAGGCACCAAACAACCAAGGAGGCAGGGTGACTTGGCCAGACTCTGTCCCCACTCCTTGCTCTCCATCTCGTGTTTACACAATGTGGGCCTCCAGGGAGTGCCATGGAGAACAGAGTATCAGGAAGACAGAGATCAAGTTAGATATGAGCCCACAGCTTGGGTTCCCTGTCACCAGGGCTGATCTAGCTACTGCCACTGCTGAATGTCCAACCTGTCACCCACAGAGACCAAAGATGAGCCCCTGATACAATAACATCCCACGAGGAGACCAGCCAGCCACCCGGTGCAAGTTTACTACATAGGACCCCTTCTATCATGGGGAGGGCAGTGATTCGCCTTGACCCGAACTGATACATCTTCTGGGTATGGGTTTGCCTCTCCATCTTATGGAACCTGAGGACAGCACCCTTACCTGAGGGCTCACAGAGTGTCTGATTCACTGGCATGGGCTCTCATGCAATATCATTGCAGAACAGAGGTCCGAATTGCAGAAAAGGTTGTGTGACCATCGATCCATAATCCTAGGTTCCGCACCACGCAAAGGCTGCAGACCTGAAAGATGGTAGAATGGCCTCGTAAAGATGCAGCTGAGGTACCAGCTTGGAGATGACACCCTGTGAGGATTGCATGCTATCCTTCGGGTTGCCCTATACATCCCAAACCAAGGATAATTCTTGTCTGTCAACAGGCAGGTGAGATCAACTTAACCTGAGCGGCAGGTGGGTCTGAGCAGTGCAAGGACTGTAGGAAACACTGTGGTGTTCTGCCCACATCCCTCTTCAGGGTCGAGGCGCCCACCCCCAGCTGCCATGAATGTGGGCTCTCGGCCTACATCCCCCCTTTCTCTAGAAAAGAGATGGTTCTGAGGCAACAAGAGCTGCCTCATCTGGGAACTTACACCCCTCAGGGGCAGCCCACAAACAATGGCTAGTACAGAGTATAAAATGCTGGCCCTCTGCCTTAAGGGAAGACGTCACTGTGGTATAGTTTATGCTCCAAAGTCCTTGATCTGTGACCAGGCCAACGCTAGCCTCTCCCTGCTTCACCCCTCCCTGTCTTGCCGGTTGTTCTGAATAGCAATCCCTCAATAAATCAACTTCACAAGGATCCCAATCTCAGGCTCTGCTTCTGGACAGCCCCACCTAACACAGCAAACACTGGGTTCTCTAGATGTTACTCTTGTGCCCTTTCTTCGTCAGCAGTTTCTTCATCCCACCCATGACCTGAACAACCGAGCCTTGATGACTTGACTTCCTAAATATCTCTTTAATCTGACGTCTTCTCTCCATCCCGCATGCTTTACGGTGATTCAAGACCAGAATATAAGTACCCACGTCAAAGCCTCAGTTTTGCCTCTTGGCCCATAAAACATAAAGAATGTATTATCTGGCCCTTTAAGAAAAAGTTTGCAGGGACTTCCCCAACGGTCCAGTGGTTAAGACTTGGCTTTCCAAGGCAGGGGCGGCAGGTTCGATCGATCCCTGTCAGGGAGCTGAGATCCCACGTGCCTCGCAGCCAAAGAAAACCAAAACATAAAACAGAAGCAATATTGTAACAAATTCAATAAAGAGTTTAAAAATGGTCCACATCAAAAAAATCTTAAAAAAAGAAAAAAAGTTTTGCAGACCCCTGGCTTACACGGTAGGGCTCAGGCACCTGGACACATTGATTTACAAACTCAGAAGCTGTAGTGGGAGAAAGATTTCCTCCAAAGGAAGTCAGAGTGTTGTTAGGAAGGGGAAGAACTGTGGGAGGCCAGACGTGACAGAGGTGTGTATGTGTGTGTGTGTGCCTGTCTTCAAACTGAGATGCCTCCCCATCGGTTCTGTGGTCTAGGAAGAAACTGAGGAATTAAGTGAAGTGATTTGGACAGGATGCCCTTCATTGTCGTTGTCAAGTTAACAGAGGACATGTGTTGCAATGCAATTCATAGTAGGAAGGAGTGGTAGCTCCACCTACAGCAGGTGCCTAATAATTACTTGATGAATAAATGAGTGGGTGAATGAACAAATGGGTAAGCAATCAGAAGAGGGGTGAGAGAAGGCTGTCAGGTGAGCTGGACCATAAAGAATGAGTCGGAATGAGGAGGAACAAGGATTAAGAAGAAGACACAGTTTGTGCACAGGCTCAGAGGTGTGACAGTGTACAGCACATCTGGAAATGGCCGAATTTCCACTGCGCCTGTAGAAGAGGGAGAGGATGTTGATGAATCTGGGTCTGAGAATCTGGGTCTTTACCTTGAGGACACTGGGGCACTGCAGGGGGTAGCTGGCTAGTTAAATGTGGTGGGTTTTGTAAACAGCTTTATGGAGATACAATTCACAGACCATACAATTCACCCATTTAAAGCGTGCGATTCAATGGCTTTTAGTGTATTCACAGAGTTGTGAATCACCACAATCGACTTTAGAACATTTTCATTACCCTGGAAAGAGATCCTATGCCCATTAGCTATCATCCCTCAGCCCTCCCATCCCCTCAGCCCTAGGTAAGCACTCCACTTTTTGTCTCTATAGATTTGCCACTTCTGGACATTTCATGCAATTGGACTCATACAATATGTGGTCATTTGTGACTGGCTTCTTGTTTTTTTCTCTTTTAAATTTATTTATTTTATTTATTTATTTTTGGCTGTGTTGAGTCTTCGTTGCTGTGCGCGGGCTTTCTCTAGTTGCGTCAAGAGGGGGCTACTCTTCTTTGCGGTGCACGGGCTTCTCATTGCGGTGGCTTCTCTTGTTGCGGAACACGGGCTGTAGGCGCATGGGCTTCAGCAGTTGTGGCACGTGGGCTCAGTAGTTGTGGCTCACGGGCTCCAGAGCACAGGCTCAGTAGTTGTGGTGCATGGGCTTAGTTGCTCTGCGACGTGTGAGATCTTCCTGGACCAAGGACTGAACCTGTGCCCCCTGCACTGGCAGGCGGATTCTCAACCACTGCACCACCAGGGAAGCCCCTGTGACTGGCTTCTTTCAGTTAGTATAATGTTTTTAAGGTTCATCTGTGTTGTAGCATGTATTGGTGCTTGATTTCTTTTTGTTGACAAATAATATTCCATTGTATGGATTTACCACATTTTTTTATCCATTCATCAGTTGACAGACATTTGGGTTGTTGAGATGCGGTTTTTAAAAAGATCCTCTGATGGCTAAAATGAACAAGACTGACAACATCATATGTGGTGAGAATATGGAGTGACCAGAACACTCATCCATTACAGGTGGGAGTTTATAATGGTACAACCACTTCAGAAAAGTTTAGCAATTTCTTATAAAGATAAATATATATCTACTGCATATCCCAGCAATTCAACTTGTAGACATTTCCTCAAGAGAAATGAGCATATATGTCCACACAAAAACTTATAGAATTTTTCATAATAGTAAAAAACAAAGAAAAAACTGCAAACAGCCTAACTGTCCATCAAAAGGAGAATGGATAAACAGGTGGAGTTATGTTCATAAAATGGAACCTTATCCAACTAGTCCAAAAGATGGATGAGGGTAAAACATTATGTTGGATAAAAGAAGCCTGACATAGAGGAATAAGTTGTGCATAATTACTATGAAATTCCATTGTATGTGGAATTCAAGAACTCACAAAACTCATCAGAACAGAGATTGTTTTGCGTGTGGGATGGCTGGTTGAAAGAGAGTACAAGGGGACTTTCCAGGTGGATGGAAATGTTCTATACCTTGATTGGGGCTCTGGTTGCATAGGATTACACATTTGTCAAAGCTCTTCAAACTACTCTTCAGATCCTCGCATCTCACTGAATGTAAATCATACTTGAATAAAGTTGGGGGTGGGGTGGGGGGACCTCCTGGAAGCACTGAGGAGGTTTGACTGAGGCGCTCAGGCTGGAGCACGTAGAGAGGTCTCCTCCAGTCTCTAAGGTGAGGGGCTGTGGCCTGGACCCGGGGCAGCGGTCGTAGAATGAGGAGGGAGGGTGGGCAAGAGGGATGCTAAGGAGGTTGATAGAGCAGGATGGAGAGGACACCCCTGATTGACAGGAGGGGGCAGTGGGGAGAGGAAGGAGACGAGTATGACCCTTGGGTTCCTTTCTCTGTACCTGTGACGCTTTGGCCATCAGCCTATTCCCGCTCCACCCCTAGGGCTTCTAGCTGCCACCTGTGTTACCATCTTGCGATGCTCCCTGACTCATGGGAGATGACTTCAGCTCTGTGAGGTCCACAGAGGGGGGCCCTTGGGGCTTTTCAGATGTGCTTGCTGCACTGTGGAGAGGAGGGTGCAGGCTTGGCAGGCCACCTCGGCTCATGAGTGGTTTGGGGCGCCCAGGGAACCATCAGAACTTCCAGGGTACACCTGAGAGGTATAGCCCAACCTCCCCATGTAACCAAGGAGATAACCAAAGTCCCAGAGGGCAGAGGAGTAGCTCAAGGCCTGCCTTTCTCCCACCTCCTCCTGAAATGAAGCAGGACCCTATGGTCCATGCCCCCCATGTCCTCAGGCTGCCTTTTGTCTGTGGGAAAACTTTAGCCAAAGAATAAGTTTAATCCGAGAAGTGAGAAAATGCAGAAACAAAGGAAAACACTCAAAAGAGACCAAATAATAACAGTTTAGTCAGTAAGCACACTCAAGGACCTTTAGTTCCTGCTCAAGGGCTATAGATAATATTCTGAGCCGTATCCTGTGAGCTGTCTTATAGATACTGAAACCCCCGCCCCCAGGTGGAAGAAGTTAACTACGTGACGACCAGACTGTAGCCGCGACATAAGCTGCCGCAATTCTGAGAACGGGCCTCAAAGAAATGGGAAAAGAATGACCCTGGAACTGAAGACTAAATGTACTTAAAGCAATCGAGATGTTGCCGGTCAGGCCACCGATGACCAATTTCAAGATGACTGTCAGAGCTGACTGTGCTTCTTCTTCATGGAGCCCCCTCCCTCCGCCTATAAAAGCTCTTGCCCACTGATTGTCAGTGGGGGCAGAATTGGCCTTTAGATAGGCGTCTGCCTCCCCCGCCAACCCCCCCGGGTTGCCAGCGTCCAAAATAAAGCAAACTTTCCTTTCCACTAACCTTGCCTCTTTACTGGCTTTCGAGTGGTGAGCAGCCGGACCCCACTTTCGGTTACACTCTCATGCACCTCTGATTTCAGCTGGGTAGGCAGCTGCTGGTGCAGTGGCCAACACAGACACTTCCCTCCCAGAGACCGTGGATGGGAAGCTGGTGAGGAGTTACCCTACCCCTCGGAACACGGTACAGGAGGGTGGGGAGGCACAGAAACCCAGCCCCCTCCCTCTGTGGGCCTCAGCAGGTGAGGTGCGTGATGGCCTGGGGCGGAGCTGGCAGGAAAGTCCCAGTTGTGTGTCACTCTGTCGTCATCTCCCCCACCCCTTGGACTTCCCTTAAGAGTATCCTCTCCTTGTCATCTGATCCAGCCTCTGCATCACCAAGGACTCCGTCTCTTCTCAAAAAATTCCTCTGAGATGATTTACTGAGTCCCAAGAACTGTGCATATTTGAAGGACCATGAGTGGGTTCCCTCTGGGTTTCTCCCTTCACCCCGCGTCCAGGCAGGTGCACTGAATTCTTCCAGAACCAAGGAAACTTGGATGTATTTTTTTTTAATGTTTTATTGAGGTGTACCATAATAATATAATGACTATAATATAAACACACATCCTCAATGTAGAGTTTGATGAATTTTACACATACATCCACCACCCAGATCAAGATATAGAGCATTTCCAGAATTCCAGAAGGCGCCTTACACCCCTTTCCCGCTAACCTGACCCCAAAAGTAACCGCTATCTGATTTCTCTCACTTTAGATTAGTTTTATCTACTCTTGCACTTCCTACAGATGGAATCATACAGTAGACACTCTGGCTTTTTTTTTGCTCAATATAATGTCTGTGAGATTCACCCATGTAGTTGTATGTATCGGTAGTTGGCTCTTTTTTATTGCTGGTGGTACTCCATTGTATGGATGTATTCCAACGTGTGTACCTATTTCACTGTTAATGGGCATTTGGGTTGTTTCTGGTTCGGGGCTCTTATGAACGTTCAAATATAGTATTTGTGCAGATGTACATACTCATTTCTCTTGGATATACGCCTAGGAGTGGAATTTCTCCTAGGTCATAGGGAAGCACGTTTTTATCTTTAGTAGATAAGTACCAAACAGTTTTCTGAAGTGATGGTACCAATTATACACTCCCACTAACAATGTATGAAATTTCCAGCCATGCCACATCCTCACCAACCTTTTAATTCTAGCCATCCAAGTGGCTGTATAATGCTATCTCACTGGGGCTTTAATTTGCTTTCCCTTAATGACTCATCATACTGTGTGTCTTTTCATATGCTTATGGGTTACCTGGATACCTTTTTTCTGTGAAATGCCTATTCAAGTCTTTGGACCACTGTATGCCAGGCTGTTTGCCTTTTTGTGTTGATTTATAAGAGTTCTTTATATTACTGGATATGAACTTTTGTCAGTTGTATGCATTGTGAATATCTTCTCCCAGTCTGTGGCTTCACTTCTTTAGTTTATCTAGTTTTGAATTTTGTGGGGTTTTTTCTTCCAGTTTTATTGAGATATAAGTGACATACACTGTATAAGTTTAAGGTGTACAGAGTAATGACTTGACTTACATACATCATGAAATGATTATCACAATAATTCTATTACTCAGCCAGCCCTGTCTGAGAAGTTGGCTGTTTATCATTTCACCCACCCACCTATCCATCCACCCACCCACTCATCCCCCTCCATCTATCCACCCACTGGTCTATCCTGTTTTTCTTGCCATCACTGTGAGCTGAGTGATGACAGGGAGTGAGAGACTGAGATGGTGGTGGAATTACTGAGATGAACAAGACCCCCGAGGAGCTTATAATCTGGTGGGAAAAAGACAACCTACATGAAATCCTTGACAGATTTCTATTTATCCTCACGCTGTCCTAAAATCTGTAGCTTTCATTCATTACTCTCTGAAACGTCCATTTATTTGTCTTTGTTCTGTGACACTTCTAATATCTGGAAATAGTTCTGTTCCCACGAGTGTGAGCTGCAAATAGCAAAGGTGATTCTCACCTCCCTCATTTTAGGTACTTGGCCCTTATTGATATGGCCTGAGATAGTCAGCAGCCCCGGCCCACCATTGGCTTAAATCCTGTTTGTGGCCAGCCTATACACAGAGAACCGTCCCCCTGTCGGTGGGTGGGGACCCCTTCCCCAGGGCTGACAGGCCAGCTATGGATATTTGAAGTCTGGCCCTGTGGGCCCAGCAGGTGGCCCAACCTAGCAGCAGAGAAGTGGGCAGCGGGCCCAAGCAGGAGTTTCAATAGTCTGCTGTGCAGACGGGTGGTCTCCTTCCTGGCTGAAGCGGGTGGACTCCAGCTCTCTGCTGCTGGTCTCGGGTTGAGCTGGGGCCTGGGGCCAATAGTGGGGAGGGTAGAGAATTTGCACCCGTCCTGGGGGGCCCTCATCTAACCTGTAGCCACCGACTTGGCAAATATACCTCATCTCCCCAGCCCAAGCCTATGCCTGCCTCCCTCCCCGAACTCTTTCTGGGGCAGTGGCTCAAAACCAGCGAAAACAATGAAGAGCCTGCCAGCCCTGGCTCCGACTAGCCAGACCCTGGTCACACTCCTCTGTGATCTGACTGCCCAGAATCCTGCAGGCCTGGCTGCCATCCTGCCTGCATAGCACCTGCCCTCCCAATGACACTGGCTCTTTGTTGGAGGAGATGGCTTGTGGGGAAAGCCCTGGGGAGGGGCACAGCTGAGTGGGCCAGGCTGGCGCCAGGCGGGACTCGGGGGCCCCAGCAAACAAGGCCTCCTAGAGAGTGGCCTGCGGGCCGGGGGCAGGATTGGGCAGTAAGCAGCCGTCCAACCGCGGCGCCTGATGGGGCTGGAACAGGGATTGAGGATGGGAGGGCGAGCAGCCCCGAGCCCCAGCCACACGACCTTCCCCAGACCTTCCCCAGACACACACCCGCAGGCACACAGACCTCCTCCCTCTCCCTCCCTCCACCTCTCTGCCGGCGCTCAGCCCTCAAGGTGACTCTGCCAAGTCTGGCTCAGGGGACCACGTCCACTCCTGCCAGGGGTGACTGGACCCGCCTCTCTGATCCCTCAACAGGCAGACAGAGCCTGAGGGTGGCCCTTCTGTTCATTCTTCACTCAGAGCTTAGGGGTGACAGAGACCCCCTGACCTGAAGTCAGTCCTTCATGGGCTCTGTGGCCGTGCTGACTGAGAGGCAGATCTGAGCTGAAAAGATCATTTCCACCCTCTCTCTGTGCCAGGCAGGGCGCTAAGTGCTTGACCTGCAGCATCTCATCAGACCCCACAACAACCTGCAGAGGATGTACAGATCGTCCTCAGCTTACGATGGGGTTATGTCCCCATAAACACATCTTAAGTTGAAAATATCGTTAAGTCGAAAAGGCATTTAAAAACACCTAACCTACCAAGCATCGTGGCTCAGCCTAGCCAACCTTAAATGTGCTCAGGAGGCTTACATCAGCTTACAGTTGGGGAAAATCATCTAACACAAAACCAATTTCATAATAAAGTGTTGAATCTCATGTACTTTATTGAATACTGTACTGACAGTGAAAAGCAGAGTTGGTTGTATGGATACAGCATGGCTGTCAGTGTATCGATTGTTTACCCTCGTGATCGCGTGGGTGACTGGGAGCTGTGGCTGCCCAGCGTCACAAGAGATGGTCACAACACATATAAATAGCTAGATTAAAATTCAAATTAGAAGTATGGTCTCTCCCAACTGTGTATCAACTTCACACCATTGTAAAGTCGAAAACTCATAAGCGGAACCATCGTTAACCTCCTGTTCTAATAAGAACCATGTCAATTGAGTCCCCTGAGACCACCCAGATAGTCAGCAGGGAGCCCCGGTGTGAGCTCAGGCTGCCTGATTCCCGATCCCATGTCCCTAAATAGTGGGTGCAGCCTTGGACGGTGTCAAGTGGGAGGGCGGAGACCTTGACGGTCAACTCAGAAATCTGCTCCTTATCCTGGAGGAGACGGAAATTATCAGTGGATTTCACAAGGGAGAGATGTGTGTTTTAGAACGATTGCTCCAGACGCAGTTTGGGCAGAGGGACCAGAAAGCAGCCTGTCTTAATGATCCAGCAGCCATGGAGGGTGCCCTGGGCTCTCCCTTCAGGAAAGAGTTCTCGGTTCATTGGCAAGGAGTGGGGTGAGCTGGGAGGCCACACTCCTCTAGGTAGCCGCAGCAACAACTGTGCACAGTGGGATACGCCGGCCTGACCACTTGAGCCCAATGGGGCTCCTGCTGGGTGGGCAGAACTACATGGGTTGTTGGAGAGATCAACAGGAAACCAGGAGACACGGCCCAAGGACAGCCTATGGTCAGAGAGAGCAGCCTTCCAGGAGGCTGTGTCAAAGGGTGCCCGCGGCTGCAAGGATACCCAGGGGAGCAGCCGCCGAGGGGAGCCCGCAGCGGGCAAGAGTATGGAGCTCCGTGGTGGAGCAGTATTTGTTAGAGTATCTATGGCAGCTCTGGTAAACTAACATGAAACCCCAAAGGAGTGAGTGGGAGGTCTGCCACTTACATGGGGTTCTGGTGCATTGCTGGGGGCACTCGGCAGAGCAGAGACAGCCCTCAGCAGGAGCACACCAGCTCGGGGGTACACGTGATACCTCCCAGCTGACAAGGGGCAGGGGAGCTTGAGGGGAACACGGCTGCCGAAGGTCGCGGGACTTGATCAGCAGGTAGAGCGGAATCTGAGACATCATTGCTACTGTAATCCCCTTTGGCTGTCCTGGTGAGGTGGACATTCTAACTGTAAGAACACAGCAACACTTGTCGCTGTTCAGGGAGGGAAGAGGCTACATCTGCGGCAGTGGACCCACGAGGTAAGAGCCCATTCTGTGTAGGGGGTGTTAGTCAGGGGCCTCTAAGAAGCAGATGCCAAGCCAGGATTAGCTGGGAAGGAAATGTATTAAGGGAAATACCTGTGAAAGGCAATGGGACAGGAGAAGGGGGAGGATGGGAAAGCTGTCAGACTGTCAGTCAAGTCTGACCTTGAGTGAAGGATAGAGGGAGGGAGGGATGCAGGCAGGGGGGAGGGAGGAGGGTTGGTGGGATGGAATCCTCTAGCCAAAATCAGCCATCAGAGGGGTCCGCGTCTCACAGGAGAGGGGCTGCCGTAGCACCCCTTCCACACTCAGTCAGTCTTTCGCAGGGATTGTGGTTCAGGGGTGGACGTGAGAATGGATTCAGAGGCCAGCAGCCTGGGCCGACCCCACGCCTTGCAGACAGAGATCTGAGCAACGCCTTCTCGTGGCTGCCATATGAGGCGGTCAGGAAGGGAGGCTGGGCCACAGTGGAGAACCACAAAAAAGCGCAAGGCATTAGGGGTAAATGATGGACCGATGCACAAGACTGATGGTGCTAAAATGATATCCCACAGCTCTCGCGGACATTCCTTCCACAACTTCCAGTGCGTTCGAACATCCTTTTTCTTCTGATTACTGGCCACTTCTATTTTGCAGTTTGTGACCAGCCTAATCATTTCCTCTATGTGTTTTCTGTTGAGATGCTAACTTATTTCTCGTTAATTTTCATGAACAATTTTTCTCTTAAAGTTACACATACCACATTGATATTTTCCCTGGTTGTTTGAAAGCTCTTTAATCATGTAATGCCTATGAATTCTGGTCCACAAGGCCACGTATGCAAGATACACAACTAAATTTACTTTTCTATAAGTTAATTTCTTTTTTCAAGCTCCCATTTTGGCCCAAATGTCGGAAGCAATCTGAGTAATTTGGGGAAGGCCCTTCCCCATCCTTTCTCTCAGCATTGCCTCTAAGTTCCTGGAGGTTACAGAGTGTCAAAATAGGGGTCAGGGCATCTGTCAGAGCTGTCTTTGCTGATCCCTTGGTGTCTACTGACATCCTTATTTCCATCTGACTCTTGTCCATGCCCTACCATGATCTCCTCATTCAACTACAAGACCTCCAGGTCTTCAGACTTACTGCATCACTCTGTGCTCTCTTGGGTCTCCCCAGGAAATATGTTCATTGCTCCTTATGCCACACCACGGCTGGAGGAGGGCTGGGGGACTCACTTGCTTGGACACACCCAGTCCTAGACCCACCAGCGAAAGGGGAGCCTGGGTTCTCGTTCCTTTCTTGGACTCAAGAAACATGGCTCAAAATGTCCCTGCTTCCGGATTCCCCAAGCTCATCTGCAGGTTCTCATGTCCCTCCACGGGTCTAACTTACTTGCTTCCCCTCCATAGCCTTCCTCCTCCAGCCCCCAGAGTCCCTTGTTGGTTGGGGGTGGATCAAAGTCTTGTGGAAAGACTGGATGAGCAATCATGCACATTTTCTAAAACAACAGCCTGTGTCCTGAGGGTTTTTGGAAACCTCAAAGCCAAGTATTGATTTCTTTGTCATTATTTCTGAAGACTGTCTGCCCCAAAGCATGGAGGGAAAGGACAGCAAGAGATACCTGGGAAAGAAATAGAGGTCACTTTGCCCCGCTGTGCCCATGGTGCCTTTGGCAGGGCAGATGTTTAAAGTATGCATGCCTCAAAAGAGTTCTGTATCTTTCTCTACAGTTCCTCCCATCTGCTTCTCTGCTTCAAAGCTTTTGACCATTTCGCAACCGGTAACCATACGCCAGGATTCTCTTCTGCCTGTCATGGTTTCATGTTACATGTTACTCACCAACATGCCAATCCATGAATTTGAGGTTGCGCCCTGCTCTTTCTGCTCCCCCCTAGCTGCTCCACTTTTGGGGTCTAAATCGCAGAGTCTCAGAATGGAGCAGAGCCTCATGGGTTACCTGGTCCACCAACCACCCTGAGTAGGACTCCTCTCTGTGGCATATCTCCAGTCATGGGGAGTTTACTACTTCAGAGTATCATTATGTGATATCCCTGATTGATAGAAAGCTTTCTTGTCCCCAGTCTGGCCCCCGCTGGTCCAGCTTCAGGCCAAGGGAGCCCACTGTGTTCTCTGTCTGTGACAGTCCTCATCACTCTGGAGATGGCATCGTGCCCACCCCATCCTCTAGTGAACAACCTTGCTAGAGCTGTCCCCTTGATTCCCCAGGTCCCCTGCTCTACTTCCTGGCTGCGTCTTCTGCTGAATTAGTGGGGCCTGTCCACGTGCAACTGAGGCTGACACTGTGATCTCCTGGTGTGCTCGGGCCAGCCCAGTACCAGGGCATGTGATACTGACACACTGTCTTAGGAACACAGCCTGCCAGTTTATCAGTTTTCCAAGCCCCTGCTCATCTAATATCTGAGATCTTTGTTACATAAATTGAGGCCTCTCCCAGCCTGACCTGTACCTGCTGACCTTTTGTACTAAAATTCAGTGACGACAGAGATTAGTTCTGGAATTAGGCTGAGTTGGGCCAAATACAGGCTGCTCGGCCACTTACTTAACGCCAGAGAAGGCCCTGTAACCTTGGACAGCTTTTATAACCTCTGCCCGCGGGCCTCTCACTGCTGTGTCCTCTCCCGTTGCGGAGCACAGCCTCCGGACGCACAGGCTCAGCGGCCATGGCTCACGGGCCCAGCCGCTCCACGGCATGTGGGATCTTCCCGGACCGGGGCACGAACCCGTGTCCCCTGCATCGGCAGGCGGACTCTCAACCACTGCGCCACCAGGGAAGCCCTTGGAGACCTGATTTTTAAAGAGCAGTTACACTAGTACCTGTTCTTAAGGGCCATGGGAGGATTAAGAAATAATGTAGGGAATTCCCTGGCAGTCCAGTAGTTAGGGCTCTGAGCTCTCACTGCCAAGGGCCTGGGTTCAATCCCTGGTCAGGGACCTAAGATCCCACAACTGAAAAAAAAAAAAAGAAAGAAAGAAAAAAGAAATAATGTAAATTCTTACCATGTGCAGTTTCTTGAGTGTACAGTAAATGATGGCTATTCTTACTGTTGTCAAGCATCTAAGACCATAGTGCTCATCTTAATTGGAAGAAAAAACCAACACTTGGCATCAATGGTGGGCAATCTTGATTACACAGAGGGTAAGTGATGTTGATTCGAAGGGATTCATTGAAATGGAGGAGGAAGAGGTATCAATGTTAGGTGGTAGAGACTGAGGGTCAAGCCAATAGATTCAAGAAAATTACACAGGTCAACAGGAGAAACAAACAGACCAGAAAAAGGAAAAGGGACAGCAGAATTGCAGGCCTCTTTGTCTCCTTGCAGCCATAGAGCAGAGACCAGAGCTCAGACAAGGTCTGCCCAAGCAGCAGCACAGTCCTGGCAAGCACTCAAGTGCCACCTTTGGGGAACCTGGCAGTGAGGGCCCCTCCTTAGGATAACGATGCCAACCTGGGCTGGTCAGCACAGGTGGGGGTGGGCTGTGCATGACGGCTAACATGGACTTCCTTGGCAAGCTCTTGAGTCCTGCCGGTGGCTCCTTTTCCTGCTGACTCTGGGCAGGGACTGCATGAATAAACTCTGTGCCCGTGTTTATACATTGCTCACCTGTGCTAGTGGACGCCACCCCTGCAGGGCTGAAAGCCAATGGTAGATTCTCTAGGGCAAGAAGGCCCAGCCAGTAGGGGGGACAGCACAAGCTTTGAAGTCAGCGAGACCTGGGGTCAGATCCTGCTCAGCCACCTGTTATCCGTGTGGCCTTGGGTAAGTCATTGGCTCCCAGCTCAGGCTTGGAGCTGTCACCACCACGTGGGGACAGAAGCCTCTCCCTTGCGGAGTTATCACAAGGACTAGATGAGATTTCAGGTCTAAATCACCAAGCACAGTGTCAGGCTAGCTGGAAGAAAGGCTGCATGGAAGGGATGGTATCTGGCATAGTTCACCTAAGAGGTGCCACTTGCAGCCCACCAACTCCTGAAGGAAGACACACAGCCAAGGGGAACTGGGAAGAATTCCAGTCTCCACTTCACACTAGCGTGACCTTGGAGAAATCGTTTACCCTCTCTGGACGCCTATTCCTTCATTTGTCAGACAGGGACAATCCCCGATTTGTAGGTTCCTCCTGAGGATTGGTGCGGCGTCTAGGAAGTGCTTAGTTCAGAGCCCCGCACGGAGTCATCAAGTGAGGTACCGTTCCTTCCCCGAGGCCACCGGCATGCCCTGGCCAAACCGTAGCTCAGGCCCTCTCGCCGAGGGCTTCCTCCCAACTCCCTCTCTCTCTCAGGCTTCAGGCATTCTCCTTCAGAGGAGTGAGACAGAAACAGCAGCCCTGGGAATTCCCTGGTGGTCCAGTCTTAGGACTCCATGCTCTCACCGCCAAGGGCCCAGGTTCGATCCCTGGCTGGGGAACGAAGACCCCACAAGCCGTGCAGCGCAGCCCCAAAATTTTTTTAACTAAAAAAAAACCAGGGCTTCCCTGGTGGCGCAGTGGTTGAGAGTCCACCTGCCGATGCAGGGGACACGGGTTCGTGCCCCGGTCCGGGAAGATCCCACATGCCGCGGAGCGGCTGGGCCCGTGAGCCATGGCCGCTGAGCCTGCGCGTCCAGAGCCTGTGTTCCGCAACGGGAGAGGCCACAACAGTGAGAGGCCCGCGTACCGCAAAATAAATAAATAAATTAATTAATTAATTTAAAAAAAACCCAAAAAACAAAACAGCAGCCTGGTCCACATCCTCACCAAGACCTGTCAGGCCTGTCTCTCAGGGCCGGTTGTCCCTGACTGTGCCCGTGAGGTCTTTGCCAAGAGCTGCTGGTGACACAAGCCTGCTGAGATGGCAGGTCAGTGCCGGGCTGTGTGTGGAGCAATGGGGTCGGAGCTGGGCTTTAAAGGGCCCTGGCTGGGTGCAAGGTGCTACAGGTATTATCTGTCTATTAGTTATCTGTGCTGCATAGCACATGACCCAACACCGAGGGGCTTAAAGCAACAAGCATCTATTATGTCAGGCTTTCTGTGGGTCAGGTGTCTGGGCGTGGTTTAGCTGGGTGCCCTGGCTCAAGGTCTCTCAGGAGGTTGTAGTCAAGGCGCCAGCTGGGCGGCAGTCACCCCAGGGCTGCTCAGATCACAGTGGACAGTAGGTTCACTCAGAAGCGTGTTTCCTCAGCTCCACTCTGTGACCAGGTGGCTGGGGGGTGAGCCCTGTCCTGCCCTGCTGGCTGCTCCCCAGGGGCCCACAGCAGCCTGGACTGCACAGGTGACCTTTATTATTATTTTTTTAATTAATTAATTTAGTTTTGGCTGCGTTGGGTCTTTGTTGCTGCGCACGGGCTTCTCACTGTGGTGGCTTCTCTTGTTGCAGAGCATGGGCTCTAGGCGCGTGGGCTTCAGCAGTTGTGGCACGTGGGCTTCAGCAGTTTTGGCATGTGGGCTCACTAGTTGTGGCTTAGTTGCTCCACGGCACATGGGAATCTTCCTGGGCCAGGGCTCGAACCTGTGTCCCCTACATCGGCAGGGGGATTCTTAACCACTGCGCCCACCAGGGAAGCCCTGCACAGGTGACCTTTAAAGCCCAGCTGGACTCTGAAGAGGAGCTTCTCCAGACCTCCCCCTTGAGGCCTCTCTCTGCTCACTGTACCCACCACCACCCTGGGCCTTGAGAGAAACCTCCTCTGCCCACCTCTTCCTGACTCCCACAGTGCTCTGCTTCAGATCATGCTCGGGACCAGACACACCCATGTTTCCTGGAAGCAGCAGAGGGAGGCTGATGCATTGAGAATGACTTCAAGAAGCCTGGGAATGCCTCGGGGGAATTTCCCCAGAGAATGACGTGATCACGGTGGCCTGTTAGCAGGCTCTGGTTCACTTTTTGGGTTCTCACCCAAGAACCTCTCTTCTGGGCTCCCTGTCAGCTTCCCATGACAGATGCTCTCCTGGACCCCAGTCCCACAGATGGAACCAAGAGAAATGGAGTCCAAGGCCTCCTACCTAAGGCACATTGTCCCAGGGACAGACACCGGCATTGATCGTTCATGAAAACCCCACCCCATGACCACAGCAGGGCCTCCTTCACTCCCAGTCCCTCCTGGAAGGCTCTTCAGGACCCCTGTAACTGCATACCCTATGGCGACCACAACATTCACCCCTGCCCGGCACACGGGCAGCCTGGGAGAGGCCGGAGGTATTCTGTATCTGAGGGCAAGGCTCAGGTCCGGCATTTAGTAGGTGCTCTGAAAATATGTCTGCTGAGTGAATCTTGTAGAAAGGGCCCTGGCAAGTGTGAAGAGAGGGGTTTGACCACAGCTCCAGTACTTTGAGGCTGTGTGACCATGGGCAAGCTTCTGTCCCTCTCTGAGCTTCAGTTCTCTCATTTACACAGTGGAGATCAGAACTTATAAACTATTGGCTCAGAGGCCCTAGCTAGGTTGTAAATATGTTGTTTAGGGCTCATTCAGGGTTTAATTTTATTTTAAAATGAGTTCCCAACGTTTAAAAGTTGGGAGATTTCCACTAAACATAATGTTTTTAGTTTTTATTGAAAAATGAAAAGATCTGGCTACACTGGACCCATTGTCCACATACAAAAATTGACTGGCCTGGGCAGGAGCTGCCCCTTTAATTGTGGTGTTTGGACACAGTCCCACGTCCACGTATTCCCTATAGCCTTGCCCAGCACACTTCATCCCAGTGTGTCTCTGCCTGGCCCCAACCGGTATATGAGTTTGCAACCCCAGGATGTCAGCACGTCCTGACTGTTCTTTGGCTCTGTGAGGCCTAAAGATGGCATTACAGGGTCCCTGAGTGATGAAATCCATTAACACCCTGGATAAGAAGCCGCTTGGGCTGAGTGGAGAGAAACTGCTGTTTCTGAGGATGACACAGAGTCTATAAATAGCCGTAGAGGCTGAGTGGTGACACCTACCCCATCTCACCTGGGGACGGGCATGTTTCAGTTCATGGCTCAGCCCAGAGACAGTCCTTGCTCCTGATGCCACTGAGGTCAGCACAGGTAGAAATGATTTCACAGCTGAGCCTGTGGGGAAGGCGGAATTTTCTCTGGTTCAGGCAAGAGGGAGTGATGATGTTTGATTTTTCAAAGAGGGTAGAAGGTGTAACATGGTGGGGATGAAGGATTGCACCATCCCTGACTCCCCAGTACTACCCAACAATGTTAGACCTCAGCCTGGCCTTCAGGATTTTCTGTGATTGCCACGCCCCTTCCCCTGCCAAGCTTTCAGTTTATGGTCAATATTGTAGCCTTTCTTTGAAGATGCCCTGACCTCTCCTAGCTCTGGGCTGGCTTTGGCTTATTCCCCCTGTGGAATCTCCTCTCTGCATCTTTTTGTCTCTGCCCCTCAAATGCAGTTGTCTCCAGGCTGACCCCCTAGGCAGAAACAATTTCCCCTGTCCCCTGAGTTCCACAGTCCCCCAGCTAACTCAGTCTCTATCTTGTTGTGTCGTCTGTCCAAGGTTTGTCTCTCTTGCCCTCCCCACCCTGTCCCAATTACCAGCTCCTCAGCGATAGTGACATATGCAAACCTGATCCTGGAGTCAGACAGATTCCTCCCAGCTCCAACATTCTGCCCTTGGGCAACTCACTCCCCAGCTCTTGGGGCCTTGCTTCCCTATCTGTGCAATGGAACTGCTTCTCAGGCTGCAGTGGAGAGCAGCCAAGCTAAGGGCTAGGCAAGGGCTTTGGGAACTAAAGTGGTTACATGAATGAAAGCAGCTCTTCCCTGGGTTAGGGCTGCTCATAACTCCATTGGGTGGGAGATAAACTGAGGCCCTCCAGGAGCCGGCTTGAGAGACAATAGGGACCACTAATATATTTGGCATAGCTAAGGGCTATGTGAGCCAAGGGCCTGGAACCGATATGTGGGGTGATTCCTCTCTTTCTCTTTTGAATCTGCAGTATACACTGATACAGGGGAGTATCTGCCAGATGTGCTGAGGGCCCAGATGGGGCAGGAAGCAAGCCAGCTTCCTACTCAGGCCTGTTCTACTTCAGGGCACAATCACAAAAACGGAGAAGCCATTCCTCAGAACAGAGTGAGGCCCCGTCCTGGGCTGGGACCTGGGGAGCATCTGGGCTCCAGGATGCAGCTGGAGTATCATTGAGTGCAGGCCCCTCCTGGGCCAGGAATAGCGAAGGGGACTGTGGACTTCCAGAAAAGGGTCAAGCCAGCATTCTCATGAGGTTAAGACACTTTGACCCCTTGAATTGGCTTGGGTCAGCATTTTGCTTCCTGACCCCTTCCCAGGAGTCAATTCAGAGCCTGGGGCAGGTCAGTTTAGAGCTGGTCCCAGCTGAAGTCCACCTGATTCCAAGGCCCAGACCCCACCCTCTTCTCTGGCCCCTCAGAACTCTGAGCCCCTGCAGCTGAGGCCCATTACTGACTGAGCCCCAAACCCTGAGCAAAGACCATCTGGACGGAACTTCCCCGGTGGCACAGTGGTTAAGAATCCGCCTGCCAATGAAGGGGACACGGGTTCGAGCCTTGGTCCAGGAAGATCCCACATGCCATGGAGCAACTAAGCTCGTGGGCCACAACTACTGAGCCCATGAGACACAATTACTGAGCCCACGTGCCACAACTACTGAAGCCCGCGTGCCTAGAGCCCACGCTCCACAACAAGAGAAGCCACCGCAATGAGAAGCCCACGCACCACGACAGAGTAGCCCCCGCTCGCCGCAACTAGAGAAAGCCAGCATGCATCAACAAAGACCTAATGCAGCCAAAAATAAAAATTAAAAAAAAAAAATGACACATACACACACAAAAGAATCAGAGGTTTAAAAAAAAAAAAAAGACCATCTAGACTCTGTCCATCACTGATGCTCATGGCACAGTACTTAACAGCTGACAAAGTCCTCTCTCTCTTCATTTTATCCTTGGAACAGACCTGGAAAACAAGCAAGGTAGGGATTAGCATCACCCCCTATTCTGCAGAGGGGAAACTGAGGCCCAGAAGGTCTGGGAGGACTGGCAGAGGCTGGCTGCAGAGACTCCAGGGTTCCCCTACCTCTAGGCAGTGCCTTCATCTCTCTGGGCCTCATTTGCACATATGGAGAGTGCAGGTGTTGGCTCAGATGCTCTCTCAAGTCCCCTGCCTGTCATTCATTTCCTGTGGGCCTCCCATGCCCCCAGGCTTCTGGGAAGCCCACCTCAGCATGTGGGGTAAATCCCCCTCACTGTGGTTTCTCCCGCTCAGTTCCCCTTCTCTTCCTGTCTTGCCTTCTTGCTTTTCCTTGGACTGGTCCCTGTGGTATGTTATCTGCAGGTGCAGTTTTGGGGTGAGTGGGGGTGGGAGGGGAGCTAGCAGCCGTCTGTCCTGGTTGCTGGGGATCAGGGCTGTCAGTCTATGGGGTCGGGGAGGAAGAGCCAGACCCAGTCCTGGTGGAGGACTGGGGGCCTGGTAAGAGCACGACAGGCCCAGGCTGAGTCTGGAAGAGGGACTGGTTTCTAGAAGCATCTGGAGACAAGCCCAGGATAGGACAAGGAGGCCGGTGGTCACCATGGGAGGTGCCTGCCTGCCACCTCTCGCTCTAATCCCGCTTCTCATCTCCACCTTTCTTTGACTGACTCTCAGTGCCACGGTCTCTCCTGGACCGCCTGTCTGTCTACAGGGCCTATGGGGCGAGGGGCAGCCGTACAAAAGTCTCAAACGTAGACTTTTGTTATATTCAATGAAAACACATGGATGCTCGTATTTTGGAGTTAACCACGTTTTAGCATTTTCCCCTTTTTTCATCTATTGGGACCCTCGCAAAATGGAACCGGCCTCCTTTTGCGAAGTCTTGTCTGCCCCTCAGGTCTCTGGCCCTGGTTGGGGTGTGTTCAGAAGACTTCACGCCCCACCGCCCCACCGGCCGGGCTGCGCTGCCCGCTGGGGCCAGCAGGGGGAGCCCGCGGTCAGGCCGGAGGGGGCGGGATGGAGGCGGGGCCACGAGGCCGGCTGGGCCAATAAAGGCGGCTGCACGCCGCAGAGGCTAACTCCGCCCATTGGGCGCCCGTGACCCTCGCTTCTGGAGTCTCTGCTGGCCAGTGGCTCTCCTGCCCGGACCCGCACCCACGATGCTGGCGCTACGCTGCGGCCCCCGTCTGCTCGGCCCCCTCTCCGGCCCGCGCTCTGCGCACCTGCGCCTACCCGCGGCCCGCGCTTGCAGCAGCGGCTCCCGAGACCCGTCCTCTTCCTCCCGGAACCCGCTCGTGTACCTGGACGTGGGCGCCGACGGGCAGCCGCTCGGCCGCGTGGTGCTGGAGGTGAGACCACCGGACAGGACCGTGCTGGACTGGGCGTGGGGGACGGTCGCGGAAGAGCTCTGGACCCCGGGCCGGCGCTGTGCCTGGCTCGCTGAGTGACCTTGCTTCCTGCTCCTGGGCTCTGGGCCTCAGTTTCCCCATCTCTAAGGAGGGGCATCAGATTGGTCTCTCCAGGCCTCCCCTCAGAACTTTGGACTAGTGGAGGCGGGAGGGAGGCCCCTGTGGAGGAGAAAGCTCAAGGTCAGATCGTAGGCTAGGAGGGCCCGCCCCGTTGGCCGGGGTCGGGAGGGGCTCCGAGACTTAACGGGGCGGGATCCTAGGCCCGGAGCTTCGAGATGGGTTTCGGGGGCCTGCGGGGTCCGGGCGGCGGGCCCGGCTGGGCGCGCACACTGTGGCCCTTGCAGAAGGCGGAGCGGGCCCCAGCCCCGCCCTCGCCATTGGGCTCTCGGCGTAGCAAAGGTGGTTTCCGGCCGCCTCCTCTCCCAGCAGGGCGGCTGGCCCGGCCTTGGGCTCCAGCCACCAGAGCAGGCATAGAGCTCCTGGAGTCGGGGCAGTGTGCTCAGAGCTCATCGCCACAACTCCATCCCCAGCCACCCTTCCGAGGTGACACTCTGCGTCTGCCCTGGCTCTTCGGGCCTTTTTGAAAAACAGAGCAAGAAACATACCTGGTAGTCCGGAAGGTAACAGAGGAGAAGCTTGGGTATAGCCTTCAAGCCCATTTTGAACAAAGGGGCCTCAGTTAAGCCTCAGTTCACTCTTCTGGAAAATGGAAAAGACCTTTATTTTAAAGGTTCGGTGCCAGTGTGGCTCTTGCAGCTGGGAGGCAAGAGGCAGGCTTAGATGGGACTCCAGCCTCCCCTTTCCCCCACCCCTCCTGCCTCTCTCTGAGCCTTGGTTTCCCATCTGCCCATTGAGGAGCTTGGACTGGCTCCTCCCCAGGGCCCTCTTTCCAGGCCTTGAGTCTCTGATGCTTTGGGCCCAGCTGAAGTGGCTCTGCCAGTTCTGCCCCTAGAAGTAGTCCAGGATGGTGTTGGCATCTCTTCTGACAAGTTAGGAAATTGAGGCTGCCTCCTCCCAGCCTGGAGTTCAGGAAGCAGCTGGCAGAAATGATAGCTGCTTAGGTGGCCTCCCACGGAGGGCTGGGAGTGACAGGAATGTGCTTTCCCCCTCTCCTGGGCCACCGTGCGGGTTGGGTCCCTCTTTCACCTGCCTCTGGACTGACCGTCTTGTCCCTCTTCTCTCCCCACAGCTGAAGGCAGATGTCGTCCCAAAGACAGCAGGTAAGTCAGGGCCCAGGGCCTTCTGAGTCCAGTCTGGATGGAAGAGAGAGGGGCAAGGCAAGGTGGGTGGGGTGGTGAGAGCAGTTGGGTTATGAGAACCGTGACTAGATGGGAGTTGACGTGTGGCTCAGCTGCTGAGTACCCTGGGGCAGCCACTGGTCCTCTCTGAGCCTTAGGGTCGGCCCCGCCCACCTGTCTAGTAGCAGCCTCTGAATCAGGAGAAGATACCCATACATTTCCTCTGGGACAACTTCCTCCCTCCTGGTGCCCGACGGGGCAGGCTGGTGGGTTCGCAGCCCTTGCTTGGACTCCCTGCCCCGCTGACCCGGTGCTGGAACAGCCAGGAGCATGTGTTCTTGCCACAGTGCTCGGACACTGAAGTCAGGGCGCCAGATGACTTGTCCCAGGTCACACAGCCAGCGCAGACCCAGGGGTGGGGCTCTTTCCATGTCCCGGCGGGGCGTAGGTAGAGAGGGCGCCGGCTGGAACAAGTTGTGGCCCCTGGGTTGAGGCCTGGCCCTGCTGACCTGCCTCTTCCTTCAACCCTCAGAGAACTTCAGAGCCCTGTGCACCGGGGAGAAGGGCTTCGGCTACAAAGGCTCCACCTTTCACAGAGTGATTCCGTCCTTCATGTGCCAGGTAGCGGGGGCGTCTCCCTGCCTTGGGCTCCTCTTCTCTAAGTGGGAATAGTGACGGGGACGCCTCGAAGGATTCTCATGAGGATAAACCAGTGTGCATGTGCCTGGAAAGTACTGAATGGAGGGCAGCTGCGGTCACTCGCTCGGCCTGTCCTCTTACTCATAGAGGCCGGAGCTTTTCCTGGCTGCCACAGAGCCTTCCCTGCCCCAGGGGTTAAGCAACAGGGCAGGCGGCAGGACAGGCCCTGCCTGGCGGGGTCAGGAGAGTGAAGCAGTGGAGGGAGAGCAGGCTTCGGGGTGTGGATGTGCTCAGGGTTAGATCTGAACGCTTTGGAGGACCAGCACATTCAGACAGTCTCTGCCCATGCCCCACAGTGTGTCCCACGGAGCACTTGGCATGGGAGATAAGGCTAGAGAGGAGGAGGAGGAGGGAGGAGACTGGGCACAGACAGGAACACACAGGTCTGGACTTGGAGCCTCTTTCCAGAGAAGGGCATCTTTCCCGGTTAAATGCGTCTGTTCTTTAGTCATGTCTGCGTCTTTTCAAAAGCATTAGTTTTGCTGTGTCAGATGTTTTGCAGGTAGGTGTTGAAAGCGAGAACTTGCCCCAGGGCCAGGATGGGGCCAGGACCCGAGCTATGCTGGGGGTTGTCCTGTGTGAGGTCAGACCCTGCTAAGACGGGGGCTAGTGTCTGAGGCCAGCAGACCTAGAGGCAGGGGCATGGATGTCATGACCTCTTTGAAGTCCTTTCAGCCTGGAATTCTCCTCCCCCCTTCCCTCCACCCCGACCTGGTGGCTGTCATCACATCGTGGTGAGTGGCAGTGGGTTGAACGTGACAAATTCAGGGAGGGGTGAAGGCTGTGGCTGTGAGACAGGCCTGGCCCCGCCCCGTGGCTCTCAGCTGCTGCGGCTCCCGGCTCTGCCCGAAGCTGTGGATGAAGCAGGAGCTGAAGTGGATGTCCCAGCCGGGCTAGGGTCTTCCTCGGAACCACAGCAGGCAAGGGCAGAGACTCCAAAGCTGGAGGGCTCTCGGAGGCATGGGATGGTAGCACCGGGACGCCCGGGCCAGAGTTTTGAATCATCCCTCTCTGGGGACACATTGGCATTTGGGGATGCTTCAGCCGGGCAGGGCAGGTCACCCGTGTCACCTGAGGATCCCACCTCAGGAAGACAGCAACATGACCATGGCCGGGGGCTGGGGCTCTGCTGCAGCTGGCAGCCCCTGGGCTCTTCTGACCGTGGCTCCCATGGAAGCCTCAGGCGAGCTGTGAGGAATGACGCCAGCCCCGGCTGGGCTCTGTCCTGGGGCTGGGAAGGGGAGATGCTCTGACAGGGAGGGGGACTCAGTGTGGGGAACTGGCTCTGTGCTGGCTGCTGCCGCTTCCCACAGACCACACTTGGGAATGAGGGTTCCTGGTTTTCTCCCTATTTACCCTCCAAGAGTTGTGGATAGAAAATTCTAGGTCACTAAGAAGCATCTCAGAATGGCCGAGATGTTTTTAAGGATCATTTAAAAACTCGCTCAGACAAAAATGAATCATTCGGAAACCAGGGTAGTTATTGTGGCAGAAAATATCTAAGCTTTATCTTATTGTTGCTTATTTTCCTTAGCATTGTATTAGTCCTTCTATCATTGGATGTTTTTTGACCTCTTTGCCTGAGGGCTTCCGGCTGGGTGGGCCCTGGGTGGGCTGGGGGCTGCGTCCTAGCGCTGGAGTAGCACCCCTCTGCCAGCTCTGGTGGCGATGTCTCAGCCGATGCTCTGTGCTCGCAGGCCGGGGACTTCACTAACCACAACGGCACAGGGGGGAGGTCCATCTATGGGAGCCGCTTTCCTGACGAGAACTTCAAACTGAAGCACAAGGGGCCAGGTGAGTGCAGGTCGCCAGTCCCGGGGCCATGTGCCCCGAGCTATGACCCTGCCTCTGCCATCCCAGCAGGCCTGGAGGCAGCAGCCTGATTGCCCTGTATGATTGCTCCATATCTGACGTTGCTCCTTCCTTCCTTCAATGCTCTGGGTGGGCTTGTTGGGTTTTCCTAGAGCTTTTTCATTCTGAGCTCTCAGTTTCAAAACCGAACCTTCCTTTGAGAACCTGGGGGAGAGAGCCTTTAAGCAAAACCCCAGCGTCGTGTCAGACCCAAGGCGCGACATGGGAAAGTCTAGAGTTCAGGGCTGGGGGTCCCGCTCCAGCTCTACCACTGAGAGCTTCCACGAGGCCCTTTTCTCTCGTGGCGGCAGAGGCGGACAGGCCCTGGGGAGCTGCGTCCTCTGGGCCCTGATTCCCTCTTCTGAGCCCCAGGATCTTCTGGCTCAAGCATCTTTGATGTGGTTTTCCCCATCTGCTCATCTGAGTGACTCCCGTGTGAGATGCCTCCTGGGGGCAGCCTGGTCATCCTGCTTGTGTTTGCAGGTGTCCTGTCCATGGCAAATGCAGGCCCCAACACTAACGGCTCCCAGTTCTTCATTTGCACCACAAAGACAGACTGGTGAGTTGCTTGCTCCTGGCTCCAGGCCCTCTGGGAAGATGGGGTGGCCTTGCAGCTGGAGGGGGAAGCTAGTTTGAGGCTGGACTCTGCTGTGGGACAGTAGCCCTCACCCAGGCTGTGTGTCTGTATGAGAGAAGGAGAAGGTTTGTGAAAGGATTGAGGGAGAATTTGGGTTATTCTTGTAACTGTCTTATTAAGCTTCCCATTGTTACTGTCAGCTGGAGTTTTCTCAGTGTGTTTTGTGCACGTGTACGCACGCACACACACACACACACACACACACACACACACGGATTCTTTTACCAAATATATTTGTGAAATGCTGCGGAACATACTAGGCCTCAAGATGGCCTGTGGCAGAAACCTGTTTTCTTGGTTTAACCCGCTGTTTCCCTGGCTTACTTGACCTTGGAAAATGCTGCAGGAGACGTTTGGATATCACACCGGACTTCTCGTCAGGTCTTAGCATGGGCCTGCAAATAGCTACCAGCCCCTTAGAGCCCTCTTTCCCAATGCCCTTGTATTTTAGGTATGTTTCCCAGGTAAATTTTCCACTACCTAGTTTCTCTGCCCAAAGTCCCCTGTGTCCTAGCCCTGGGGCATCTCGGGGAGGTGAGGGGACAGCAGCTGGCCTGGAGCTAAGACTAAATAAAGCCCATTTTCAAGGACTTTAGGGAGACCTGGGTAGTGGGAGTTACTAGTGGTCTCTACCCTCCAAGCCAGAGGGACGTGGATGTCAGGGTGGGCAGGTTGTTGCTGGCTCTGCCTGCCCTCCTTCCGTGGAACCCCTGGTGGATCCTGAGGTATAACCAGTTTTGGCCTTGCTGGCCCTGAACTAAGCTGCCTTTTAGATTCTTGGGACTGTCGCGGATTGAGAGCTGCTTGGGACGCGCATAGGTTCACCACATGTATTATCTCGGCTCTCACCTCAGAATTTCTGACTGTTAAGATGGTTCCATTTGCACAGACCTCTTAGTTCTTCAGAGTAGTTCAATATCCCTTCATCTCGCTGTGCAGAACGAGAATAATTCGCTTTTTGTAGGTGAGGTTCCCAGGATTCAGGTGAAGTGACCTGGGATTAGGTCACACAGCAGGTGAGGCAGAACATAGCCTGGGAGGGAGCCGTCACCTGATGTGTTCTGGGGGGCTCAGCAAGGCTCGATACCCGAGCTGTGAGAGGTGGGGCCAGCTTTTCGGTGTGGGTTCCTTTCAGAACTGCTGTTTTTGGTAAATGGTCCCATGACCAAGGGGCCGTGACCCTGGGCGACACTGCACCGCCCTCGCTTCTGCTTACCTGGCTCACCTCTCCTCGCAGGCTGGATGGCAAACATGTTGTGTTTGGCCATGTCAAAGAAGGCATGGATGTCGTGAAGAAAATAGAATCTCTCGGCTCCAAGAGTGGGAAGACAGCCAAGAAGATTGTCATCACGGACTGTGGCCAGGTTAGCTAACCCGCCGTGGCCAGGGCTCTAGGCCAGCGGCAGCTGCTGGCAACAGGGAGTTGACTCACCCAAGCGGCCGCCTCGGGCTCCCAGCGCGGGGGCCCCTTGGAGTCGCCTGTGCTCCCTCCACCTTCTCTGTGCTTCCGGAAGGCCTCTCAGGAATGTCAGACCTCACAGGACCCACCGAGCTGCTTCCCCAGTGCCTGATCTTCCCCAGCGCCCTGTTTCTGGACACCCATCACGGACACTGTGTCACCGCTCCTCGTCTGGCATCACCTGTGACCGCCCGGCCCAAGTTCACCTGTGCCTTGGACGTTGAGGGTGGTGATGGGTTAGCTCTGAAGGCAGTTTCTGCCTCTCCTTTGGCCAAGGGGGAAAGCCGGCTGCTGTAAAGGGGTGTAAGAGCTGTTTAATGTCGTCTTCCTAATCGGAATAATTCAGCAAGACTCCCTGGAGCTGGAGCTGTGGCACTAACTACTCCAGGCTGTGGTGTGACCTGAAATTGGTGGCACAGGCCACGAGCTTGGCCTTTGGAGCGCAGTCTGGGCGTTTGTGAAGGTGCCACGGCTGAGACCTTTTATCCCAGTCACTGTGAATCCCATTGGTTTGCTGGTCTTGTGTTTGGGGAGAGTCCATGGGGGTAGAAATCAGCTGAACCTGGGGACAGACCCACTGCGAGCTGTGCCTAGTCAATGTGAATTCCCAAGTTGAAAACAGAAATGACTTGTAAGTGCCATGTGCTCTGGAAGGAAGTCAGTGTGTATTCCCTGGTGGGCTTTGATTTCTTCTGTGTGTCTTATAAATTATATCTACTGATTATATACACAATATACTTCTGGAACATTTCTTTGTGTTGAGCTTAAATGTGAAAATAAATCCTGTTTTCTATGAAAGACTGGGGTCCGTGCTTTAGGAAGCAGTGTCTGTAACAGGTATTTGGAGCTGACATTTATTGTTACCACTGTCACTCGGTGCTCCACGGAGGGCCTTTCCGTGGACTCTCAATCCCCCCAGCAACCTATGAGGGTATTATCATCCTGTTTAACAGACAAGGAAATGGACTCAGACAAACTGTCTTAGCGTTCACAGCCCATCAGAGCCCTGGTGCCGCCTCTGGGTGACAGAGCCTCAGTTTTGCTCAGCTGTATAATGGGGTAACAGTGCCCACCTCACAGGGTGATAAGGGTCAGACGTGATCTGTGTAAAGTACACAGCACGGGCCCTGGCACATGGTCTTCATAAGGCTCTGGAATGATGAGGACAGTATTTCCTGTGTGTCTGGGTCTTAGAGGAGGAGGAGCTGTGATTATCTCGGGCTAGACGTGGACTTTACTACCTTCGATGTGCCGTTTAAATTTGGAGTTAAGTTACAGGTGTTTCTGAATTCACAGGGAGAGCAGATTGGGGGGTGGGAGGAGGGCTAAAAATTTCCTTAAACAGCCAAGGGAGGCACAGTCCGAATACCAGAAGAATCACAGTGTAATTAGCATTGCCTCACATTGGAGTTCCCTGAGTCTGATGATGTGTGGTCACAGGTCCTTGAAGGCATTCTGAGGTCACAGTGGCTGGACTTGGGTCATCTGGAATATGGGGTTCCCTGAGTTATGTGACGTCACAGATAGACGTAGTCACTCCGGGGTCATGGCTGGAGTTGGGTCATTGGAGTCATGGAGAGTTTCCATGAAGTCAGTTCAGCTACATGGGTTGGGAACTCAGCCGGCCTAACAGTTTTCAAACGGTTCTCAAGAGCCTTGGAGGTCCTCAGGCAAGGGCCCCCGAACCCCCTTTGAATCATCAATACCCTCTGTTTTCTAAAAGGGATTTTGTTTGAAGAATGGGATCCTAAGCCAAATAATAATGGGTTGTTGCTCGACCCTTCCAACCAACATTTTACAGACGGGTAAACTGAGGCCCCGAGAGGGGACATGGTTGCCCAAGGTGACCCCGTGAGTCAGTTGGCAGAGCAGGGGCTAGAACCCCGGACCTGCCAGTCCAGAGGGTTTTCTGTTGGAGGCCTTTCGGGATGCACAGACCCCTTTGTCCTCAGATCACACGCAGTCAGAGCTCTTCTGATTTCTGAGGTCAAAGCCGTGATTTTGGTCCCAGTGGAGTTTCCTCTTGACCTCTGGGGACTCTAGGGAGGCAGTGGTGCTGTTGACAAGTGTGAGGGTCGGCTCCTTGAGGTGTGACCCACTGGCCCCCTGGTGACTTCTGAGGGGTCTCGGGGTCACAGAACATGTGGGGCATGTGTTTAGTTCACAGAGCATTTCCTTTCCAATGAGGAGGAAGCACGTGTGTGTGCGTGTGTGTGTGTGCGTGGGTTCGTGTGCGTATGTGTGCGCGCACACATGTGTGCACGCACGTGTGTGTGTGTGTGTGTGTCCGTCCGTGCAGAGGAGTCTAGTGTGGGCTAGCGGAAGAAAGAATGCAGAAATTTCCTAAAAACAGTTTCCTGAAGGTGGGGCTGTTCCCTGCAGTTCTCTTCCCAGAACTCTTGCACAAGGGCCTGAGACTGGTCTTACTACATAAAGCGGGAGCCTGTGTAATGTACAGATAGGATATTGACTTCTTGCTGGTACACGGTGCCTAGCGCATGAAGGAAGCAGTGAGTCATACACGTGCTCTCACAGATGGAATCGTGTGATGCCATGTAAATTCACAACGTGTTTAAATATCTGAAATAGCATTTTTATGAGACAACACATGATAGCTTTTCAAAATGACTTCACTGAGGTATAATTTACATACAATGAAATCCACACATGTTAAGTGTGCGGATCAATCACTTGACAAATCCATACACCGAGTAGCCGCCACCAAATTAAGTTATAGAACATTTCCATCTCCAGAAAGATACCTCTGTGCCTGTTCTATCACTGTAGATTAATTTTGCCTGTTCTAGAAGTTTGTGTAAATGGAATCCTACAAGATTTACTTTTTGTGTCTGACTTCTTTCGTGTACCATGTATGAAGACGTGGGAGAATTTAACACACTTCTGGGCTTTATAGAATGTTGCTCCGTGTTGAGGAATGTCAGTAAATGTTTCCAAGGTCTGCTGAGGCCTAAAGCAATGCTTCTCCTGGGAATCATGGGGTGCTGGGAAAGCATGCAGATTCCTAGGCCACGGCTGAGCCCTGTTGAATACCAGTCTCTGAGGGTAGGAATCTGAATTTCCAAATAATAATAATTCAACTAAAGTTTAAGAATTTGAGTGTAGGCCAGAAGGGGCAAGATTGAAAAGGGAGACCACCAGACCACTCGAGTCATTGTCGACTCGCTGAAACGCCTGTTGCTGGATGCGCCGCCACTTGTAAAAGATGCTTCACTTGAGGAGTCTGGCCGATAACTCTTGGGTGGTGGGTAGGGCACCCTGTGCCGCTTCGTGGGGGCTGGTGGGAAGCTGTGCTCTTCCATAACTGCTTCCCAAAGCCTCAGCCGATGGAGAGGCCTTTCAGGGGAGGAGTTCCCACGGTGTAGCCCTCGGTTCTTCATTTCTCATCAGGAGGAGGGTCTGGCTTTGGTGGGCCCAGACTGGAGAACATTTCTCAATGAATAGCTTCTGGAGGCCGCAAGTCAGATCCATGTCCAAGGTCCACCGGAACAGGGCGGATAGAGAAAGTCTTGGTTCCATGCTGTGTTCTGCTGGTTGCATATATCTGTGAATATACTAAAAAAACATTGAATTATATACTTTAAGTGGGTGAGTTGTATGACACGTGAACAGTATCTCAATAAATCTGCTTAAAAATATGTGTTAGTAAATTCTCAGAATTCTTTGGGTGTGTAAGCTGTTTTTCTGGAGTCCTGTCCCTCTGGAAAATGCTGAGATTTGACCCCGTTGTGGAAGTGGTTTGGTGGGTCTTGGGCATTGCCTTTCAAAGCACCTGTCCCAGGTGAAGTTACCACAGCGTTTTTAGACAAAGAAGTCTGTTCTTCTCAGACACAGAAGGGCAAACTACTTGCACAGGCAGGGGAGGCATGGAGTGACGGGAGGATTCAAGTTGTTAGTTTCATTTGGACCCAAACAGATGTCTCCATTACGAATTTCAGGATCCCACTCTTTGCCACCGATGCCCTTTCACACGAAAAACTCGGTGAGACTGTGAATTCAAATGTTATTGTAATTCAGCAAGCTACACAATTAAATTTTTGTTTGATTTTAAGTGATTATCAGTCTAGGGTCTACAAGAAGTGAGAGATGATTTAGAGGTGTCACGGAAGCTTTCTGGTTCTCAGACCTTAACGTAAGCTGAGAATTAAAAGACATGAGTTTGTTATCGTCTTTTGGTAAACAGTCACGCATGCTCGAAATAATTCACCCCACACTATTGTCCTTATGGCCATCGATACTGCCATAACAGTCAAGTGTACAGCCACCTGGCCTCCCAAGGCACATGCTTCTCTCGTCACTTAACCACAGGTGACAGCATGATTAATTGTGATGTCACTGCATGCCAAAAATTACCATCATCCCACTTCCAATTGGCAGGTAGTTCAGCCCTGCCTTCAAGCCCAAGGGCACAGCCAAACAAATCTCGAAATCCCATCTTTGTGGGGTTATCTCCTAGGACCACTGCCTGTGTCAATTCTTTATTGATCAGGGTCCAGACAGGATACAGAAACAACAGAGTAATTCTAAGAGGGAAAGTTTATTATCAAAAATTATTAACCGGGGCTTCCCTGGTGGCGCAGTGGTTGGGAATCCGCCTGCCAATGCAGGGGACGTGGGTTCGAGCCCTGGTCCGGGAGGATCGCACATGGCGCGGAGCAACTGGGTCCGTGTGCCACAACCACTGAGCCCGCGTGCCACAGCTGCTGAGGCCCGCGCGCCTGGAGCCGGTGCTCCGCAACAGGAGAGGCCACCGTGGTGAGAGGCCCACACACTGCAGTGAGGAGTGGCCCCTGCTCGCCGCAAATGGAGAAAGCCCGCGCACAGCAAAGACCCAACGCAGCCAAAAATAAATAAATAAATTACTGACCATAACATAGGTTAACCTACTAAAGGGAAACAAGAACTCTGAACAAAGTGTCTCTCCAGTGCCCTCTATTGATAAAGCTTAATATAATTCCAGGTGGTAAGAGAGAACTGTTACAGTATCACAAACAGGGCAACGAAGGGAGGATTTAGAGCTAAGAGACAGACTCATAAGTGGTGGCATTGCTTTCTTAAACAATCTGACAAACTCTGCCATTCAATTAAATGTTTAGGCCATGTATATTTAACTTAATTATCAATATAGTTAGATTGAAATCGACCACCTTGTTATTTATTTTCTCTTTATCCCATATGGTTTTTGTTCCCTTCTTACCTTCTTTTGGATAGAGTTTTTTCCTCCCAAATGATTTCATTCTACCTCCAGTACTGACTTACTAGATTTAATTCTTCACTTTATATTTTTAGTGGTTTCTCTAAGATTTACAATATATAGTTTAACTTATCACAGATTACCTGAAAATAATATTGTACCACTTTACATATAGTGTAAGAATTGCTGGGTTAAATGCCAACTTCACGTTTACCGTTTTGAGGAACATCAAACTGTTTTCCAAAGTGGCTACAAAATTCTACCTTCTCACCAGCAATGTATAATCATTACAATTTCTCCGTGGCCTCACTAGCACCTGTTATTATCTAACCTTTTTTTTTTTTCCTTTTCTTTTGGCTACACCGTGTAGCATGCGGGATCTTAGTTCACCGACCAGGGATTGAAACTGTGCCCCCTGCAGTGGAAGGGTGAGGTCTTAACCACCAGACTGCCAGGAAGCCCATATCTATCTTTTCTTTTTTTTTTTGGCGGTACGCGGGCCTCTCACTGTTGTGGCCTCTCCCGTCGCGGAACACAGGCTCTGGACGCGCAGGCTTAGCACCCGTGGCTGACGGGCCCAGCCGCTCCGCGGCATGTGGGATCTTCCCAGATTGGGGCACGAACCCGTGTCCCCTGCATCGGCAGGCGGACTCTCAACCACTGCGCCACCAGGGAAGCCCCCAAAAAGAATTGATTTTTAAAAACAAGAATGCCCGTACTCTTCAATAGGGAATGGATAAATACATTACCTAACAAAAGAGTACAATCAGCTGTTAGTCCAATGAAACAGATTTCTGTGCTAACAGGGAAAGATGATGATGAGAACAAAGCAGGTTACAGAACGGCATGTCAAGTATAATCCTGTTAGGTTAGTGTGTGTGTGTGTGTGTGTGTGTACATTAAACATAAATATATTTGGACGAACAAAAGATTAGGGGAGGATATGGCCAAACTCTGGACAGTGGTGTCTCTGGGAGAGGTTCGGCTGCTGAGAATTTTCACGTCCTACTTCCTATTTTTGTGTTGTTTCCATTTCACATTGTACATGCGTTATTTTTATAATCAAGAAAGGAAAACCCAGATATTACCACTTGACAGTTTTACTCAAGTAAAGGTGCATGAGGCCTGGATAGCACTGTGCTGGGGAGATCAGGATTCATTTCAGGTTTGGGAGCAACAACAAAAAATTCCCCTTTTGTCCCCTATGCAGGCTTGCCGCTGGCAGGAAGTCGCAGTTCTCAGATTTAGCCACCAGAGGGCAGCAGGGGACCAGCCGATTCCTGCCAGAGGGCAGCTGGGGGATTTTGAGTTGGCGAGGATGTCGGAGGAGAGAGATCTGGGCCAAACTGTTTGAAGCAGTCTCCACCGTGGGGCGGGGCTCGGTCAGGTTCCCAGGGAGAGGAGGATCAGTTATATGCTAGGCAAAGGTCCCTTGCTGCAGCACAAGAGGGAAACTCAGGCAGAAACCTAGTCAGAGCTGAGCTAACACGATGTGGGTGCGTGGAGAGGGAGGGGGAAAGGTGTACAGGCCAAGGGCCAGACAGATCAAAGGCCCTTCCTGGGGGCAAGGCGCAGGCTCCTCATCTCCTGCCACCTGGTTGGGATGAAGTTTCCAGAACGCATGGCTCAAGGGCCTGATAAGTAGGAGGCAGAGGCAGAGAGAGAATCATGGTGGGGGGAGGGGGAGGCCGCAGGAGCTGGGGGGCAGCATTTCAGAGGCAGCACAGGCCCAGGGGACTGGCACCCCTCCATGAACAGTGCAGTAGCTAAAAGTTCTTAAGCATGTCCCAGGTGTTTAATCGTGACAGTGACCCTGCGGAGGTGGGCAGGCAATACCATTCCCATTGTACAAGGGAGGCACCCGGGGCTCAGGGCGGGAGGCGACTTTCTCAGCTCAGAATGACAGCTGATAAGTAGTGAAGCTGCCGTTCAGTGTCCAGTCCATCTGACCCCAGAGCCCTTGCCAGGATGAGAGTGGGGAGGCCGAGATGGAGGTCACGGCAGGTGCCATGATCCTGGATGAACGAGGCAGGACTTGGACCCCTAATTGCCCCACAGGCTACAGAAGCTGGGTGTGGAGGGGCGGTAGAGGCTGAGCCCTGACCTCCAGGAGTGACCAGAGAGGGAGGGGGATGTTGAGCGGTGGTGGAGGAGGACGCTGTTCAGCTCCCAGGGTGGAGGGCTCGGGTGGGAGAAAGACCCCCTTCCCTTCCTGGACCAAGAGGGAGGATGTGGAAGGGGGACAGGCCTGAATACAGGGCTCCAGCGGGGGAGGGCCGAGCGCCAGGGAGAGAAGGCACAGGTGTGCGGCCTGGCTCGCCCTGGAGGCAGTGGAGGTAGGAGCTGGGCTCCCCCTGCAACTGGGAAAGGGACCCCCTGGGAAGTTTTCAAGGATAGCGGTAGAAGGGGGTTGGGGGCTGTGTTGGGGGGCTTGGCTTGAGTTCTAGCTTCTGCATAAGCCCGCGGTAACCACCATGGAGCCTGCACTAGGTGGTTATTGGCTCTGGGCTACCATGGGAAGGCTGGCGGGTTCGGCTGGGCAGGTGTGAGGGGCCCAGGGAATTGGGGGCTGAGGGCAGGACAGCCCCGCCAGCTGGCTGTCTTGGGCGGGTGGCACAGCTTCCAGAGGCAGGGACTAGGCCCTGGACCTGACACTGGGGGGTGAGGGGTGGGAAGTGGTGCTGGGAGGGGGCACAGGGAGGGGCTCTGCTTCTCTAGCTGTATGATCTTGGACAAGTCACTCAAACTCTCTGAACCTCGGCTTCCCTCTCTGTGAAATGGTACTCATCCCAGCACCCAGCTCAGAGGGTCGTGGTGAAGATCAGGAATGATGACGCACGTAGATGACAGAGCACAGCAGCTGGCGCACTGGGTGTCGGCCAGATCTCACTCATTTATTCCACATTTAACCCTGTGGTGCACCAGGCCACACCGGCACTGCAGGCGCACGGACGGTGGGGTGCTGGCAGTGTGCGGGGTCGGGTCTGGAGGCACCCTCCGCTACCTTGCCCCCGTGCACCTCCCTGGCCTGGCTCCCTTGAGCTCGTCTCCTGCCCGGGAGCGGAACACACACAAGTAGAAAGTGTCTCCTCTCTCAACATCATGTGGGAGGCGGGCCAGGGAGCCTCTGGGGTGGCGTTTGGATGCCTGACCTTCTGCGGAGCCAGGGTCCAGCTGTTTGAGGGCAGACAGGGGCCTGACTCCCCACCCAGGCCCCGAGGAGACGCCCCTAGTGCCTTGCTGAAGGCCTGAGAGCGCTGGTGGGAATCCACTTGGAGTCTCTGGTAGGGATCAGAAAAAGCACAGAGCGTGGAGATGGGAGGGTGCAGTGGAGGACCTGTCTGCCAGTCTGGGGCATTAGGGCCTCCCCTGGACCTCAGTTTCCCCACCCGCCATATCGGTCTCTGCCCTGGCTCCTGCTGGGATTGTTAGGAGCACACACATGAGGCCAGAGGAACAGGAGAGACTTGGGCCTGTGGCCAGGGCCCAGGGCAGAAGGCCGATGGCAGCGGGAGCCGGGGAGAGGAGAAGCAGCCAGCACAGAGCCTCCGCGGCAGCCCGGCGTCCGCTGCAGCCTGCAGTGTGTCCCAATTGCTCCAGCTCACAGGTAAGGACACATTCCAAGAAGGTGGTGGTGCCAGGAGCCTTGTCTGGGCCCCACGAGGGGCCCTTGAGTCCCCAGGGGTTTTGGTGCTGAGGTGGGAGAGGGAGTGGTGGTTGAGCCCACATGCTTCCCCCCCAGCCCGCCCCCAGATCTGAGGCACTGGCCAGTCTCCTCTCCCCGTGCCTGGTTCCTTACACCAAGGCCTTCACGGGCTGGAGCTGCCTGTCCCCCCAGACCACCCCCGCCCCTGGGGCCCTCACTCCTTGCCCCACCTTTGCAACTGTGGGCATAGCATGCCGCCTGGGGCCGAGCCCCAGCTCTGCCTCTGAACCACACACGGCACTGGGAGGTAAGAACTCAGGGTTCAAATCCTGTTCCTCCCACCGGGTGACCTCAAGTGAGCCCCCGCCTCTGGAGGCCTCAAATGTGGGGTTAAGGTGGCGGAGGACACCAGCTTCGAGGAGGGTGGGCAGGGGTGGACCCAGAGCTGGGCCCTCCCCTCTGGATCCCCCGACACCCCTTTCCGCTGTGGACTCAGCTCTCTCTGCTCTCAGCCACCGCTGGCTGCCCCTGGACATGGACATTAGGTCCAACCGGAAATCCTTCCTGTCCAGGGGAATTACTGGTCTCCACGGCTGCAGATGTCGAAATGCAGGCTGTGTTTGCCTTGGGTTTGTTTTCTTTCCACGGAAAACAAAACAAAACAAATACGGGTGCATGCACACGACACACAAGGGCAGAAAATCGAACATTAACCTTGACACCTCAGCCCTAGCACAGGGGGTACTCAGCCAGTGAGCGAGTGAATCATGTTGCTGGGTTGGCGGCCTGGCACCCCCTCGGACTCCCCGGGTGACCTCTGGCCGGAGCCACAGACAGTGGGAGCAAGAGATCCACAGCCCCTGGCCTGCCACCCGCCAGTCAGGTGCCAAGCTGTGTGCTGGGCCTTGTGTTCACTGGGCCGGCTTATCCGCACAGTATCCCTGCGGAAGCCGGCGCTCAGAGAGGCCAGGGACTCTGCCCAGGGTCGCCCAGCCAGGGGAGGCAGGGCTGATCTGGAAGCCGGCACCGTGGGGCACAGGCCGCTGAGACAGACGGGCTCCGTGTCCTCAGACCTGTACCAGGAGCGCAGCCCTCCCTGGGCTGTGGGTGGAGAGGCTCTCGTGGGAGTGATTATTCCCTCCCCCACCCACTCTGCTGGGCTGGGTCCCCTCTCTGCTCACTGCTTGGCTGCATTGACACCCACCTGCGCTCAGGCCAACTCCGGCCCTGCCCGCCATTTCATGCAGCCTGAGGCCAGGCACCCGGAGGTGAATTCTTCCTTTGTGCCAATAAGCAGGAAAGGGCTTGATGGCTTCCAGGATTCACTGTGCACCCCAAATAGGACAAGGGGTCCTGCTCCTGGAGTTGGGAGCCTCTGTTCCTGCCTGTTCGCCACCCTTCCCCCATCCATGATCCCTGATGCCAAGGACTTACCTTGTTTTCTCTGCTCCATCTCAGGGGCTGCATGGAGACATGGGTTGGTCCACAGACATGTAGTTTGGCTATTTAATAAACTAGCTGCTGAAGTTTAAAAATTGGAGAATTTCACATAACAGCCTAGTCCCCCCACCACTCCCCACCCCACCCCAGGTGGTGTACTCTTAGATGGTAGCTATTGGCTGAAGCCGAGGATGGGATGTCCTCCAGTGAGCTGAACGCCCCCTGCCCACGGCCTCCTCCCGGCCATCACCATCCACCCCACAGGACCCTGAGGACCATTCAAAGCCCGGTGTTTCTCAGCCGTGCACACTGGACTGATCAGGGACTTTAAGAACCTGAGGACACCCAGGCCGGTTTCTCAAGCGTCTCTGGGATGGACCAAGGCTCCCGTAGGCGATTCTGGTGAGTAGCCAGGTTGAGAACCACAAGTGCGCCGATCCTGGGCCGCAGGGCTCCGTATGCAGGTGGCTCCTTCAGGCCTGCTTCGCCGTGGCTCCAGGCCCTGCGAGCCGTGACTTCACGTCTGTGGCCCCGGTCAAGAGCCCCACCTTGAGACAGGTCCTTGCTCAGAAGAAGGGCCCTCTGTTCCTTCTCCTGGGGACTTCCCAGGAGGCCCTGGACACTTGAGCTTGCTCACTGTGGGATGCCCAGCGTCTGAGGCCCAAATCCCTGTCTTGGCGAGAGGGCCAAGTGGGAGCTGCAGCTGCGAGGCCTAGGGCTGCTGTCTCCGAGGAAGATTCACTCCTATATATGGTCACCAACAGTCTCATCGCAGAGCTAACT
The DNA here is from genome assembly GCF_003031525.2 of Neophocaena asiaeorientalis asiaeorientalis. Classification (NCBI taxonomy): domain Eukaryota; kingdom Metazoa; phylum Chordata; class Mammalia; order Artiodactyla; family Phocoenidae; genus Neophocaena; species Neophocaena asiaeorientalis. The sequence continues at coordinate 2,325,856 of NW_020172724.1, forward strand.
GTGACCTAATGTGCCGACAATCTTGCCTAGTCTGGGGCCCCGCTTGGGGAGGGCCCTCGCCCTGGAGAGAGTGTCCGTTTGGGGCCAGGGGGGCTGGGTGGAGGCAGGGCCAGGACAAGACATTCCAGCCACGGGAGAGCGGAAGGGCAGCCCCAAGCCGCCCCTACCCAGCTCACCACCCCCGAATCTGTGAAAACGTTCAGCTCCCTACCGATGCTCCGTGTAAACAAGGACACCCAGGAGCCTCTCTTGCTTTTAAAAGTTCTTTTAATACAGCATGAAAAGGCTATATTTCTATAGGTAGGCCGTATACAGATTCTCCAGGAATAAGGCACACAACGGAATGCCATCCCAAGGGCGGCCCTCGGGAGAGGTCGGGAGGCTTCTCCACGCACCCTCCGAGCTGACCCACGGGTTCTGTTTGTCTTTTTAGCTGGACACACACGTATTAACAGATACAGACACGGACAGGGTCACCACACAGGAGTGGAGGAGGTCGAACGGTGAGGTTGGCAACAGAGAGCGATGAACTCCCCCGAAGGCCGGACGCCTCCCAAACTCCAGGGTTAGTTGTCACACTGGGCTACGATGTAGTGATGCTGGATTAAATATTCGTTTAGAGTAGATTCAAGTCCATTAGATGTTGGAGGGCAGGTGTAAGGGCTCTGGGTGACAAATCCAAGTTCAAAGAGCGTAGGGCACCAAGGCATGGGTCAGATGGCAAAGCTCCAAAGGGGGCGGCTGGAGAAGTCCGCCTCCTGCTTCCTCTTCCATCCTTGGGCCCTGCTGACCGGGAGCCCTGGACCAGGCCAAGGAGACCATCTTTGGAGCTGGCCGACCATGGTGGGGCTAGTAAGTCACACGCCCTCTCCTCCCCAGGCACACTCCTGCCCCCCACAACTTTAGTAACCATAATAACAAGATAATAATAAGAAGGTGCAAGAGAATGGATTATAATGCTGTGTTATCCTCAGCTGAAGAGGCTCGAAGGGCTCACCATTCCCTTTTTCACTAAGTATCTAATAATAGCTTCCCTTAAAAAAAGGCAGTACTTTCCCAAATACACATATGTATAAATACAGGACAAGAACATATTAATAATAAGTCTAAGCACTTGAATAATATGCTGGCTACTTAATACTGATATTTTTATCCAGGGATAACAACAGAGAATAACAATAATATGGCTTAAAGAATTGCCAAGTTTTTTTTCCTCATCAGAATTATGTACCAACTTCATATAATAATCTATGTAGACAATATTTCCTTCTTAATGTAATTCAGTTGCAGACTTTTTACAGACCAAAGCATAGTAAAAAATCAACCCCCCCCAAAAAAAACCAACAGGAAAAAGAGAATAGTTCTCACCATAAATATTTTCTTGCAGCTCAACCAGAAGGTTTGCAAAAAATACTTCCAGAAATCTTCATTTGATATTCTATTGCCCTCCTGAAAGCTCTGAAGTTTTGAAAATGCCTCTCTTTTTGTTTACTTTAATCTCAAAAATCAGGCAATCATATTTTTCTTTTCTTTTTCTTTTTTTAAAAAAAGCCCTCAAATATATACAGACAAAAATCACTGTGAAGATTTTTCGGGAGAAGGTAACAAATTCAGTGTTGTGAGAAAAATTGGAAACCATGCAGAAATTTTAACATCCATGAATTTTCGTTTCAAAATACACACATAGTATTTTTTCTTTAAGAAAAAAAAAAGGAATTCTGTGTCAAGTATAACTCAAAATAAATACAAATTCACAAGTAGAACTATTGAATACTTCTTATGGGGTAAACACCGTTCTCTCCCAACTGGATCGCTAGATCTACTAACTGCAAGCGATTGTCCCTTTGAACGTACTAAAACCACACAATTTCTTGTCTCCTGGGTGCCCAGGCCCTCTGAGCACTTGATTCTCACAGCACCAGCCTGGACAGCAGCGGCTTTCGCTGAGCACACAGAGCTCCCAAATTCAGCCAAACAGTGCAGGAGGGGGCGGTGTGGAAGGGCTGCCTCATAGGGAGGGCCTAGCCCCTGCGGTGGCCAGCTCTGCACAGATGGCGGGGGCTGCCAGCTGGACAAACCCACTGCAAAGGTCACTTTGGGGTGATATCCCTTCTCCTCTTGGCCTGTGGAAGGCCCTGGCCTCCAGGGGTCTGGAGCCTGGGTTCTTTCTAAGGTGTGGGCTTCCCCCATGACTGCAGCCCAGGTACCTGAGGCCAAGGTCCCCCTGTGGAGCCAGGTCCCTGGAAGGATTGAGACCTGGTCCTTGCAGCAGAGACCAGCACACTGCCCACCACCGCGAATGTTCTCGTGAGCAGGGCACTAGGATGACTGACAGTAACAGCTTCTCCTTGGGGACAGAGAGCCCTGGAACAGGGTGACTCTGGCTCACCTTGACACCCTGGAGCAGGCAGGGAGCAGCTGGGAGGGATTCCTCAGTGGGCGGTGAGCGTGTTCACAGTCAGGGGCAGGCCGGAGGGAGGCCGCTACAGGGCTCAGGCTGGAGCAAATACACCCTTCTTAAATGCTCAGAGGGCATGGCCCCCCCCACCCCCCTGCCCAAATCTACACTGCAGCCCTCTGGCTGCAAATGCACTCACTCCATCTCTTCGACTCACTCCCTGGACCCCTGATTAACACTTTGCTGTAACTCCTCAGTTGTACAAAACATTTTCATTTGAAAACAAAAGGCAACTGGACACGGGTTGGGTGTCCTTGAGCCATGGTAAACACTGAATTTCAGGCCCATTTCGTGGTTTGCATAATGTTGGGGCAAAATCAAGTGACCCAGCTCTGACAGCCGGTTCCCCTGGGAGAAAGGAAGGGTGATAATGACAATAAAAATAGGACTTCTCACTGGGGAGGGAGCAAAGAGGAAGGCGATCCCCCCACTAGCCAGGACAATGTCGCCCTGACCAGTGTGAACGCCAAGAGGCCTCCCCCCACCTCGGGAGGTAGGAACCATTATCCCCACTCTGCAAACGAGAGGTTCTGTAGCTTGTCTTGGGGTGGGGGGAACCCTCTCCTTCACGTTTGCAGGGTAGGGGACAGCAGGCAGGGCTGGGCCTGCAGGGGCGACAGGGGAGGACGGGATCCCTCCGCATGACTTCTTAAGTGACCAACTGACGGGTGATACTGGGGGCACGGGACCTGGGGATACTGTCCAAATAAAGCTTTCTGCTCCAGGAGATGGCACACAGCCAGGCTGAATCCCAGAACATCAGAACAGAAACGGGCCTCTCGGCTCTCTGCTGTCACTCTCTTGCTTAACTAGTAGCGAAGCAGAGAGATGAGAATCCTTCCCAGGCTCCACAGTGTGTCAGTGGTGAGGCCAGCATTAAAACCGGGGTCTTTGATCTGCCTGGCCTGTGTCCTTCCTGCCAGAGTGGCTTCCCTGCTGGGTCCTGTAGCCTCCATCAGGGGGTGGCCCCCTATCGTGGGTGGGAGGGGAGGGAGAGGGGAAGGGAATGGGGCTGACAAAATCCTAGCAAGTGGGGGTAGTAGGTGCTGGGAGAGGGGGGAGGCATTGCCTGATGTGCCCTAGGTCACACCTTGGAACACTGTCCAACATTCAGTGCCTCCCCGTGCCTGACCTCTGGGTCTATGGTGGGGGGCAGGGTGCGGCGCCCAGGTGCAATGCCAGTGACGGCAGAGGCGGTCAGGTTTGGGGCTCAAAGTGGCAGGGGGCAGAGATGCCCGCTCCCCAGCAGCTGCGAGAACAGGTGTCAGCTTGCCATGAGTGCTGACTTAGACAGAAAATTAGGGCTTTCTAAGAGTGGCTTTTCACACAGGGCAAACTGGAAGGCTCTGGGTGGGAAAAGGCGGCCTGGCCGGTCTTGGGGAGACAGTCCCCTGCAGGCTCTGGGATTCACAGTAAATTTAGTGCACTCGTGGCCAATACAAGGCTGCTCACCCCAAAGGGAGTCTCAGAGGAGAGCCTGCGGGGACACCAAGGGCTCTGTGTGGTCTTGTGCGCTGACCTCTGCTTGCCCTATTCCCTCCACACAGACCCAGGGCCCCCCGTAGAGAGTCGCAGAGACCCGGCCTTCTGGGGGCGCAGCTACGTCAGTAACACTGTTTGTCAACATACATGAGCCAAGGGCCCACCCCCTAGACCTGTAAGCCTGCGAGGACGCCCCCGCGCACACAGGGGACACGCAGGGGGGTGGCGTCTTCTCTGGCTGACAGGAGGGCGGCGGGGCCCAGCAGGCGGCCGGGTCATTGCACGCGCCGGCAATAGTAGCCCAGCACCTTGCACTTCTCGCACAGGTGCTGGGGGTGCTCCTTGCTCTGGTCGGACACGTCCAGGCCATCGGGCTTCTCCAGGGGTCTCTGCAGAGAGGAAGGAGGAAGCGGGCCCAAGGGTGGGGAGGAGGGAGCGGAAAGAAAGAAATACCAGAGGAGCAGTGAGAGTGAGACAGATGCGGAGAGAGGCAAGAGAGTGCTCGAGACAGACAGGAGGAGGGAGACAGACAGGGAGGGCCCAGAGAGAGCGCAGGCGTCTGTAATCAGAGGTTGTTTCCCGAAGCGCCCAGGACCCTTCCTGCTTCTCGCTTGCTGCAGGCAACCCGAGTGTCCTGAGTCCTGCATCCTGGGAGGCATAGGCTGAGGCCTCGGGCTGGGGTCAGTGCTTTGGGAGGAGGTCTTGCACACAGAGCCCCAGGTCTACATGCCACTTTGCCCCCCAACTCCACCCCCGCCAGTACTCTCTGAGCAGCCACCACCTGAAGCTCACGAATGCCCGAGACAGAGGCAGCACAGCGGGGCACAGACATTATCCAGATGAAGAAACTGAGGCCCAGCGCAAGGGAGACCCAAGCCGCATCTCCTGATTCCCAGCATCCACTGCTTGCTCCCAGGCCACTTGTCACCACCACACCTGCTCCTGCGGCCTCAAGACTCAAGGGGAGTTTAACCTGGACGGGGTCACAGTGTTTCAGGCTTTGGGTAAGCGAGCCCTTAGCTCTGTGACGTCAGCAGCCAGTGTTCTGATTCATCCCACATCCCAGGGCCTGGCACAGTGCCTGCCTCGTTAGTGGAGTGGCTAGGTGTTTCTGAACAGGGAAACTGAGGTCCAGAGAAGGGAGGTGACTTGCCAGACCTCTGAGGCTACTCACTCAGAGTGTGGCCTCAGAGAGCCTCGGTTTCCACATCTGTAAAGTGGGCCATTGTTGCAGCTCGTTTACAGGGCGGAGTCAGATGTCTAGATGCTTGTAAACTGAGTGGCGTTTGGCACATACAAGCACGTTTCTGTTACACAGGGGGCTTCCCTGCTCCCTCTGTACCTCGCATCCTGGCTCTCAAAAGCGAGCTTGTTTCTCTGGAAAATGTACGGAGGTTATTAGGCACACCTCCCGAGGCAGACGGTTTCTTGGCTGGCAGCCGCAGCCCCAGCCCAGAACCCCTACCTGTAGCAGGGTCCTCTGCATGGACTCGGGGGAACTCAAAGGAAGCTGATCAGGGCCAGCTGGGAGCCACTTGCCGAGGACAGGGGGCAGGAACTGCAGTCTGGTGTGGGCCAAGGGAGCCTTGGTGCCAGTGACCAGGACCCAGAACGGTCCTGGAGGGGAGCTGAGCGTGAGCGCTACCCCCTGGACAGGCTGCAAACAGCTCAAAAGTAGCTCACCAACTTTTCTGCCTGATTATGCAGTGCCTGGCCTGAAGCTGACACTCAGAGCAGAGAATGGACGAGTCAGAGGGCTCTAGAAAGCGAGTGTATGGACTGTGGGTGGGCAGGGTTCTGATCCAGGGTCGTAAAGCCCATCCCTGTGCTTCCAGGCCTAAAGCCACACTGGGAAGACATGGAAATAGGGCAGGAGCCTTGGCTTCATCTCAGTAAGCTTTCAATGACTGGCTTTCCTAGCCAGGGGAAAGGAGAAAGAGTTTGGCTTCATGTCAAACCTGGACTCAAACTACCTGTGAGCTGTGTGACCATGGGCAAGCCACCTGACCTCTCTGATCCTCCACTTCTTCATCTGTAAAAGGAGATGTCAGTAACACTTTTCTCACGAGACTGTTGTTACAACTCAAGGGAGATCACAAATAGAAAGTGCGTAGCACATAAAAGTTATTAATGTTGTTTATTATTATTACTAATAGGAGGGGAATACCAGCTGGTAGAGGGCCACTGAAAGTTGAAGCCACAATTCCAAGCTGAAAGACCTGGGAAGGTCACATCCCCTGCCCTCCAGACATCTTGATACACACCTACAGTATCCCAGGGCATGGCCTACACACCCCAGCGCTGGAGAGCTCCCTGGCGGCTGAGCTCACCGGCTTAGCCCATTGCCTGCACTTCACGATCTTGGGCTGAAGTCTGGGTCCCTGTACGCCCATCCCAGTGATCCCAGCCACACAGGGGCCATGCAGACTCTCTGCTGGCCCCCATAGGTCCGATGTGAGCAGCTCTGAAGTCTTTCCTCCCCCAGACTAAACCCAGCCTGATGTCCAGCTCCCCTCCTGGACTCTTCATTGCTGGTCCGAGCCCCTCCCTGAACCCATCTTCCAAGCGGGGCCAGAGAGACCAGAGCAAGCAGGCCTGACACCACCCTTGCTCCCTGTGGTTTACACTTTGCAAAGCACGGCCACATAAATCATACAACCTAACGTCCTGTGAGGGGCATATTATCATCCTCATATATTACAGATGAGGAAACCGAGGCTCCAAGACATTAAAGGCCCTGCCAGAGGCCTGCAGCTTTACCTACCTGCCAAGGACTGTTGGGAGAGAACTTTCGCCTTTAGAACCTTAACTTGCCCTTCTGTAACTTGGGTTGGGGGCGTTTAATAACATTTGCTGTACGTGTGATAGGGAGAGAAGTAAATGAGATGACTGTCTTAAGGTAGTTTCTAACCATAAAAAGCTCTGTAAGACTATAATTGCTGTGTGACCTCTCGCAAGTCACTTAACCTCTCGGTGCCTCAATTTTTCTCCTCTGCACAATGGGCTAATAAGGGTACCTACTTGATAGGGTTGTTGTGAAGAGTAAATAAGTTAATATATGCCAAGTTTTTAGAACAGTGCCTGGTACATAAAGAGCAGTGTTGATCAGTATTAATATCATGCATTATTGCTATTATTATTATGTAGAGGGAGCAGGCTGGGAACAGGGGAAGCAGCTGAGTCCCTGTGGAAATGCACTTGCAACATCCTGGCCATCCCAGCTCCTTGGCCATGACCCTGTCGGCGCCCCTTCCCTCCACGGGTCCTGGCTCAGCCCTGCCCAGGCACTGGGTGGAGGAGCTGGGGAAGCTGTCAAGGCGACTCCCCTCTGCGAGGGAAAAACAGTCAGCAGCTGGGATTGATCACCCCAGGGCCATCCCCACCCCCCACAGTGAGGCAAAGCCCATTAGTGTTTTCTTCTCATGGGGGGCAGGGCTGGCAGGGGGGAGCCGCAGCTGGAGACTGACGGGAAACAGATGTGGTAGAGGAGGGAGGGGAGGGGAAGTGGAGGGTTCTCAGGAGATGGATACCACACAGGTCAGAGCTCAGGGCGCAGTAGAAATAAAGCAACCCCTCTCCACCGTGGGGGGCAGGGAGAGTATGGGGGGACAGAGGCTCTGAGCCCCTCCTCTCAGCTCTTCAAAGGCTCCTGACTGCTGGGGAGCTCGGCAGGGCCACCACCCCCTCTGCCCTCAGCCCAGCTTGCCACTTCCCTGAGGGAGAAGAGCCCTGTGACAGGAGGTTGGGGGGTGAGGCAAGGGGAGACCCGGTCCCAGGCCCCCCTGTCTGGCTGAGTGACCTTGCTCAAGTCCCATCTCCTCTCTGGGCCTCAGTCTCCCCGCTGCACACAGTAGGTGCTCAACAAACAAGGGCTGAATGACGAGGAGAAGGAAAAGCAGAGCCACACGCACTTGGAAGATTCTTCCTCACTGGGCCTGGGAGACTCTGATCCTGAGTGTGGAGACGGGGAGGTGATGGTCAGGGAGGCTGTGCTTGGACTGAGCTTCGCAGGATGGAGACTAAGCAGGAGAGGCCACTGCCAGCCTGGGGGATGGGGTACGGGCCCGGCATCATGGAAGGGGTGCTAGGGCAATACAGGGGTGTGGCCAAGGAGGCTGGAGCCACACTGGAGAGTTGGGTCCCGGTGGACTTGGGTGCGTGGCCTGGGCCCTGCCCCTCTGATTAGGTCACAGAGGTGTGAGAGTCATAAGGACTGAGCCTCCCAGACCCTAGCACAGCCCCAAGCACCATACGTCTGAGCCACTGCAGGAACTGGCCCATTCCCAGCTCCCCTCCCCAGCCAGCCACCCTGACCTGCCCTTGCTGTTCCCCCCGCCCCCGCTTCCCCCAGGCCACTCATCTGTCCCCTCCAGGTTCCATGTTTTCCTCCAGCCCCAAACTTGATCCCTCTTCATGAGTTCCAGCTTCTCTACTGACCTTGGGTAAGTCACTTATGCCCTTTGCCTTAGTTTCCTCCTCTGTAAAATGGGGAGACAATAGAGCTGACCTCATGGGGTGGCTGAGAGGATAAAGGTATAAAGGTATACGCAGAGGAGTGCCTGGCCACCGCACACTGCTGTCACAACTTCCCCAATTCCTGCCAGTCTCCAGTGACTGAGACGCACCTACAGCACCCCTCCTCTCTCCTGTGCTCGGAGCCCAGCCCAGCGCTTTGCTCCAGCCCACCCCGTTCAGAGAGCGCGAGCTGGGACACCAACGGAGGCAGACACAGGTGCAAGTTGAACGCCAAGGCACCACTTCCACCTGGGGGCCCTGGAAAGGCCACGTGGCTTCTCAGGACTGCACGTTCCCTCCCAGTGAACAGGACACCCGGTCTGAGGGCAGAGCACACATGAAGGGTGTGCAGGGGCTCAGCAAATGGCACCCGGAGGGTGACCACACCTGCGACTCAGAAGAGGAGTTCTCTGAACGCCACTTGCTAACCCTGTCTGATGGAATCCTGTCCCTTGGGTTGCAGAGGAAGCTCCTGGAAAGCCAGGCAGCCCCCTGACCTTCGTCTTCCTTCAGAGCCTGCACAGACCTGGCGAGTAGCCGTCAACAAAGTGTGTCCAATGAGAGAAAGTAGGAACCCCTCTGACAGCACAGGCCACGCACAAGGGCCCTGGGGGAGCAGAGTTCAACGAGGGCGAGCGTGCTGACAGTCAGACATTTGGGGAGGTGCTTTCGAACTGGGGTTCCAGACCAGCTCAGGAATTGCCAGGAAGACTTCAGGATCCAGGTGCCGTGGCTCCTTTACACTGCCCGCCTTCAGCCCCAGCCGCGACATGCTCCTACAACACTATGTGCATATCACGTGCCCTGTGCCCAGCCACTGGGTCATCAAGCCTGTCTTGGCGCTCCAGAGCCTTGGTGTCTCCCTTGGTGCCATTAGGTTGTGGGCCAGGCCCCCTGCACTAAGGAGCCCCTTGTCCACTGGGCTGCATGGCCAGCTTCCCATCTATGTTCCTGTGTGCGACAGTGTGGGTGATGGGAACCATGGAAACCCTTGGGGGCAGGAGGATGAAGAGTCTGCAAACAGAGGCCTGCACGAGGGTCATAAAATCACAAAATGTTTCAACCACAAGAGTCCTCTTGGACAACTCCCAGATGCTCCTAGTAGGATAAAGACCAAATTCCATGCCATGGCCTCTGAGCCAGCCCAAGGCAGCCCGGCCCCTCCTTCCGCACTTTGCTTCACCCCTCAGCTCCTCCAGTGCTCGGCTGGGCCCTGTCCTCTCCACTCTGCACGTGCTGTTCCCTCACCAGAAGCGCACCCTCCCTTCTCTGCCACTCCCACCCCAGCCCCCTTCGTCTGCTGACCCTCCACTGCCCCTCGGAGCTCAGCCTGACGTCACTGCCTCGGCGGATCCTCCCCCATCCTCCTGCCTCCCTTTCCCTGTGGCCTCCTCTGCCCGCCCCCCCACCACGCCCCCGCCCCTGCCATCCTTCAACCAGCAGTGACCGTGTCTCCCACCATCCCCTCAGCCAGAGCCTGGACTTGGCCTTCAGAAACCTGCTCTCTGTCCGGCTCTCGGGTCCCGCACTCCCCCCAGTCCGGGCCCCGCCTCTCCATCAGGGCCCCTCTGGCTTCCCTTCCCAGCCGTCCAGCTCACAGCCCAGGACCACACTCTTCCACCATCACACCTGACTCTTTGAACTCTTCCCTCTGAAACACTCATCTGGCACACCTCTGTCCCCGAACCCCTGTAACACCATCTCTGGCCCACACCTGTGCAGTGAACACTACTGGCCAAGTCACAGAACCGGGCTGACGGCTTGGGTGACAGTTATGATCTCGAAGCTCCCCCTGGGCTGGCATGCTGCTTGCCAGTCTGGCTATGTTTCTCCAGTAGGTTCGCTTCCTTCCTTGTCCTTCCCCAAGCCCACCACACCCCTCCTCACTCTGACTTTTAGCTGAAAACCTCATGTCCCATTTCACTGAGAAAACAGAAGCCCTGGAAGTGAGGTCCCCCTTCTCTGCCCCATCAAACCCACGACCCTCCCCAATCATCCCCCACCTCCCTCCCTCCTGGGCTGATGATAAGGCATCTCCCTCTTGTTCCCTTATCATCAGCCTTTTGCTTTCTTCTGGGTCATTCTCATTTGCCTATAATGTGCTCCAGGCTCTCCCATCTTCAGAACACCCATCTCAACGCCACCATCCCTACTCTAGCTACTGTCCCATTTCTCTGCTTCCCTCCACAATCAATGCCCTTTGCAAAAGTGGACAGTGAAGGTATTTCCTCTGCGGCCTGGCCCAGGGAACCTCCACCACCATGGACACTGCCCTGGCCAACAGATCTGCTGTGAATTAACATCTCCCCTCCGCCTCATGTCCGACCTAAAGGGCATCGGCTTCAGTGGTTCTCAGAGCTTGGTGGCAGCTCAAAAAGTCCTCCAGGTAAAAGTGATGCCCTCCAAAGTTTCGGGACCACCTCCTTATTACCAAACCTCAAGGGCCCTTCTCCATGGTCATTACACCTGACATCTCAGCACCAGCCACCACCTGTACTGCCACCCTCCCACCCCCAGGACTCCACGCTCCTTGGTCCCCCTCCTCGCTGGATGCTTCTCCTCCATCTGACCTCCGAATGCTGGGATTCCACAACACATGGTCTGGGGAATCCCTTCGCTACTTTACCCACATTCTGCAGGAAATCTCATCATTCCCTAAATACCTTTAGGCCAATGGTGAACCACCTTGACTTCTCATACGAGCTTCAGAATAACAAACCCAACTGCCCTCTTGACGTCTTGACCTGGATTTTCAGGAACATCTCAAATGTAGCATGTATTAGAGATCTCTTGCCTTTATCTAGAACACCTATGTCCCATCCCAACTGCCCCCAGCCCAGGCTGCCCACCTTGGTAACGACCACCTCCATCCACTCAGGAGCTCAAGCCAGAGTGTGACTGTTCTCATTCCTGGATTCCTGGCCCCTCGTCACCTTTCACATCCGATCCCGTGATGCTCTGTGTTGGACCCAAATCCAGAGCCACCACCTGAGTTCAGACCTCCTTCGGTTCGCCCGGGACTATGGCCATGGCTTTCCTGCTGGTCTCCCCAGTCTCCCAGCCCCTCTAGGCCAGTCTCTACACACAACCAAGGCAATCAGCTCAAAATGAAGCCGAAAGCCCTGTTGCTGGGGGCTTCCTTGTAGGGCCCCCCGAATTCCTCTGGTGACTGCTCCATTTAGCTCTCCCGTATCTCCCACTCCACTCTCCTGTTCCTTCACTGAGCTTTCAGCCTTGAGCATCTCCAGTCCAACAGTCTCAGGGCGTTAGCATTTGCTGTACCCTCTTCCCAGGATGACCATCCTCCCTCTGGTGACAGGTCTAGCTTCCTCCCCTGCTTCAGGCCCCAGAGTAAATGCCGCCTCCTCTCTGCAGCCTGCAGTGAGTGAGTGCTGCCTGGGACGAGCTGCCTCAACCCCCTCCCAGCAGGGCAGGCCGGCCCTTGGCCACCAGCCCCGTTGCACAGTATCTGGCACCCGGTATCCACCTTGTAAACATGCGCCAACTGGGCGAAGAACCAACAAAATGCACTTTTCTACAGCATCCCGCCGCCTGCGTATCCCTCTTTGTGTCACGGTTGCAGTTCGTTACTTTCAAAATTCACTGGGGTCTGTGGTCTCAGGGTCTTCGTACAGTTGCCCCTTTATCTTCCTTCCCTTCCTGGAGAAACAAGCCCTCTCCCCCCCCACTTCCTATGAGACAAGGAAAGAAAGGGCTAACTTGGATAGATCTGGTCCCATTCCCATCGTCTGAGGCTCAGTAAGGGAAAAGCTCCCCCTCCCCCGGTCCTTCTGCCTCACCTGCTCCCG
>NW_020172724.1:2338247-2347682 GCF_003031525.2 Neophocaena asiaeorientalis asiaeorientalis
CTCCCCTCCCCCACCCCTCGCCCGGCTCACCTGCTTGTGTGGGTACACGTTGATGTGGCACTTGATGCACTCCTGCCCCATATTGGCCCAGGAGTTCCCGCTCATCCATTTTCTCTTGCACTTGGGACACTTGTACTCGCCAAAGCAGCGCTTTTTGCCCTGGTACGGGGTCAGACCCTCGCCTTTGGGGCGTGCCTAGAGGACAGGAAGCAAACACAGGGATTAGGATCCAACAGGCCAAAATGATGCCCCACAGGGGTCCTCATGGTTTCCCTCTTCAGCCTTCATACCCTGTGTCCCCGTGTGCCGGATACCTTTTGTCCTCAGTCCAGAGAACACCAGAGTCACCCTCAGAGCACACATGGGAATCCCAAGGCTGGGAGACTCGTGTGGGGACAGAGAACAGAGGAGGTGGTGAGTGGCGCACATCTCTTTTAGATTTAAGGGAGCAAAGTCCTCGATGGTGGCTAGGAACTACTCCTTTAACTCTGCTGTCATGAAGGGGCAGCTGGTGGTCACATGACCTCACACAGGTGCTCTCTGGCCCTGGGTGGTGTGCTTTAAATGGCTACTGAAGAGACAACGCAGGCAGAATACAACCTTGTAAGCAGCGAAAGTGTGTCTCCCCTCACCCCTGCTCCCAGCCATCTGCTGCCTTACCTGGTGGCTATCTGAATTTCCTTTACACCACCCCAAAGATGGGCTCTCCATTTACAAACATATACACCATATACATACGTACATGCATTCTTTCTTTTCCCTCACTTGTATGGAGACAGATTATATACTTGGTTCTACATCTTCCCTTTTCACTTAATAATATATCTCAGACATATATATATAATATTTTCCACCAGATCAGTATAAACAGAGCTGCTGTATTGTGTTTGGGGGTTGCACAGTATTCAGATCTATGCAAGGTTCATAGTGCTTTCCCATCACTACTGCAAATGTCTAGATTGTTTCCACTCTTCTACTGCAAGCAATGATACTATGAATAACTTTGCATATATGTGTGTATGTACATATATAATTTTGCACAGGTGACAGTACATTTGTTGAATAAATTCCTAGAAGTGAAATTGCTGGGTTGATGGGTATGTACAATTTTCATTTTTAAAGATGACAATTGCCACTACCCGCCTCCACGCCTCCAGCTGCAGGTGTACCAACTTAATGTCCCGTCTCCTCCCTAACAGAGTTTTCATCTTTGCCAACCTAAGAGGTAGAAAATCTTCTCAGAGTAGCTTTGACTTGTACGACACGTATTATGAGCAAGTGAGAATTTTTTTTTTTTAAATATGTTGTCTTCTGCCTTTTTTTAAAAAAATTTATTTATTTATGGCTGTGTTGGGTCTTTGTTTCTGTGCATGGGCTTTCTCTAGTTGTGGCAAACGGGGGCCACTCTTCATCGAGGTGTGCGGGCCCCTCACTATTGCGGCCTCTGTTGTTGCGGAGCACAGGCTCCAGACACGCAGACTCATTAATTGTGGCTCACAGGCCCAGGTGCTCCGCGGCACGTGGGATCTTCCCAGACCAGGGCTCGAACCCGTGTCCCCTGCGTTGGCAGGCAGATTCTCAACCACTGCGCCACCAAGGAAGCCCAAGAGAGAATTTTTGCATTTAAGAACCACTTGTGTTTCCTTTGTGAACTGTTAGTTCATATACTTTGTGATTTTTTTTTTCTCTGCTGGGGCTTGGTATTTTTCTTGTTGATCTGTAATTGCACTTTATATATTAAAGAAACTGGCTCTCTCCTCTATGGTATTTTTTTTTAAGCAGGTTTATTGAGATATGGTTCACGTACCCGACATTTCACCTATTTAAGGCGTACAGTTCAATGGGTTTTAGTATATTCACAGAGTTATACAACCATCACTACAGTCTAATTTTAGAACATTTTTCATTACTCCCCCAAAGAAATTCTGTATTCATTAACAGTCACTCACCATCCAACCCCCCACTTCCTCACCATACCCAGCCCCAGGCAACCACTAATTTACTTTCTCTTTCTATAGATTTCCCTACTCTTGACATCTCATACAATAATTGCCCTTTTGTGTCTGGCTTCTTTCACTCACTGTAGTGTTTTTAATGTTCATCCACATTACAGCATGTATCAGTATGTCATTCCTTTTTGGTGCCGAATAATATCCCATTATGTGGTCATGCCATATTTTATTTACTCATTCATCAGAGGAAAGACACTGGGTTGTTTCTAATTTTTGGCTATTATGAATAATGCTGCTATGAACATTCACGTACAAGCTGCCTAGTGTTTTAGAAAGTTGAATTTGTTGCCCCATTATTTGAAAGTGCGAGATTTCACATAGAAATATGACCACATTGGTCCAGAATCCTTGCTGGTGATTATCAGCTGAGGTTAAGGAGTGGCCGCCCCATCAGACCGACTGCAATGCATCCTCCGTGTCACCTCTGTTCCGGCCAACTGCGCCCTGCGTTATGTCACCTGCTTAGCACTCACAGGATTTGAGTTTGAGGCCGGCTTAAATGCAGGCACTACACTGTGACTATCAGTCATTCCTAGACTGGCATCCTGAGCATTGCCTGGGAGCTCATTAGAAATGCAGAGTCTCAGGCCCCATCTTCGATCCACTGAATCAGAATCTGCATTTTCACAGGAGCCCCAGGGAATTCATACGCTATTAAGTTTAAGAAGTACTGGTCTATGAGATGGTCTGTTTCCATAGTAATGTTTCCCTGGGTATTTGCCTGTTTCTGAAGCAGTGCATAAAAGTTAAGAACACCAGACTCTGGACCCAAATCCTAGCTCTGTGATCCTGGGCGAGTCACTTCACAAGACTAATGATAGGAACTACCACGAAAGACTGTTCTGAGGATTAAGTGAGGTAAAACACTTAGAACAATGCCTGGCAAATCAAACAGGAGTATTAATTATTATTATTTAATAATATAGAACAATAGCGGTATATAAAATAATAATTTCTTCCTTCGGTAATCATGCCTTTTTTGCCCAGCCGCCATTACCACCACTTGGTGACAGCCTACCAGAATTACAGACAAAACCCTAGAAATGGACGTACGTGCTGAATGTGTAAATCTAAACTTAGAAAGTGACAACAACGCCGCCCTGGTCTTTTGGGCCCACTGCCTAATGTCTTTTGGATCGTTATTGGCCTTCCTGGAAGCCATGATATCCTGGGGAGACCGAGCTGGACAAGGCAGGGCTGGCTCTCGGCACCGGTCAGGTCCATGAGAGAGGCTAGTTATGCCAAGGGGAGCACTCGGCGTGCAGCCAGGGCCCAGGGTCCAGTCAATTTGCAGTAGACAGGCCACCTATGACTCTGAAGGCACTTCGAGTTGTGTTGGTCTCAAGATACGGGGTGTGCAGTGACCCAACCACTTCTGGTGGCACGTTTTTCTACCTGGTGCCTGGTACCCACAACTTACACAGCCTCCGTTCTGCGGTAATCCTGAAATAAAGTACTAGATGAACTCAGTTTCCTGGTCCCCGTTCTTAAAGGCACTTACATTTTAAAGGGGGACAAGGGATTGACATGTGGTGCCTCACTGATGGTAGGATTTGAGACTTCTTGGTTGAAGTGGGAAATGTGGGGGCCATCACCAGCCAGACCCACTCTGGGATCTGGTTCTGCAGGCCTCTTGGTTCAGAGACTGATGGGACCTGGCACCTGGCCTCACACAGCTGGGTCCAAGGGCAAGGGTCAAGGCATCTCGGGACACTCAGCAGAGTGAAGGGTGAGGATTGGGGCAAGATCGACAGTTCAGTTCCCAAAAAGTCTCTGCTCCAGAAATGAACAGGAAGGAAAGGTACACAAATAAAAAGATAACGGCATGTGCACCAAAGGGAGAAGCAGGAAGGTGAGAGAAGAGCAAGGGGGTGAGTCGGAAAACATCACCACACCATGTAATTAGAAACCTGGACATTCTGGAGCCTTCCATCAAGGACTGGGAGCTTCTGGGCAGGGACAGGGGCTCCAGGCTCCTGCAGTATCAAACGCCTTCAGCGCACCATTCCCACACTGCTGTCAGGCCAGGCACTGGGAGGGCCCAGCTCTGACACCCCACCACATGATACGTGGCTCAGATCTTAGACTTCAGGGCCAGATGCCAGTGGTGGCATTCTACCTCTGCCTGTGACTGTCTGGGGGACCTTCAGCAAGCTATGCAACCTCTTTGTGACTTGGTTTCCACAGGAACCCGGGATGATGAGAACGGGCCAGCTTTCCCAGCGCCGTTGGAGGGATTTGATGCATTCACGCAGATGAAGGTCTTAGCTCGGTGGGTGGACACTGCAAGTGCTCAGTAACCGTTAGCGATTTCAGTAGCGTTCGCTTCTGGGGCTTGTGCAGGGAGAGGGAGCAGATGTGTTCCAGGTGATACAGAGGCTGGGGCTGAGACCAACGGGCATAAACCGTAAGAGGAAAGTCCCAAAGATGGGAGGGAAGCCTGAGTAGAGGGTGGGCTCACCACCCCTGTGTTGCCGGGGCGTGGGGGGTGGCAAGCAAAATAAGAACAGCGTTAGGTGTCTTCACCTTCTGGAATCCTCGGGGGGAGCCAAGAAAGGTAGAGGAAGGCTGTGGAAGCTCTGTGGATGCTGCTGGCAGAGGACAAAGGGAAGAGTGAAGAGAACAGACTTTTACGAAGGACCACCTGTGAGCTAGGCTTTGTGCTACAGCTCCATGGCCTGTCAGGCTCCCATTCAACTCTCCCCATAACCCTGTGGGGCAGGGAATAGCATCACCCACTTAACAGATGGTGAAACTGAGGCACGGGGAAGGGAAAGCACCTGCCAAAGAGTTTCTAGTATGTGAGGGGCAGGAGGCCAGGCCCAGCAGGCTTTTCCACAAGGCTACACCCTTTCTGTCTGTCACCCCCAAGTGTGTCCCCACCATGAAGCTGAGGCCTGTGCTCAGGAGAAGAAATCCCCCAGGCCCCAGGGCCTCCAGCTCAGCCTAGCCCAGTGGCTTTGCCCTCCTACGGGTCAGAGGGGAGAGATGCCTGTGGGGCAGGGGCAGAGAGGCAGTGGATGGAGGGAGGGCAGGCCAGCAGGCAGCTCTGGGCAGTGAGCAGCAGCTTCCCGGAAGGGCTCAGTCCCATCAGTCTTACGCTTACAGACAAGAGCAGGGCCAAAGGGAGTAGGAATTTTTGACAGAAAGAAGGCTTCTCTGCCCCCCACACTTTCCCCCTGCCTCTCCTCCCAGAAAGGCATGGCCTCTTCTCATAAATGTCAGCATGAAGCAGACAGTGACTACCAATGGCCCTGCAGGGACCACTGCCCATCCCGACTGGGAAGCAGGCCAGGCCTGACCAGGCTCTCCTGACCCGGGTCCCTGCCACACACCCCTCTGGGAAATCACATCTGCCAGGAGCTCAGGCAAAGCTCAGTGGGGCTCAGAAACCAGCCCTCTTAGTACAGACAGGCCCTCTGGGGACCAAAGAGGCCAGGGAACTTGCTCAAGGACACATAGCAAATCAGGGACTGAGCTGAGACGAGGGATCAGGTCCTCTGACCTCCAGATCAGGCTAGAATCACCATGGAGGGGAGCCTGGGAAGTGAGAGATGGTGGCTGGCATGGTGGTGGGAAGGAGGACTTGTGCCAGGGAGTAACCAGGGCAAAGCTGGGCGGGGAGTGGAAGGATACATCCGGGCAAGCCAGCAGCTTGGGGAGAGATGTAGAGGATGCTGACGCTACCTGGGCACTTTTTCAGGATGGCTCAGTGCTTTCTTCCTAAAGGCTCATGAGATTTCTTGTGGCTGGACGCTAGGTAGTGAGTTCCCTTTCACTAGGGGTATGCAAGCAGAGAATGGGTGAACAACGATCAGGGACATTGCCAAAGGGACTTTTGCCCTGGTCAGACAATTGGACCAGGTAACTCTGAGGGCACTTCAGCTCTGTAATCCTCCCAACTCTTGTTGCTGATGAAGGCCAACCAGGCAGGTGTGGAGAGGGAACACTCTCAGACACTGCTGGGGGTGGGCTTGAACAAGTACATTTCCTACTGCATTTCTATAGCGCAACTTGGTAAAGGTTTCAAACTTTAAAAGTTCCATTCCTTCCCTCCCAGCAAATCTATATCTGGGTGACCATCCTAAGGAAATAAAAGATCAGAGGTGCAGACCACAAGGATGTTCAAGGATATCCATTACAGCATTGTTTATGACAGCGACAGGCTGGAAAAAAACTAATGTCTTGGTTCCCTAAATGACGTTACACCCATTGGACAAATGACAACAAAGCCATTGAAATATTTATGCGGTTTTTAAAAAAGGGTTTGGGAAAACATTTTAAAAAGAAAGCAGGATAAGCAATTGAATATAGACTGCTCCCAGAGTAAAACTGTAAAAAGGAAAAATGTGCAAGGAAAGGGCCGGCAGGAGATCAGTCAGAAGTGTTCAGAGGTTGCCTCCGGGAGACAGGATGCTCTGCTCTAATTAATGAATTGTCTTGAATGAGTAGGTATGACTTTGATGGAGAAAATTACGATGATCCATCAGCCGACTCCCTGGCCTGCAGGCCCCTCCTGCCCACAAGGGGGAGCCCTGTGCTTTTCCAAGGTGGTGGGAACCAGAAAGAGATGGCAGCTCTGTCCATACTTTTCCCCTGGGGCCTGGGTGCCAGGCAATGGCCAACCTCTGGCTGCTGGTTCTGTTGGAAGACATAAGAGTCTGGCTGGTCACTGTGCCCATCAATTTCCCTGCCCCTGCTTCCTGAAGTCCCACCAGTAGTGAGTCAGGCTTCAGAGTGAAGTTTGTTTTCCTCTTGGCCCCTTTAAGACTGTCTTTTTTTTTTTTTTTTTTTTTTTTTTTTTTTTGACTCTTCATTGTGGTGCGCGGGCTTCTCATTGCAGTGGCTTCTCTTGTTGCGGAGCTTGGGCTTTAGGTGTGTGGGCTTCAGTAGTTGTGGCACGTGGGCTCAGTAGTTGTGGCTTGTGGGCTCTAGAGCGCAGGCTCAGTAGTTGTGGCGTACGGACTTAGTTGCTCCACGGCATGTGGGATTGGGATCTTCCTGGTGCAGGGACTGAACCTGTGTCCCCTGCATTGGCAGGCAGATTCTTAACCACTGCACCACCAGGGAAGTCCCTAGACTGAGTCTTTTTTGCAGGGAGATGACATTGTCATCTTTGGTAGCTTGAAGGAGAACATCCCAGGGACGCTGGCCCAGGAGGGGGCAGCGAGATGGGGTGCTCAGGACCTGAGGCCATGCCCTGTGCATCATGGCTCCACACTGGCTTCTGCCCCAGGACGCAAGGCCTCTGCTCTCTGGATCACGGTTTTGGCTATGGGCCCCAGCTGCAGGCCTCAGCCCCAGCCCTGGCCACACCACCTCTGCCTGCCTGTGCCCGGCCGAGCTCTGGGACACAGTAATAGCCATACTCATTGGGTGTCTTGTCAGAGCCAGACCCCCTTTGTACAATCACCTTATGAGTCAAGTATGCTTAGTCTCAGGTTTCAGATGAGAACACTGAGGCATGAAGAGGTTAAGTGACTCACCCAAGGCTATACTACCAGCAGGTGGTAGAGTCTGCACTTGAACCCAGGCTGCTGACTCAAGCCCATCCTCTCAATTGCCCCGCAGTGTGTGAAGACGATATTAAGATGAGGAACCCATCCAGCCAGGATGGTGAGAAACAGGAAAGTGTTGCTACTGTCACAGGCCCTGGCATGCTGGGTGGCCCGGGGGGCATCCCTTCCCCTCTCTGGGCCTCAGTTTCCCCATCTCTCGAATGAGTGTGGCACTGACCACTAGGCAGGCTCACTTTCCTCCCTGAGGCCCATAGGACAGCCTGGCAGCCACCCTCACGCTCCCACTCTGCCAGGGAACGCTAGGCTGACCCCACAGCGCGTCCAGCTGAGAGGCACTGGCCGAGCCAAGAGAAGCAAGGGAGGAAACAAGGAACAGATGGGCTCCTTGCTGGATCCCTGTGCCCCCTGTCTGCATGCTCTCCTGCGGCCAGGTGGCCGAGGTGATCCTGGCCTAGAGTCGAGAGGGAAAGAGCCCTGGGTTTGAGATGCCCTTTCCATAGATGAAGACACAGAGAACGAAGGGCCCAGGACTCTTTGTGCGTCCCTGCTGGCCCTTCCTGGAAGGCCCAAGAGGGTTCTGGGGACCCTTTCTAAGGGCTGGGGGCTCTCCCTGGAGGAGGCAATGCCCCTCTCCCAGAGTCTCCTCTCTTGAGCCCCCCTTCCTCAGGCCCACAGGTACCCCCTTGCCCTCCGTGCTGTCTCTCCCCTCAAGCCTGGACCCATGGGGAGTAAACAGGGGCTGCGGTCAGAGGCCGGGGCTCAGCCCTGGCTCTCCCAGGCCCAACCTGGAACTTCATCTGCCAAGTGTAGGAGCTGGGGCGCTAACATTTCATGAGCACCTACTATGGGCCAGTCACTTGCCAACCTGTCACTCCAAAGCTCTTCCATTCTATGGGAGAGCAAACAGAGGCCCAGAGAGGCCAAGCAAACTGTGCAGGGCCCCACAGCCGTGGAGCCAAGACTTGAACCCGGTCCGCTGACACCACAGCAACACCCCCCCACCTCATGCACAACCGCTCCTGAAATGGTTGTGGGAAAATGAGAGAACAAGCCTGCTCCCAGGACCACGACTCCACCTCTGAGCTCCGACCCTTGGCTACCACTGCAATTATTCATTCATTCAACTAACATTTATTGAGCACCCGCTCTGCCCCAGGCTCTGTGGAACATTCCAGGAATATGGAAATAAGCAAGACAGATGAGGAATGCTCTCACAGTCTGGGGCCTTCCAAAGGCATCAGCCCTGTGTGACCCTTTCGCCAAGCGTGGTCCACACCTGTCACAGACACCCTCGGACACACATTTTCAGGCTGTGGCCCAAGTCAGACTCACACCTGCAGAAACACTCTTGGACCCACGTCCTCAGGCAAAGGCTGCTCTTCACCCAGTGCTCCTAGGTGACAGGCATGGGGCCAATGCAGGACATGTGAAATGATCTCTAATCCATGCAACAGCCCTATGAAATCAGCACTCTGAACCCTACTGACAGATGAGGAAACTGAGGCTGGGGACAGGGGTAGCACTTGCCCAAAGTCACAGAATCAGTAAGCGGTGGGGCCCGCATTGGAGCCAGGATCCGGGCTTAAGCCTGTTCAGTGCCCGGACCCACTTCCCCTGCGCCCTGTGACAATGCTGTAGCCGCCCTCCAAAGACCTCCACACTCACGTGTCCACACACATGGCCCGGGGGGGGTGGGCAGGAGGGCCGCTTCAGCCTCTGCAGCCTGGTCCCGGCAGCTGCGGGCTCGGCGGAGGCCCCAGAGGAAGCAGGCGATCAGAGGGACAGGTGGGCTGGACCCCGTGGCCTGCAGGCTGCTGGGAGGGAGGAAGGACGCGGCAAGAGGTCCCCCTGGGTTTCCTCCGGAGTCTCAAGGGCCCCCTTGTCTGAGCACAGACTTCCTGGCC
>NW_020172724.1:2347762-2348062 GCF_003031525.2 Neophocaena asiaeorientalis asiaeorientalis
CAGCATGAGCCCAGAAGGCCCAGCCTCCTCATTGCCCCTCCCGGCCCGTTCCCAGCCCAAAGCCACCGCAAAAATGCCATCCTGATTCCACAACACTAGGGTTTGTCCAAGTGCAGGGGAACAATGACGCTTTCACAGTGCCAGGAAAAGGTCTCAGGAAAACCCTGGGGAGGGGGCATGGAGTGGAAGTGTGGAGACAGGGAAAGGGCTGAGATGGAGAGGAGAAGACAGGGGGAGGCTGGGAGGCAGGGGCAGAGCAGTCAGGAGTCAGGGGAAGGGAGGCAGGAGACTGAGAAGATG
>NW_020172724.1:2348079-2362637 GCF_003031525.2 Neophocaena asiaeorientalis asiaeorientalis
GGCAGACGAGGGGAGAGAGGAAGCAGGGAAACGAACCAAAAAGGAAGGAGAAAACAGATACAGGAGGGACGCCCCGACAGAGGCCAAGAAGCCCCTCCAGGACCCAGAGCTGTGTGGAGGCCCCTGGCACCCCCCAGGCCTCTGGGCACTGTGCACCTAGGAGCCCCTCCCCGCCACAGGAACCCCTCTCTCCGAATCCCACCCCAAGGCCAGGCAATTGGAATTGCTCTGAGGCAGAACTTTTTGGAAAGCAGAGACTTTGTAATCACATGAACAGCCACTCCCTAAGCTATCTGCTTCCTGCTTCTGGCTTTCCTCCATTAGCAGACCGCACGGATCAGAGCTCAGGGGCGGGAAGGGAAGGGGGGGGGCGTCCAAAGGGGTGGAAAACATCCGAATCAGAGCGATTGCAAAAGGCCTGGGTTTTCCTCCCCTCCTGTGACTGAGGAGGGAGACAGCTATCACTCGTCCTGCCACCGCCGTAGGGAGTGGATGTGGTGGACGGAAGATCTGCAACCACCATGCGGTTGGCCGAGAGCTGGATGCAGCCCTGAAAACCATTTGTTCTCCTGAGCGGGTTCCCGGGTCCCTGCTCATCCCTGTTTGGGTGGCCTGTTCACCCAGCAAACCCTTTCTTCTGACTGTGCTTCCTCCTCAGCCGTGGCCACAGCCCGGGTCCAGTCAGGCTGAGTCACCCCCAGGTACTTTAATGGCCAGGCTCCCCAGACTTAGGTAAAACACTCAAGGCTTTCGGACCCTTCCCCAGCTGACCTCACCTTCATTGTTGCTGCTCCCTCCTACAAAACTCATGCTCCAACAAAGACAACAAAACCATCTCCTGCGAAGGACATGCCCCGCTCTGCCCCCATGCCTTGGCTTTTGCTGTTACCTCCGCCCCGAACATTTCTCCACCTGGTGAACGCTCATGTATCCAGGGCCAAGCTCCAAGGCCACCCCCTCTGGCCTCCCCCATCCCAGACAGGGTTAACTGTCCTCCTCAGGGTGCCCACGCCACTCTGAGTCCCAGGCTCGAGCGCTAGCTGACAGCCCTCCCACTGCCTCCCCCAGAGAAGGCCCTGGCTCCCCAAACTCCCGGGGGACCTTGTGGTCTGCACCACTCGCTTGGCTGTGGGTCATGTCCTGCCCTGACCCGGCCTCCAGCATGCCAGAGATTTCATCCTGAATGTAAAGAACTTTTGAAAACTGCTGTTTCTTCGGTCTTGTTTCCCAGTAGTCTCTGAGTGTGCGGGGGCCAGGCAGGGCCCTCTACATCTCCTCGGGGCACCCTGGGTGGGGCTCAGAGCACATCGACAGCTGGAGGGGACAGTGGTATGGGCAGTGCCGGTGATGGGTGAGGTGTGTGGGCCGGAGTCAGGGTCACGCAAGCAGGAGGTAGCAATGCTGGGGCTGGCTCACCCTGAGGACGCTCCTCCTGGGCCGCGCTGAGCACCCTGGAGGGCCGCCTCAGCCCACCAGCACCATTTCCACAGACTGTCTGGTCCCTGGCTCTGCGTCTGAGGCCATCCCTGGTGAGGCCTGGCCAGACATGACCCGGCTGGATGTGGCTGTAACCAGCCCAGCTCCATCTGGCTGGAGGGAGGCTCTGCACCAGTCCTGGGGGCAGAGCTGGGGGCAGGAAGGCGGTGGGTAAGCCTACAGTGATGCTTTGGGTGTGAGGGTCACAGCCCTGGGAGGAGAGGACAGGGGAACTCAGCTCAAAAATAGCGATGGGGGAAGGGTGTGGAGGGTGGCCAAGCGCCAGAACAGAAATCTGATCTGCCCTGGCTGATGAAACGCTGAAGTCGGCAGTTTGGGGCCACTCTGGCAGGAGCTGGGGCTGAGGCTCCCACGGCTGCCTGGTGAGAAGCTGCAGGCCCAGCCTCCAGCCTCGGCTCTGTCCTCACATCAATTGCTCCTCTCCCTGGGCCTCCATCTCCTCCTCGGCTCACAGGGGGTAGAAAGAGAAGCAAGCTGTCCACCTCTGAGAACTTTCATCAGGTGAGTGCTGGAGTTTGAGACACTTAGGAGATGGCGACAGCCACAGGCGGGAACTGCCCGTGGGGAGTGTCCACTGAGTGCCGCGCCGGCCATGCGCCTGACTTGTAGGTGGCTTCATTGTGACCCTGTTTCCAGATGAGGCAACAGAGGCCCAGAGAGGTTAAGTCACCTGTCCAAGGTCACAAAGCAAGTCAGTGGCGGGCCTTTGATCCCAGTCTACCTGGCTGTCATCCAGTTCCCTCGCTGCCGAGTGAGGGTCAGAAGGCTGTGGACTGGTTTCAAGGTCGTCTGTGGCAAGTGTAACTGGGCAGAGCAGGGGTTAAGAGGCTCCTGGAGGCCAGCCCAGGCGTCTGCCCGCTTTTACCATGGTTCCACGGTGTTGGCCGGTCCTGAAACTCAGAGAACGGGCCTTGGGGAGGAGGGTGCACGTGGCTGTAAAGCATGTGTGTTCGTGTGCGTACAGGCATACGTGTACCTCTCACGGTCACTGCAGGGCAGCAGACCATGGCACAAATCTACCCGTGTTCTCCCCTTCAGGGTTGGGGCCTGGCAAAGGAAGAGCTGCCCTTCTGTGACTTTTCTAGGGGGTCACGGCGAGGAAGCCAGGCACTTCCCACCCACACAGCCCAGGCTGCAGTTGACCTTGCTTTTTCACCCAGGGGCAGGAAAAGTGTGCAAAACCATCCCTCCCCCACCGTCTCCAAGAGCAGGGGTGCTCAGCACAGCGGCTCTGTAGCAGTCAGGAGGACGGAGCTGTGCTGTACAGCCCCAGATGATCCAATACCCTCCCTGGGCACAGCTGTAAAACCCTTACAGCTCCTGCCACGTGCAGTGCTACCTTCACCAGGTAACACTACAACCCCTACAACCCCTACAGATGAGGAATCCAAGGCACAGAGAGGTTGGGAGATTTGCCTGAGGTCACACAGCCCGGAAGCAGCAGAGCTGGGATGCAAACCCAGGTCTGGCTCACTCCCACAGCACCACAGCACCACGGCTCCGACCTTCCGGGGTGTCCTCGCCCTTGTCTGTGGGCAGCCCCACGTAACAATAAACCTGCTCGTGTGTCGAGAAGGGAGGGGAGGGGAATGTGCCCATTACAGGAGCGGGGCTGGCTGGTGGTACTCGTTCTCACACCACCTCTGCACGCCAGTCCCACTAACTGGTATACCTCATCTCCCAACAAAACCCCGTGGAAGCTGCACTTCCCCCCGGAAGCCTTCCTTCACTGCTCCTGCTTGCAGGGACCACTCTGTTCCCGGCCCCCTCTGCAGCTCATCTCGTGCACTCTGTGCCCACTATACTCCTGTGAGGGGAAGCCGTGCACACATGCCCCTTTGTCAGGGTCCTGAGGCAGCTCCTTTAAAGTGCTGACGGTGGTGAGAGCCAGGCAGGCACGGGACCTGCCCTCACGGAGCGTTTGTCCCAGAAGAGCTCTGGTGTGGGAGCTGGGCTGACCAAGCTATGTGCTATCTGTCTCATTCAATCAGCACAGTAACCCCACCGCACACAGTATAGCAATATCCATCCATTTTCCTTACCAGGAAACCAAGGCTCACTTCCAAAGCCACAGAGCTGCGAAGTCCACATTCCATCTTTCTGACTCCAGTTGCCCAAGCTCTTAATTCTGGAGCACAGGTTATTACTCACACTTGAGCATGCATCAGACCCATCTGCGGGGATCGTTATCACACAGGCCGCTGGCCCCATCCCTAGAGCTCTGGAATCAGTAGGTCTGAGGTGGGCGTAAGACTCTGCATTTCTACAAGTTCCTGAGTGATGCTGAGGCTGCTGGCCCAGGGACCCACTTTGGGAACCACTGCCTTAGGTGATACTGATAACAGTCTGTTAAAGTAGGAGTGTCTTTTCCACACTGCCCCCTTCCCTCATGCCCATTCTACAGCCCAGGAAACAGAGGTACAGAGAAGGCAAGTAACTAGCCCAAGCCATACAGGAAGATAGGGTCGGAGCTGGGAATGGAGCCCAGGGCTCCTCACCCCAGCAACTGGTCTGGATGCAGGACAGTGAGGCTGCTAGGCTTAGCAGGACAACGGCCCAAGGTGAGGAGAAGGGCCATCCCTTTAAAAGTGGAACTGGTGGTGGAGGTGGTGGTGGGGTGCTGGGGGAGGGCTGGCCTGGCTCTCCTGGCCCAGCCCCAAGCCTGTGACTCCTCGGCATCTGGAAAGCATCACAAGGAACAATGGAGGGAGCAGGGGGCCTGGCTGCTCGGGGGCTCTGGCCCCCGACTGTTCAGGAAAGCAAAGGAACTGGGGCCCTGCAGCCCTCTCCCGCACACACCCCCCCCCACCGCTGTTTGCTTTGGCCCCGGCACACATATATCCCAAGGGGCCCAGCTGTCAGGAAATTTCAGCCCCGGAACTACAGACCTGGGGGCCGCTGGCCAGGTTGGGTGCCCAGGAGCTAGGCGAGAAGTCAGGAGGCACCGGCCAGCCCAGCTCCCGCTCAGTGGGCAAGACTCCTGTATTACTGTGGCTCCCCGGGCCTCAGTTTCCCCCCAGGAAGCTCAGGTACCACCCCGCCTGGGCTGGCTGCTTACCGTGTACTGGCACGGATCTGACCAGCTCGGTGCCTTGGCCCACGTTGCCCCCAGGGGCCCGCTTGTCCTCTGCAGGCCAGTGGGGGCCAAGCAGCCAGCCGTGGAGCGGGGAAGAGATGGGGACAGTTACTGGGTGCATTTACCCCGCCTGCCACCAGCTCTTCCACTCACGCCCTCAGCACATATGCACTGAGCACCCACTATCTATGAGGCACCAGAGCAGAGCGGTTAACAAGACAGATGTAACGCCGGACCCCACGAACTTACAGTCAGGTGGGAAAGGAAAAACGCCAAGTATCTCATTCAAATAATTATAGCCGTGATGAAAGCTATGAAGGAATGGGATGCTACGACAGAGACGACTGACAGGGATCCCGTCTTCAGAGAGGGAAACACTACTGTGGGGTCTGTCCCAGCCTCCAGTGTTTCACAACTTAAACTGTAAAGTGGGTGTTTCTTTTTTTTTTTAATTTTTATACATATTTTAAAGGTTACTTTCCATTTACAATTATTACAAAATATTGGCCATATTCCCCAAGTTGTACATTACATCCTTGAGCCTATCTTACACCCGGTAGTTTGTACCTTCCACCCCACAACCCCTATTTTGGCCCTCCCCCACACTAATAACCACCCGTTTGTTCTATCTGCAAGTCTGCTTCTTTCTTGTTATATTTACCAGCGTGTTGTATTTTTTAGATTCCACATATAAGTGATATCATACTGTATTTGTCTTTCTCTGTCTGACTTATTTCACTTAGCATAATGTCCTCCAAGTCCATCCATGTCGCTGCAAATGGCAAAATTACATTCTTATGAAATGGCTGAGTAGTATTCCATTGTGTGTGTGTGTGTGTGTATAAAACCATATCTTCTTTATCCACTCATCTGTTGATGGACACTTAGGTTGCTTCCATACCTTGGCAATTGTAAATAGTGCTGCTATGAACATTGGATTGCATGTATCTTTTCGAATTAGTGTTTTTGTTTTTTTTCAGGTATATACCCAGGAGAGAAACTGCTGGGTCATATATCAATAATAACTCTAGTTTTAGTTTTTTGAGAAAACCCCATACTGTTTTCCACAGTGGCTGCACCAATTTACATTCTAAGGTGGGTGTTTCTTAACACACCCCACCCCTACCCCAGCCCCAGCACGCTGCCACCAATGTGCTCTGTGACCTGGGACAAGCCCCTTCGCTGCCTGGGTCTCAGTTTCCCCATCTGTCAATGAGAACATGACAGGAAAGGCGAATACTTCATCTTGCGTGTCCAATTACTTGCTATCAGAGCACTTTGTTAAGAAAGATGCTATAGCAGCATCCTAGCTTGATAGGCAAGAATAATGTCATTTTGGTGCCATCTGCCGTGACATGGCCGTGGCTGGGGGTGACGGACACACAGGACTTGTGTTGGCATTCCAGGCCTAGGCGATCCCCAAAGATCCTTCCTGTGCAAATGTTCCACAAGCAGACAGCACACAGGCTGAAGAAGCAGACAGCGGTTGAGTCTGGCGTGGCATGAGCCTTGGCTTGCCCTAAGGCAGAAATCACTGCTTCCTTCCACCTCTGGGCCTATAACAGATGCTAGTCTAGCCCCGCCGGTGCCACATGGTTTCAGAAACACTCCTCTTCCAGCCAGCCTTCCTGGCAGACATCCCCCTGGGTCGCAGTTTGCCCCCTGTACTTTGTGCATCTCTGTAGGAAGCACTGAGGTACCCCACTCAGTCTGTGAGCCTGTTGCCTTCTCCCAGGCCCCTCCCCAGGGACAGAGACCACGTAGGATTCCTCTCTCATCCTCAGGCCCAGCATGGGTTTCGCGCAGAGCAGGGAGCCTCTGGGGAGGAGGTAAAGGACAAAGTGATCATTTTGGACATGACCATCATCCTGAAATAAGCAGCTAGAGGAGAAAGTCAGGAGGGCTGGGGAGGCATGGGGAGGGGGGCAGGCAGCAGGCTGGTGACTTCCTGAACAAGCATGCCGCCGATGTTCCTGGTCCTCAGTGTGGCTATTGTCCCTGCCGGTCCGGAGAGCGGGCTCAATAGGGCCTCTGTCCCTCCTCAGGCAGGCTGGCCGGCTCAGTGGCGTCCCACCCGGGCAGCTGGGAGGCAAGGGCCGACACTTCCTGTCCCTGCCGCCGAGTGTTCCGAGGGGCAGTGAGAGGGGAGGGGGACCCTCAAGACAAGCACCCATCTATGTCCCCCAGGGGAGGGCTGCCCAGCTGGGGGAGGAGGCGGGAGAAGGGAGAGCGGAGCTGGGGATGTGCTCACCCCTCTGCCTCATGCCCTCTCCTCCAACCAGCGCTGCCTCTGAGCACTCTGGCGCCCCTGCTGTTGCTCAGACAGGCCAAGCACATCCTCGCCTCATCTCAGGGCCTTTGCTCTTACTGTCCCCTCGGCCAGGAGTGCCCTTCCCCCAGATCTCCGCATTGTTCGTTCCCTGCTTCATCTATCTCTATTCAAGTTGCTGCTGCCTCAGGGAGACTGTCCCAAACAAGCCTTCTGAACACAACCTAACACCACAGCGCGTACATCTGCATCTACGTCTTTACCGTAGGTCGTCTCACACCACGTGAGCTGCAGTCTTCCCTTGTCTTTCCTGTTCACTATGGACTGTCCCAGTGCCTGGGGCAGTGCCTGGCACACCGTAGGTGCTCCATAAAGACATGCTAAATGAACAGATAAAAGTAACACACTTGAACATCCATCTACACACCGAGAGATGTGCTCTGGGAGAGCAGAGCCCTGTGTGTTGGGGGCATGTGGCCAGGGTGGCTGGGGAGGAGGCCCCGGGAAGTACAGGAAGAGCCAGGTGAAGATAAAGCGGAGAGGGATCCACGTGGATCGGGCAGCTTGTGCAAAGGGCTGGGATGGCAGGAGCGTGGAGGGCTTAAGGATTAGAGGCCAGCGGAGGTCAGCCCACACCGGCCCTGGGACCACGCTGCCGAGCTGGATTTTAGCGTGGGAGTCAAGGGAAGTCAGGGAAAGATTTAAAATCAGCGGTGGCAAGGTTAGCCTGGCGTTTCAAGAGGTCTCTGGCTGCGTTTAGAGAATGGATCGAATGGGGGGAGGGGCACATGGAACATGAGGACACTTGGGGGCTGCAGCCACATGGCTAGTGAGAGGCGATGGTATGGTCTGGGGAGGGGTGGCAGAGAGGAGAAAGGTGCAGGGACTCCAAAGACAGACAGGAGGTACCGTCCACAGGACTTGGGGTGGCCCTGGGGGAGGGCGAGCCAGGGGTCAAGCCTCAGCCATCCTGCCTGGCTGTGAGGGCTAGGCCAGGGTCCCCCCCTCTGCTGGTGACAGACCTGGCTCTAACTGGGGGAGGGCAGGGCAGGGGGAGGTGATGGACGGAAGGAGGACTGGGCAGCAGGCAGCAGTGATGGATGGAACAGCCTCGTCATAACTACCTGCCCAGCTCCTTCCCAGGGCCCTGCCCTCAGAAGTCAGGAATTGCCCATAAACCTGTCACCTGAGCCTGTACAAGCTGCCCCCCGGGGGAGGGGCCACCACAGGTCTGATGTGGAGGGGGAGCCAGATACCCTGGTGTGGTGCTGCAATTACACACACACACACACACACACACACACACACACACACACACACTCCCCTGCAGGTGAGCAAAAGGCTCTCATTACAGGAGGGAGCAGAAACGCCGGGCCACGAGCTCTCAGGTTCAAGGCTTGCCCACAGTCTCGAGTTGCCTCCTAGGCCCTGGAACGACTCTTCAGAGCCCAGAAGGAAGAGTCAATGGAAAAAGTGCTGAGTCTTAAAGAGGGATAAAACTCAGGAGGAAGGGGAAGAAGCTGGAGTCGGAGGGAAAGGTGCCCTGGGTTCTCCATGGTCCAGCCTCTCAGTGTGCACAGCAGGTGATTAACAGGGTCTCCAGGGCAGGCAAGGGGACCTCCAGCATCACACAGCCCATGAGGGGCAGGACAGAGCTCAGATGTCCCCAATCCAAGTCCAGTGCTAGGGGAAAGCCTGAGGCCGACGCAGACAGGAAGGAGTGGAGGGCACTTCCAGAAGCTCTCCCAGCACCTTCTCAGCCCTGGGACCCGGCCATGATCCCTGTGAGGGCCTCTCAACCCCAGCGGAGCACCATGCCACCTGATACCAGCCACG
The DNA here is from genome assembly GCF_003031525.2 of Neophocaena asiaeorientalis asiaeorientalis. Taxonomy (NCBI): domain Eukaryota; kingdom Metazoa; phylum Chordata; class Mammalia; order Artiodactyla; family Phocoenidae; genus Neophocaena; species Neophocaena asiaeorientalis. Next base: position 2,356,758 of record NW_020172724.1, read on the forward strand.
TCCCCAAGAGGGCACGTCTTCTCCCCAGGGTTGGCACTAGGGCAGTACTCAGCTCAGGGACCCAAGGCAAGCCCCCCAGAAGCCCAGTGTCTCCAGTCCCTGAAGCCCACCCACATGTGCTCCTATGGGTCCTGGCCCATCTCTCCCACCCCTGCCTCACTCCCAGAAGCCCATAAGGTCAGAATCGCGGGAGTGGAAGGAACGGTGTGGGAGACTGGCATGTGAAAGCCATGGAGCAAAGCTTTCTTATTCTGCCCACAAAAGGGCAGTGAGCTTGGGCCCTGAACTGAGCCTGGGCGGGCACGTGTCTGCAGACTGCAGGTGCTCACGTAGCGCCCAAAGGAATGACAAAGGAATGACACGCACGGGTGTTTCTCCGGGGCACACACCTTAAGATGAGCTGCCACCTCCATTTTCAGTCAACTGACAGGGAAGCAGGTGGTCAAGAGGGTATCAGAGACTCCTTAAACCTGTCTGGGACCCAAGGGAGGCGTGTTCACTGAGCTTCCCATCAACCTGGCAGCTCCCTGGGGCCCAGCAGCGGCAGAGCCTCTGTGCGGGCATGTGCACTGCATACTGGAGAGGGGTGTGTGTGCAGGGCGCGCACTTGGAGCTCCGGGTATGTGCGCCATGTGTGTGGCTGCACACAGCCCCTGGCTCTGCACCCAACTCTACAAGCTGCAGTGGGCCAGGGAGAGGTCAGGGAGGTCCAGGGCTGGGCAACCACAGGCAGCTCTGGATTTCTCAAATCCATCAAAGTAACTTCATGGAAAACTGGGAGAATCATGCTGAAGGAAGAGAGAAATGCAACCACTTATCTCTCCTGGAAAATGTCTTTCTAGTCCCCGGCCACTGTCTATCCCATGACCCCACATCCTCTCAGCTAGCCAAGTGCCAAGTGAAAGAGCTCTGGCTGTGCAGCTCTGAGACCTGGGTTCGAATCCTGGCTCTCCCATTACTGGCGGCAAGAGCTTAAGGAGGTTTCTAAACCTCCCTGAGCCTCGGTTTCCCACCGCTCAAGTGGGAATCATAGTATCCATCGGGTGGGGAGTTGAGAAGAGTTCATGAGCTCATGAATGCAAAGTGCCTGGCACACAGTTGGAACTCAGTAAATGGTAGACCTCATCGCCTTCCTCGGCATCATATGGACACTTGCCTGAAATTTCACATGCTCGAGGCCTTTATACTCTTTCCCCTCTATCTTGCCAACTTTCTGAAAATCCAGGAAAGTCTCTGGAATCCCAGATTTCATCCTCTCAGCGAATATAAATAAACCCACTCAGTCTCCCTCAACAAACACAAGTTGCTGTTCAGAGCCTGGCTCATTGCTGAGCATGAGGAACTGGCAGTGGGTGAGGCTGGCCTCTGTCCCTTCCTAGCACATCAGGTTTTCCCATACAGGGTCTCGTGTAATCCTTACAGTAACTGGGAGTTGCAACGCACGGGCCCAGAGAGGAGAAGGGACTTTCTCAAGGTCACACGGTGAGTAAGTGGCGGTCCCAACCTACGCCTGCCTGTTCCTAGCTCCCCCTCTTCTTCCTGGTCTCTGAGCCTGCCGTGTGCTGGCGCGTGTGGCACCAGTCCTGGGGCAAATGAAACAGAAGATGGTGTGGTCTGGCCGGCAGGAAACAGCCAGGGGAGGTCACGTGGGGCAGAGAGAGCCGCTCTTGGGCCTGGTGAAATCCACCAGGCTACAGGCTGTGAATGCGGGATCCTGAGTCGCGAGACTGGTCCCTGTCCCTTCAGGGGGACCCAAAAGTTGACTGGCTGCTATAGCAGGTTGATGATTCTGTGCAAAAAGCAAGGCCTTAGAAGGACGGGATGGAAGACACGTGCAGTAGCTGGACGCTTAGTGAGGAGGCCTGGGTTTGGGCACCAGCTCTACCAGGCAAGTGACCTCCTATTTCTGGGCCTCAGTTTTCCCATCTGGAGTCAGGGTGTGTGTGGGTTTAGAGGAGATGCTTTGGATGCAATAACCTCTAATGTCTGAGTCACAGCTGACCTTCTGGGAACTGACCGCTCTGCTGTGAGATAGGGCCAATGCACTGAGCCAACAAGAGATGCTGCAACATACCTAACCCATAGCCCTTCCTGCTGTGTGGTCAAACACGCCCCTCATCCTTGCTCTACCTTCCACTCCTCTACTGATAGTGACAGAGCAAGAGCGAGAGCAGAGAGAGCTCTGTGGGGTCTCTGCTCTCGCCACCCCTGCTCTTCCCCCCAGAGAGGCCATCCAGGCCAAGCAGGGGAGGGGGCACGCATCCAAGCTTACACAATCACCACCTTGTCTGGGGGAGACAAAGGCCAGGCTCTGGGTCTCGGCGGCCAACAGCCCGGATGGAATGACGGGTCACAGAGTTGCTGAATTTAGAATTTTAAAAAATGTTAGTACCATAATAGCTTAGATTCTTCATCTCTAAAATTCAGAATAATAATGTGTTAGAATCATAGACATGGAGAATCTTCATTTCAAAGAACAAGAGTAACAGCACGTTGAAACAGAAAACGTGGGAGAGTTCAGAATCCCACCATTGAGATATGGAATGATTACAGGAACCTCAGACTCTTGACAAACTCAGAACAACCAAGTGTCAGTATCATCCCACGTGGGAAGCCTCGTTTCCCAGAATAATAAAATTTGGTAATCACAGGATCTAAGAAATCTGGGATTGAACTTAGTGCAGTGTTGGAAGCAGGAGGAACTCCTGGAATGTTCACTTCCATCTCATGGAACCTTCTAATCTTGAATCCCCAGGACCTCAGAAGGACCAAGACGGTTTTACTCACCTGCAGGGGCCCTGCCCCATACCTGCCTGAGCTCCACTTCAGACGTGGCCAAAGGTGCATCAGAATCACCTGGCGAGCTGAAAACATGCCCATGGCCAGGCCAACCCTGGATCTACTGAATCAGAATGTCCAACACCAAACTAAAAAAAAAAAAAATCCCCAGGTGATTCTACTGTGAAGCCCCAGTTGAGAAGCACTGATCTGGTAAACCTCACCACCTTATCACAGACAGGAAAACAGAGAATACAAGTAGCTGGCCCAGAACATACAGCAGTGGTCTCTAGCCTCTACACCAAGGTCAGGCCCCTCAGGCCGTGGTCTACCTCCACCTGGACCTTTTGGGCTCCAGGGACCCTGTGCTCAACTCTCTGTGTCTGCCGTAGAGTCCCCCTGCTCCAGGGGCATCCCCAGCGGTCTTGGGGACCACGCAGGCCAGGACAGAAACTGCTAGGCTCACAAAGCCAGCCCCTGCCTTCCCCCTACCCTCATGCTTGAAGTCATCCAGGTGGTTTCCAGGGGGGCTGGAGGAGTACTGTGGAGGTCATCAAGGTCAATCGCCAGCCTCCAGGGAGGCCTGTAATGAAGGAAGGTCCCAGGAATGGGGAGTCAGAGGCCCTGCAGGAGTCCCTGCTGCATTAGCATGCCGAGTGGCCGTAGATAAGTTCCTTGACCTCTCTAAGTGAAAATGGTCTCAAGGCAGAGCCTGGACATAGAACCTCTGGGAATCCTTGCCTCTGCCTCTGCCTCTTGACCTCACCCAACATGGCCACACAGTTAAGGGAATGCGAGCCCTCTGCAGCCTTAGCCAGATTGTTCTCAATCAATTGGGAAGTTCTTTCTTTCGTCTGACCTGAAACATTGCAGCTGCAGTGTTAGCCCTTTGCCCTCCTGCATGAAGATGGAGCCTGTCTGGGCACAAATGCCCTTTATTTGCTCAGAGGAAATCCCCAGTCCTCCTGCACCTCAGCTGAGGGTGCCCCTCTCCCCGGTCCCTGTAGCAGGTCTGGCTGGCCTTGCAGATTCCTGTGGGAGCTGAACTCCCAAACAAATGATGGGGGTGGCACTCCTCAGAGCCCGCCAGAGCAGCAGAGGCTCACAGCTTCTGCCTGATTGCAGTTTTAATCAGATATGCTCACAGCTCCTAAGCAGCCTAGCAGGGCAGGGGTCCTGCTGGGCCAGAGTGTTTCCTCCAACGAGATGGGAGATTTCCAGCCAAGAACCCCTAACAGGCTATGGAAAGAAAACCCAAAAGGCAGTCTCAAGGAATGGGGAAGTGGGAACCCAGATGGTCCTTAGACCCGTGTTTCCCAAATTTTAACATGCCCACGAATCACCTGGGAGCTTGTGAAAATGCCAATTCAGATTCAGCAGGTCTGGGATGGGGCCCAAGGTCCTGCATTTCTGATAAGCTCCGGGTGCTGCTGCTGGTCTGCAGACCACACTTTGAGAAGCAAGCCTTTAGATGTTCATAAATAAAAATTTTTTATTCCTAAGAACCCTTTACTGTTGTCTGGCTTGGTTTGCAATTCATTTCCAGCTCCGTTAGCTCATGAGATCCACAAAGCAGCCCTGAGGGGCAGACAGGATGCATATCGCTGGGTTCATGGCACAGAAGGGGAAACTGAGGTGTGGCAAGGGGCTTGTTCAAGGTCACCCACCTGGCTACAGTGCCTCCTCTAAACTCTTCCTCCATGGCTGGTCAGAACCACACACACCTTGGCAATGAGTGGCCTGACACAGCAACTCCCTATCCTGCCTTCCACTCAACTGTGTGGGCCTGGAGGCAGAGGCCAGACAGCTCCTGTGCTCTGAGGCTTCCTGAGGGTCCCCGGGGGGCCCTCACTGAACTGTGCTGGCTACTGATCTGGCTCTCAGTGGCCTCGGTTGGTGGACCAGAGGGTTAGGAATCAGCCAGCCTATACAGCCAGGCTCGCTGGGCTTAAATCCTCGCCCTGCCCTTGGCTCCTGTGTGACACTGGGAGAACTGACATCTCTGAGGACGTGGATGATGAGCCAGGACTCAGCTTGGTCTCTGGCACACGGAGGTTGCTCAGCCAACATTCACTCCCTGCCTTCCTTTCCTTTCCCACCTCCCAGCTGAGTCTTGTTTATTTCTCCCCTCCTCCCTCACAGACTCTAAAGCAAGAATGCTTGGGATTTGATTTTAGCTGTGTGACCCTGAGCAAGTCACATACTGCCTGTGCCTCAGTTTCCTCCTCTGTACAATGGGGATAATAAGAGCCTACAGAAGGCTGGTGTGAGGATTAAATGAGTCAATATGTGTAAAGTGCTTAGAGGAGCGCCTGGGACATAGAGAACTCTCCCTGTAAGTGTCAGCTACCGTACTGTTAATACCATCTCCATATGATGGCCCGGCTCTGTGGCAGGTGCCATGGCAGATGCTGGGGGCACAGTATCGAAGCAGCACTTTCATGCACCAGGCACTGTGCTAGTGATTTCATGGACTTCCTGCCCACTCCCCCCACCCTGACCCTGCCCCAGATCATAGTCAAAAGAGAAGACAAAGACACTAAGCTGGTTGTGCGAGGGTCCTTTGGGAACACACAGGAGGGAGGGACCAGCGAATGGGAGGGTTCAGAAGGCCTGTGGGGGGAGGAGACCACGGCCCTGTTTAAGCTTCACACTCCCCACCAAGGAGCAGGGCAGCGGGCGGGTGGTAGAGGGGAGTTTGGGCTCGTGTTTGCTTTTACCCCTTGTTATCGTGCTCGAGGACACGCCTCTCCTTAACCTGTGGGATGAGAGACTCACCTCCCATACGAAGTGCAGATGCAAGGTGGAGAGGAAGCCTCCCGCAGCCTGATTTCTGCCTGGGCCAGAGCACAGCAGATCCACAGCGTGTCCTGGTGGACGGGGCTGTTCTCAAGGATAGAGAAGACAGTGGAAAAGGCTGGGTCCTGCGATCAGACGGACTTGGCCTGATCCTAATCAACTGTGGAACCAAGGGCAAGTTGCTTGCCCTCCACGACACTTTGTTACAGATGGACCGCAGACACGCCCAGGCTAGAGTGAGCATTCTATGAGATAATGAGATGGAGGCGCTTTGCAGGCCAGGCAGGGGGGGGGGGGGGGGGC
>NW_020172724.1:2362680-2369786 GCF_003031525.2 Neophocaena asiaeorientalis asiaeorientalis
CATTTCTTCAGGCTCCCCACCCCGCTCCATGGGCATAACTTCCCTGTATCTGCTGCCTGATTTCTCTGCAGCCCAAACCTTAGATGTGGGACAGGGGTGAGAGGAAGGAAGCCCAGATCTTAAAGGCAGGCCATGTCGATGGTACCGAGTCGTGGAACCCAGAGACTGAGCCACCTCTCACCCCAGACAAGCCATGGGGTACAGGCTCCATCCTGAGGGGCCACCCAGATGTGGTGGGAAGGGAAACTGCGGCCATCAAGGTGTGCCTCCAAGACCCCCCAGCAGATGAGGGCAGGAGCCACGGCAACCTCCGGGCTCACACCCACCCTAGAAGCCCACTTGCTCACCTCTAATCAATTCAGCACACATTTTGGGAGCGCCTGCTGTATTCAGGGCCTGTGCTCGGCTGCTCACTGGGCAGTGGGGCAAACAGTACAACTTTATAGTTTTCAAAATGGGTTTGCCTGTCCCATTGTTTCTGGATCTCACAGAAGCCCTGATTGATGGGCTTAACGGCTGGCCCTATTTCATGCACTCAGGGGGTGTGAAGGCTCAGAGGCAGGGTCAATTTGGCCAAAGTTGAACAACTACTGAGCCATAGGCTTGGGATAAGAGCTCAAGGCTTTTGACCCCAAAGCCCATGACCTCTTGCCAGCCAAGCAGACACAGACCCTACCTGGGGTAGGCACCCAGGAAGTGGAGAGATGGTTGTGTGAGGATCGGCCCCAGGCTAGGCAGGGCTCAGCAAGGCAGGGTAGGAGCCAGGCGGGGGGCACAGGAGGCCGCTCCACGGGAGAGGGCACATTTGGGCTGAGCTTGGAGGAGAAGATGGAGAAACGAGAGTGAACTACCAGCCGAGGGCACAGCACAGGCAAAGCCCTGGGGTGTGAGAGTCTCAGCAGAACTCAAACGGCAAATAGCCAAGACCACCTCCTGGGGCCCAGGCTGAGGCCACACTCCAGGACCAGGGCAGGGCACAGAGCCATACAATGAGCAGGTATCACCTGTCGTCCAGGGACAAGGTGGGGAGGCAGGACATGTGAGAAGCCATCAAAGGCCTTAGAATCAGGTCCTGGGATAGGGGTGCAGATCATGGAAAGTGGAGCTCCAGAGGAGAGCTGGTGGGCCTGGAATGGCTGCGGAAGGCATCTCCAGGGAGATGAGTTCAAGCTGGGCTCTGAAAGGGGGGTGGGAAAAAGAGGTTAGTGAAAGGCACTGCAGGCTGGGGGGACGGCATGAGCTGAGGCACAGAAGCTGGAGGGCCCCGGGTGCACGGTGCACCTGAGTGTGTGGTTAAGTGGCCTGGCCGGGGTGGGGCGGGGAAAAGAAAAAAGAGGCTTCAGGGCCCGTGGCATCCCAGGCTGCCTCTCACCCACCTCACATCAAACCCATAAAGCCAGGCTCGTGAGCCTCCCTTTATAAATGAGGGCAGATAAGGCTCATGGAGGCCCAGCAACCTAGCGAGAAATACTAACAAGAGCTGCCATTGACTGAGCGCTTGTGGGATGCCAAGTACAGTATCAGCTGCTTTGCCCACACATTTCCCACAAATACGCAAGAAGTGGGTGAGCCCATTTCACAGATGCCTGGGTGATCTTGTGCAACATACACCAAGATACAGCTGGGGAAGGGCAGAAGTGAGCTCTGAGCCCAGCTCACTGAGACTCGGGAGGGTGGTCCCTTTGAGCTTGGAGGAAAGGGGAAATCAGAGAAGGCTGCCTGGAGGAGGTGACGCCTGAGAGCTACTCAGCACAAGGATGCAATTGCTCTGCTCCAGCCCTCCATCCACTAGGCCTTGCAGGTGGCTAAAGGACCAGGGACAGGTTCTGGCTCCTAGGCTCTGCCAACATCCCTGTCCCTCAGAGACCAGAGACAGATGATTCAGAAGGTGAAGCCAACTGACATGGCGAGATTCCTGGGGACCCTGAGTCACCACCTGTGGTCCATTTAAAAGAAGAACTGGCAGCTGAGGATGTGAAACTGGCCCTCTCAGACTCTTTCTTGCCAGGCTTGGGGCAGCAGGAAGGATGTAAAAGTGACCGCCACACGAGCCCCCACGCCCTGTCCCTCCATCCTCCCAACAGCTGCTCCCACTCGTCTCTGCCAGGGCAAGCACTTGGCGGGTCCATCCCTCTGCCTGGCCAGAGGGGAGCTGACAGCCCACAGGTGGCACTTGACACCTTCCAGCCATGGCCCATCGTCCCTCCCCGCAAAGCACCCACCCTGGGTAGAGTGGAGCCTCCAGGACCCAGGTCCTAACTTCTCATCCCTCAAGCCAACCTACATGACCCAAAGTCATCAGAGCCTGTCCCAGCCCCCATCCCAAGGCTCCTGAGAAAGCCCAGCCTCATCACATGGCCTTCCTGCAGCCCACCCCAGAGGCAGCCCATCCTGTGGGATGAAGGTGGGATGGGGGGATCAGAGCCCTCTCGGATGACCCCACAATCCTGAAACGTTTTCTTAGACCTCTAGAACTTCTCAAACCAGTTTGGAACAGCTGAGCTGAGGCATAACAATACTGATGGTCAAACTGGGGGATGAATGCAGGCGGGTTGGCTTAAGGGCTATGCTTGGAACCACCATGCCACAAAGTGAGGGCCTCGGAAGGGGAGGGAGGAAAGACCGAGGTCACAACATAGGGTTTGGGGGGACCACCCCAAAACCAGCACCGACACCAACTAGCAGGCACTACATCATCCCCATCAACACCCGTCCCAGCTAATATCCTCCAAGCGCTCACGACATCCCAGGTTCTGTGCTGAGCACTGGAATATCAGAGCCCAGACCCCAAGATTCGGAGCAAGCCCCTGCAATGATACTTGTTACATACAATGCAGGCCACCTGCCCTGGGCCCAGTCCTTCCTCACTGGAATCGTAAAATGACACTGTTCGTCCTCCCCTCCTTCCTTCTCTCCCCCTCCCACCCTTCCTTTCTTCCTTTCTTTTCCCTTTCTCCTTCCCTTCCTCCCACTATTAATCTTTCATAACTTGTAGTCCTGGCCAGAGCCGTGAGAAAATCTCGGTTTCCCCATCAGTATATGGATGTCTTTGAACTAATCAATGGTCCCTGCCCAGAGGTTCTGCACAGGAAATCCTGCATACCCTCAGTCCCTCTCTGCCTGTCTCCTCCCCAGGCTCAGCCACTGTGGCCCCATAGGAAACCCAGGCCTGCAGGGAGGTCAGGGCCACAACAAGGGGTTGGAAACCCCAGGCAGAGGCCAGACATGGGCTGAGGGCCATGGCCCTCCCTGCCTCCTTTGGACACCCCACAGGGACCAGCCTGCTCTGGCCTGGGTAGAGGTGCAAGAGCTGGGGTCCAGGGGCTGCAGAGACTGGGATGGGGACGGGGTGGGTGTGGGGGGGACCTGGGCCAGCCTTCACTTTCCCCCTGCCTCCTGCCCCTCCCCCAGCAAGACCCTGAAACTATTCACATCCTACCTCTAAGGTTTCAGCTGTTCTAGGATTGGATTCTCTCACTGCTCTATTTTTCTTCTTCTTTTGCAATCTCCAAGAAACCCGAGCTGCCAGATGGGTGGGGGCGATGATTGTTTTCCGTCTGACATCTGGATTTCATTAGCAGCCCTGGGCATGCTGACTCAGGAATGGCAGCTCCCCTGGGCTCAGACCTTCCCCAGACCCCTCACAGTGCCCGGTCCTTAGCTGGACACAGGAGACACAGGTGATGATACCCCTCAGACCTCCCTCAAAGGGGCAACCAGCCCCCCAAGAATATCTTGGGAGTGGTGGAGGCTGAGGGCTTAGAGAATTCCTGCTCCCAGCTCAGCGCCTGATGGATGGCTGCCAGCTGGGTGTGGCTGGGCCTGAGCACATGAAGGGTGACAAAGGGCTTAGGGAAAGTGTTCCCCATCCGTACCCCAGTCTCCATCCCTAAAGGGATACTGAGTGGGCCATCAAGGCAGGGAGCCCTGCACTGGCCCCAAATAGCAGACATGTTTTGGAGATGAGGAATGGTGGCCCAGAGAGGTTAAGTGACTTATCCAAGGTTGCACAGCTGGTAAATAGTAGAGCTGGAACCTGAACTCTGGTTTTGGGGTTATAAACTTGAAGCTGTTTCCTTTGACCTTAACAAGATGTCCCTTCACTAACATCAGGGTCCTTACTGTTGTCATATGGACCCTCAACCCTGTCTGAGCTTCAGAGAAAGGTAGTATGTGGGGTTTTCACATTCTATCATCCATCAGAGAGGCCTGCAATGGTCACCTGACCCAAAGCAGGCCCAGACACTCTTCAAGGCCACATTAAGACACTTGTGGGCCCCCTCCTCCATAAAAAGTGATTAAAAATTCTATTTTATGACTGTGTTGGTATAAAAATAAATATTAGCCAGGCTGGATTCATTATTATATACTCATTATTATTACTTTCATTTTTTTCTTCTGGTTTTAAAATAAATGAAAATCACAACATTTTTGTGGGCCCTGAAAGAACAGTGGGCCCTCAGCGTGCCTGCTGTCTCTCCCAGAGAAGTCGGCCTGGCACTCTAGGTCAAAGCACTCATATTCGGCAGAGCACTCCTTGCCATGCCATAGCTCCTTCTTTTCTTACTGATTTGTGCTTATCGTCTGACTTCGCCCACTGGAACATAAGCTCCAAGAGAGTGGGAAGCTTTCCCGGTCTGTTCACAGTGGCATCCTCAAGTGCCTACTACGTGCTTGGCACACGGTAGTGTTCAATAAATGTTTGCTGAATGATTAGATGAAGAGGAGTCTATCTTCTCAGGCAGGTGTATTTTTATACCAGGTAGTGGCACCCCACTGGCCCAGGTGGCCACTTCAGCGATCTGGTAGCCCTCCCTGACACTTTACCCCTCTCCCCCTCACCTGCCTGGTCACCATGCCCCACAGATGCTACTTTCTCTTCATGTCTGGAATTCGTCCCTTCACCTCCAACCTCTGCTTGCCCTTGTCTTATATCTGGTCTTATCATCTATCCACGTTCCTAGACTGGTTTCGTCTGCACTCTTGCCTCTTCCAGCCGGGCCTCCCAACTGCCACCAGTATGATCTTTCAAAATGCCAATCTGAGCATGTCACCTAAAAGCCTTGGATGGCTTCTTCTTGCCCTCCAGATAAAGTCCAGGTTTGTGCAGCCTGGCACACAGGTCTTTCACCACCTGCTGCAGCCACCTCTCCCACCCCTCCCCTCAGGCACCCAGAGCGCTAGCCTTTGCCAAGGGCTCGGGGTTCCCGGAAGGCAAATTCCCACTATTTACACGCTTCCTTGGAAACCTTCCCTGCTCCAGACTCAGACGCCTCCTCTCTGAGGTCTCCCATGAACCCCCAGGTAGAGCTGGTATCTCACTGCAAACCTTAACCGCAGCCCTGGTCACCCTAAATGGTCAACACCGTTTCTGTTGTCCACTCTGTTCCACTGAGGACGAAGGTAGAGCTTTATCCAGCACAGGCCTGACACACAGTAGGAGCTCAGGAGAGGCTGGGCAATTGTACTGAGTGCTGGGCCCAGCTCTGTCCTGGTAGACTGCGTGCGCTGGGCACGGATGTGGCAGTGAGCCAAGGTCCCACCACAAACACACATACCCATGCAGGCAAGCGCGGCTGACGCGGAACAGGTCCTGCCACATCGGTGTGCAGAAGCCAACATGAGACACACAGGTGACACTGCAGGCAGGCCTAACAGAGAGCACCCATGACGTCCCTACAGCCACCTGGGATTTCTGCAGTCACCAGAGCTGGCAGCCTCAGCCACCCGTGGCCTCCTTGACTGCCCTGGGGCAACAGAAACCCTGGGGCTGGACCAGCGGTCGACTCTAACAAGACACAATGACTTGGCCAGACCAGGCCTGATACGGCTTTTGCCCACATTGTCTTTGTCCCTCTTTATTTCCAGCAACCCATTTTCTAAAGAACCCTTTCTGAGAATGATGGTGGAGATCAAAGTCTGGGCGCTAAAGCTGATGGTAGAATCTAATTTAAAAAGCATGGGCTCTGGAATCAGGAAGGCCTGAGTTCCGATTCCAGCTTTGCTGTTCATTAGCTGTGTGACCTTAGGCAAGCCACCCAACTTCTCTGGGCCTCGGTTTTATCATCTGGCAATTGACCTGATAGAGTTTTTGAGACAATTAAATGAGCTAATGCGTATTACACGCTAAGCTCAGTGGTAAACTCAGTGCTCAGAGACTACTATCATTGTTGTTCATATTATTGCTACCCTTGAATTGACACCTGGCACACTGTGTGGGGACAGCAACAGGGACAGATTTGTCAAGAGCTGAATGGTAGACATTCTTGAGTCCCAGTCTTCTTGGGCCAGTGCTGACATTGGTTGGAGAAAGACCCTGGCCCAGGCACAGCCTCACCAACACTGGGAACTTGTCTCCAGCACTTTCTGCCTCTGCTTTTGGGGCTACCCCCTCTTCCTGTAGTGCCCAATCCCCTTGCACTGCACCCGGTACCTATGAGAAGGCTCATCACTCTGAAGAGCTGAACTCTGGACACCTCTCCCCACCCTTAAGGTCGGAAAAGAATCAATTAACAGGTTACCAACTTCTGGTTCCTGTATCCCACTACCCAGGCTGTCGGCAGTGAATGCTTTAACCACATTTTCACTGCTACCTTCTTCAGAGCCTGGGGCTCCATGGGCAGCTTCAGGACCCAGGCAGGGCTGGCCTAGTGTTCTGCACATTCCACCCCCAGTTAGACCATTTAAGATTTTAAAAGCATCAGACCATTTAAAAGTCATTCCACAAAAAGGAGAGGAGAGAGAGGAGTAGAAAAGTTATTCAAAGAAATAATGGCTGAAAACTTCCCAAATCTGATTTAAAATTTTAATCAACACATCCAATCAGCTCAACAGACGCCAAGAATGATAAAGATGAAGAGATCCAAAAATGGACACATCATAGTAAAACTGCTGAAAGCTAAAACAAGGAGAAAATCTTGAAAGCAGCAAGAGAAAAATGGCATGTCATCTATGATGGATTTCCAATAATATTAACTGGCTTCTCATCAGAAACAATGGAGGACAGAGGGCAGTGGGATAACATATTTAATGTGCTCAAATTTAAAAATATCTGTCAGAAAAAAAAAAAAAAAAAAAAAAAAAAAAAATTTGTCAGCCAAAAATTT
>NW_020172724.1:2369868-2384627 GCF_003031525.2 Neophocaena asiaeorientalis asiaeorientalis
AAAAAAAAAAAAAAAAAAAAAAAATATCTGTCAGCCAAGAATTTTATACCCAACAAAGAAACCTTTAAAAAATGAAAGTGAGACAAAGACATTCTCAGGTAAATAAACAAAAACAGAGAATTCACCGCTAGCTCACCAATCTTTCAAGAAATACTAAAGGAACTTCTTCAGGCTGAAAGTAAGGGACCTCAGAGAGAAATGTAAATACACATGAAAAAAGCAAGGAGCACTGATAAGGTGGTTATGTAATTGTAAAAGACAGTATAAGTGCAGATTTCTTTTCTTCTCTTAGCTGATTCAAAAAGCAATTTATAGGGCTTCCCTGGTGGCGCAGTGGTTGAGAGTCTATAAAACAATATGTATATAATTGTCTTATTTGTCCTGTAACATAGAAATGTAGTACATTTGCCAATAATAGCACAAAGGAGGTGGGTGGGAGAAAATCTGTCTTGGGCTAAGGAAAGAGCACCAAGTGTTAACTTGAATCCGCAGGAACAAATGATAAGAATTGGAAATGGGAAATAAGAAGGCTAATCTGACATAAGCTATGGATATATAATTGCTCTCATTTCTTCTCCCAGATTCTCTAAAACACATAAAGTTAACTAAAGTAATAATTATAACAAGTATTGTTGAATTTGTAACATACATAGATGTAATATGTAAACAATAATGCCACAAGAACAAGGAAAGAAGTATAGAGCTACAAAGGAGTTACATTTCTGTATTGTAGTTAAGTAACATTTCTCACTGGAGTTAAGTCAGTATAAATCTAAAGCACATTCTGATGAGTTAAGAGGTATAAGATAAGCCCTGGAGTAACCATTAAGGAAATAGCTTTTAAAAATGGAGAGGGCTTCCCTGGTGGCGCAGTGGTTGAGAGTCCACCTGCCAATGCAGGGGACACGGGTTCGTGCTCTGGTCCGGGAAGATCCCACATGCCACGGAGCGGCTGGGCCCGTGAGCCATGGCCACTGAGCCTGCGCGTCCGGAGCCTGTGCTCCGCAACGGGAGAGGCCGCAACAGTGAGAGGCCCGCGTACCGCAAAAAAAAAAATGGAGAAATGCCCTGTGATAAATGAAAATGAAAATACAACATACCAAACTTATGGGATGCAGCTCAGAGGAAAATTTATAGCTATAAACACCCACATTTAATTTTAAAAAAATGATGTACAATCAGTGTCCTAACCTTCCACCTCAAGAAGCTAGAAAAAGAAGAGCAAACTAAACATAAAGCAAGCTAAAGAAAGGAAATAATAAAGATTAGAGTGAAGAATTGAAAGCAGGACTCAAAGAGATATTTGAACACCCATGTTCATAGCGGCATTATTCACAATAGCCAAAAGGTAGAAACAATCCAGTTGTCCATTGATGAATAAATGGATAAACAAAATGAGGCATACACACAGACACACAGATACACACACACAATGGAATATTATTTAGCCTTCAACAAGGAAGGAAAATCTGACACGTGCTATAACATGAGTGAACCTTGAGGACATTATGCTAAGTGAAATGAGCCAGTCACAAAAGGATAAATACTGTATGATTCCATTTATACGAGGGACCTAGAGTAGTGAAATTCTTAGAGACAGAAAGTATAATAACAGTTGCCAGGGGTTGGGGGAGGGAAGGGGAGGGAATTATTGCTTAATGGGTACAGAGTTTCAGTTTTGCAATCTAAAAAGAGTCCTGGGGACGGACGATGGGGACGGTTGCACAACAATGTGAGTGTACTTAATGCCACTGAACTGTGTACATTGAAACATGGTTAAAATAGTAAATTTTATGTTATATGTATATTGCCACAATTTTTCAAAAGGTTAGAGTAGAAAATAAGGAAATAAGAATAGAAAAACAATAGAGGAAATCCACTAAGCCAAAAGTTGCTTCTTTAAAAAGTTCAACAAAGTTGACAAACCTTTAGCTAGAATGACCAATAGAAAAAAGAGAGAAGGCTCAAATTATAAGAATCAGAAGTGAAAGAGGGGGACATTATAAAACAAAATGAAAAGGATTATAAGGGAATATGATGAAAACTGTATGCCAATAAATTAGATAATTTAGATGAAATGGACAAACTCTAGAAATACACAGTCTACAGAAACTGACACAAGAAGAAATAGAAAATCAGAATAGACCCATAACAAATAAAGAGATTCAATTAGTAATAAAAAACATCTACTCACAAAAGAAAGCCCAAGCTCAGATGGCTTCACAGGTGAATTCCACCAACCATTTAAAGAAGAATTTATATTAATTCTCCACAAACTCTTCCAGAAAATAAAACAGGATGGAATACTTCCCGAATCATGGAACTGATAGATGTTATTACATGGATGAACCTTGAAAACAATATGCTAAGTGAAAGAATCCGGTGACAAAAGACCACATATTATATGAATCTATTTATATGAAATGTCCAGAATAGGGAAATCTACAGAGACTGAAAGTAGATTAGTGGATGTTAGGAGATGGGGGTTCAGAGGGTGATCGCTAAAGAGTATGAGGTTTCTTTTTGAGGTGACAAAAATGCTCTTTAATTGATTGTGGTGACGGTTGCATGGCTGTGTGAATATGCGAAGAGTCATCAACTTGTATATTGTAAATGGTTGAATTATAACTCATTAAAGCTGTTACCAAAAATAAGCATTTCACTTTTAAATGTTATAAATGCTGAGCTCTTACATAATAGTTCATTTGAAACAAAGATTTCCACCTGCTCCTTCATTCCGGAAGACTTGTACTAAGCACCTGCCGTACTGTATGGTACCTGGGCTGGCAGAGATGAATCGAGCCCAGCACATGCCCCTGGGGCCTGTGGTCATATTCCAGCCTCTGCTAAAATACTTACCTAAGTATGTGCACTCTGCATTGTGATGCAAGGGAGATAAAATAATGCTGGCCAACAGTTACTGAGGGCTTCCTGTGTGCCAGGCATTGTGCTAAGCACTTTCCATGCATTACTTCATTGAGTCCTCACAGCAGTCTCCTGTGTTAGTGTTCTCACTAGCCTCGTTTTACGGATGGTGACCCTCATGGAGAGTGAAGGGAGATCCTTGGGTCTGCAGGAATCCCAGATAGAATCAAGTCTGAGATGAGGCCAGAAGAGGGGCTCTACCAACTCAAGGGAGAAACAAGCTCCACAGGCCATGGAAGTCTCAGCGTGGAGCTGTGTGGATGCTCAAGGAAACAAAGAGCACAGAGGCCCCAGGACCAGGGCTCTGCCCTCTCCTCAGCACGTCACCTTTCTGAGGCTCTGTTTCTCCAACTGTAAAATGGGGTATTACTCCTACTTCGGCCACACGGTTAAGAGCCCTGCACAAGATAAGCGAACACGCTGTGTAACCCATATAAAGGAAGGACCGTGGTTGGCACAGTGCTAGAAAGTGAGAGGCACCTAGGAGAGGGACCCTCCTACCCCTCACATTGGGAAGAGCTCTGGCCCCGTCTGGGAGAGCACAGCGCGTGCGCAAATACACACACACCTTCGCCATCCCTACACCTCTGACTCATCACCTGTTGCCTTTGGATACTGGTCACCCTTGTCCCATCAACCTGCCAGCCCCACTCAAGCCCCTCTCCTCCTGGAAGCTTTCCCAGGCTGTCTGCCCAGCACGAGCACACCTCCTCAGAGCCCCTGAGAGCCCCTGCTTATGTCTGAGCGTCACCTGCCTGCAGGGTTGAAATCTCCACTCCTCCACTGACTGGCTTGATGGTCCAGTGTGAGACCTTCACTCACACAAAGCATCCCGCAACAGGAGGCTATTAAAAGCACTTAGCACACCAGGCAGAAGTGAGCGCTGAATGAAATGCTTGGAGAGCACTTAGCACACTGCCTGTCTCCTCCTTAAACCTGGTGGAGTTCTGCTGTGCCCTGTAGGCAGAGTGCCTGAGAGCTGACAACCCCTGTGCTGGCGGCTCAGCTGGGGAAGGCTCACTGGGTGGGCCATGGGCACATCTCTGAGCGCCAACCAGATCCTCACCCTCTGCCAGGATCTCCTCATGCAAAGGGCCCCTTGCTTACTGTGTACACTGAGGGTAGACAGGGCACAGGGGAGTGCGGATCTGGAGGGCAGCCCATCAGTGGGTCCAGCGTGGGTGGGCCTCTCTTGGCCAGGGCTGGGGGGGAGGGCTGAGGTCACCGGCTGAATCACCGGGGATCTTACTAGAACACAGTTCTGGGCTGGGCCTGAGATTCTGCATTTCTAACAAGCTCTGGGGTGATACTGATGCAGCTGTGGCCGGCCATACTTGAAGCAGCCAGGACCTGAGGCATGGCACGGTCATTTCTGAGAAGAGCGGTGATTGGCAATCGCACCTCGACCTCCCGCCGGTCCTGGAGGGACCCAGCCCTGCCCAGCCACACCCTCGGCTGCCAACATCTGGAGGGCAAGACTACACAGATTTTCTGAGTTTCCAGGATTCCATTTCCATTACACGTACAAAATAAAAGTAGTACCACGTTCTAAAAACAGTGGAAAGTATGAAAAAACAATAGGGAGAAAAAAATCACTGATAATCTCGTATGGTGTTTAACACAACTCTTAACCTCTCTCTCCCCAGGATTCCAAAGCCATGTCGGTCAGAGAGTCAGGGTCGCCTGGTGAGTGGGGTCTGCCCCCCGGACCCCCACCCTGTCGTGGCAAAGCACCGGGTGAGAGACGGGGCTGCTCCTGAAGCCTCAGTCTCCCAACCCCCTTCCCACCCCAAGGGAGCGACACCCAGCCCACGGTGCCCGAGGCCTTCACCTAGACCTAACCCGGGGACACCGGGCGCGGGCAGGGTGCCCCCTCCCCCTCACGGGAGCAGGCTGCAGAGGAGGCAGAGGCGGGGGCCTGGGGGAGGGGGGCGCACATCTGGATCCCTGGCCCAGAGCCCACATTCCTTCCCTGTGAGCGGGAGGCGGCGGGCTCTCGGGAGAGCTGTGAAGATGCTGCTGGCCCCCTCCTGCCCCACGGTAACAGGACCCACCTCGGCAGAATGACTGGGGGGACTCGAAGGCCCAGAACCTCATTCTGGGGTCCCCCACCCAGATTGCTGACCGGCCAGTGCAGCACCAAGCTGGGGGCTCTGTCCCGTCCATACCAGCCAGCCTGCCTCAGAAAAACCAGAGGGGACAAAAAGGTGGCGACCAGCAGCCACGGGGCCAGGCGCTCGCTGAAGGGGCCCTGGGGGGACACAGGGCCCACAGGTCAGCAGGGGCCCTGAGCCCCACCGGGGCCGGGCTGCCTTACCTGGGGGCAGTCCTTGATGTAGTGTCCTTTGTTGAAGCACAGGTGGCACAGGTAGTTGGGCGGGGGCCGCTTGCTGGGCTTGCGGGTCTCAGAGGTGAGGGTCAGCTCGGAGAAGTGCTCGGTGAGGGAGCTGAGGCCGTCGGCGATGTTGTTGAGGGAGCCGTAGGGCGAGGCGCTCTTGTACACGCTGCTGCTCAGCGCCTGCAGGGGACAGAGGCCGTGAGGGCTCTGGAGGCCTGGCCACTTACGGCGCTGTGGCCTCCTGGGAACCTCCACAGGCCCGTACACACACACGCACACGCACACACACCAATTCATAGTGACCCTTCAGCCGCCTGAGGGCTCCAGCTTCCTGGAGGCTGCATTCAAGTCCTACCTCTAGTTGCGCATCCAAGGACAAGCCAGTTAGCCACTCGGGGCCTCAGTGGCCCCATCCGGTAAATGGGAATAACGATCGCTACCTCCAAGGGTTTCTATGAGGCTAACATGAGGCCAAGAGTGTAAAGCCCTTTATTTCCTGCCGGCCCCTGAGGAAGCACTCAGTATATGGGGATGGTGATGACAATGACCATAGCTCTCTACACACTGCCAGGGGTAAGACGTACGGCACAAAGCAACCTGTTAGAGCCGGGGCTCTGCCACGTCCTAGTGGGGTGACTTGAGACATCAGCTCGCAGCATTGTTTCCATAGTACAGAAGAGGAGACTGAAGTGCAGCATTTTGCCTGGTCTCCTGCAGCCCCAGGCCTGTGCACACTGTGTTCCGGGGAGCCCTCGTCCCGGCCCCGGCCAGCTCTCTGGAAGCCCGGGGAGGAAGTGGCCCACCTCTCTCACCTCTCCCACCTCCAGTTGACAGGAACCAGATGTCTTGCCTGGCTTCAAAGTAGACGCGGCCCAGGCCCCCTCCTGGTGTATACAGCTTCTATTTATAGGAGTCACGGGCTCTGGGCGGCCGGGCACACTGGAATTTAGCAAAGGTGGGGCCTGCGGTGAGGCTGGCAGAGAATGGCCATGGGCCCCTCTCCTGGGGCCAGGCCAAGGCTGGAAAGAGGCAGCTTCCCCAGGAGGCTGATGACATACCTGGGCACGGGGCTTGGGCACACCTGGCCCCAGCTAAGGTGCCCAAGAACCCCAGCAGTGAACTACAGACCTTGGGGAGACTTGTTGGAGAGACAACACAGCCTTGTTCTTGGGGGTCCCCATGCTCACAGGGGAGGAGAGCCACCGAGAGGAAGTTGCCTCAGGCTCCCTTACAAAGATGGGGCAGAAGGAGCCCAGGGTAGGGACGGTGCTTTCTGTGTCCCCTCAGTGTGGGAAGGCAGGGAGGTGAGCTGAGAGCTGGCCCCAGGGGATCAGACACCCCTCGTCCAACCAGGACAGATCCCACCCCTCACACATGTACGCCTCTGGGGGGTCTGGCACTCCTCCCTAGAGGACACAGCCCTCACTCTTCTTGGCTCCCTGGACACCCTGCTATGTGACCCTGGGCCAGCCCTTTCCCTCTCTGGGCCTCTGTTCTCTCCCATGTAGGTTTAGACCACAGCCTGGGATCTGGAAGGAAAGACAGAGACACCACATCCAGGGCAGCCAGGCCCAACACAGTCAGTTTGCAGTGACTGGGCATTGAACTCAAAGGGTCCTAATGACCATTTCTGCTCTACCACTGCCCAGGGCTACTGTGAAAGATCCCACACAAACCTGCATCAAGTCTCAGGGCAACTCTCCAGCTCGTAGAGAGCCCCAGATGGTCCATCCTGAAAGGCAGAGGGTCTCCCATCCCTGGAGGTATGCGAGCCAAGACTGGACAACCTTAAAGGATGTGGGGAAGGTCCCAAAGGAAGTGGGATTAGATGATAATAGTAACATATACTGAGCACTTTAATGTCCCTGGTGCTGGAAACTTTACACGTGTTAAGATAGCTGACGCTCACCACAGCCCTATGAGCCACTGTGCCCATTCTACAGATTAGATGAGTGTGTCCAACCTTGTATTGAATGGCCTGGGACACTTTTAACAAATACAGTTTTCTGGGCCCCACCTCAGACCTACCAAAGCAGCCACCTAGGAATGAGGACCCAAAATCTACTGCATTGTTTCACTGCAGTAAAATATACATTACATAAAACCTACCCTTTTAACAATTTTTAAGTGTGCAGCTCAGTGGCACTAAGTACATTCACACACTTTATCGCACAACCGTCACCAGAACCCGTCTCCAGAAATTTTTCTTTATTCCAAACTGAAACTCTGTCCCTGTTAAACACTAACTCCCCGAAGCCCAAGTCTGCATTTTAAAGCTCCCCTGGGGCAGCTCAGGTACAACCTGTCCAGCCCTACCTGGCCTTAGGAGCACCTGGACTTTCCAGCTATCAAGGTCTCTCCTTAGCTTGTCTCTCGACCTCTCCCCACCAGAACTGGTCTGGGGGAGGGCAGTATCGCCCCAGCCTCCCAGAGAAAAGTTCATCCAAACAAGAAACTTGAAGCTCCAAAGGGTGTGACTCACCCTCACGGCTGGGAAATGCAACTTCACAAATAACAACCCTCTTATTTTTTTTCTTTTCTTTTTTCTGGGTAAGATTGAAGCAAGTCCACAGGGATCAGGGCTGTTTCGGCAGCAACTTGTCAAGAGGAAGGGGAAGTTTGGTGGGAGCCAGAAGAGAACTAATTACACCCTGAAAAAACCTCTCCCCCATCTTGTGGCCACACACCCTGCCCACGGTGGCCCCGTGGGTATCCCTGGGCAGCCAGAGGCCTCCGAGCAGGCTGTCCTCTCCCCGGCAGCTTGACATCCCCCCCCATAGCCTCAGATGGGGCACAGCTTTGCCCCTCAGGAGGGTCACACAGGCAGCTGCGGGTCAGAGAAGCGAGGCCAGAGCTCCCCTCATCGCCGACCAGTGTGCTCCGGCCTGGGCCTCACGGGCGCTCCAGCTCCCTCCCCCCCGCCACCGTTCAAGACGACACCACGAAAGGACGAAAGGCGGAACAGTCAACTGACCCAACCTCACTCTCAAGTTACAATGGAGAAACTGAGGCCCAGCGAGGCCCGGGGGCACAGACCAGAGCACACAGCCAGGCCTAAGGGCCAGGAGTCCTGCTTGCCGGCCGGCTGGACGGGCAGGTGGGGCAGCAAGCTGTTTCCTCTCCGAAGCTCCAAGGAGCTCGGGCCATGGAGGTGAAAGGCAAGTTGGTCTCTCGGACATTTCCATGGCCTGTGGGGACTGGCCAGAGCAGAGGCCAGGACACACAGAGCTCCCTCCCTCTGTCTGTGGACCCGGGGCCCTGGCCTTTTGGGTTTCCCACGTGTAAAATGTAACATGGACCAGGGGAGGAGTGCAAACTTGATGATCTCTGCCAGCCTGCTTCTTCAAGGTCCAGATTCCAGGTACTGAAAGATGCCCCCAGAGCCTGGTCCACAGAAGGCACTTTATCCACGAGGTCACCACCTCGCCCAAGTCCTGCCATCTGTAGCTGGAGGGCAAGGCCGGGCAGGGCTCCCCTTCATCAGTCAGCCCCTAACTCTGCAACAACGAAGCTGCTCCCCTTACTGTCCCACCAGCAACCGCTCTTTTCCCTCCAGGCCTGCACTTGCTGTCCACCCCTGGGATGCCCACTCTGGGTCCAAACCCCTGCAGGACCGGGCTCTTGGCCACGGCTCTAACTCTAGTGGTGTGGCCTTGAACCCACCCCTTCTTCTTTCTCAGGCCTGGGCGCCAAGGGACGGTGTGAAAAGCACAGGTTCAGGTGCTACTGAGGCCCCACTGGCCACAGAGTCCCCAGCCCCCTCCAGGGGCCTCCTGACCTCCCGGCCATAGCCCTGTGCTGTAGGCTGGGGTGGGGACCACCCTGTGACTCCCCTGCCCTTGCCTGAAGGGGCTCTGATGTCTCTCTCTAACCTCTTTACACGGTGATACCTCCTCATCTCTCCACAAGGCTGGACATCCCCCAAGGCAAAGATGCTGCAACCCTCCGTCGCCCCAGAGACCAGACTGTTTCTGGTGTCCCCTACGCCCATGACTGTCCTGTGTGCAATAATCACAGGCGGGAAGGGAGCTCCACTTGACAGATGAGGGTATGGATGCTCCAACACCTTGAAGGATTTAGGCCAGGGTCTCTGAGTCCCCACGGTCTAAGGCTGAGGGTGATTTCACCTCAGATGTAGCTGCTCTGGGCAGTGGTTGTGGGCAGCCCCACCAGTGTGTGGCTCTGGGTTATCTGGGCCCAAATCACCAGCCTGGGGGAAGAAACCGCCCCTCCTTCCTCCCTGGGTCAGCGACCCCAGCAGCTAGTAGGAAGCGTGGGATCCTTAATGCCACATGTGGGGAACAAAGCATCAGATTCCTGTCCATTGCTGGAACTCCTCCAAGGTTCTGGCTTGGCTGTTGGAGAAAGTTAGATGGGAAGATACTACAGTTGATTCTCATCCTACTTGTGTTAGATACTTGACTGGATCCCTTCCCTTTCTTAGTCTCATCCCTGACAAGAACACTCTGGATGGGCATTATTGGTCCTATTTTATAGAACTGGAAACTGAGGCTCAGCGAGGCTGTGTAACTTGCCCAAGGAAACACAGCCAGCATGTGGCTGAGAGGAGAGTCACACCCAGATCTGTTGGCCTGTTGTATTTCAGCCCCCGAATGGCCTCCAAGGCTTGGCTTCCCCTACAGGAAGGGGACCCAGAGTAAAACACCTGGCGTGGACCATCCTCCTTGGCACAGAAGCCCCTCAGCCCTGGCAAGATGAGACACCAGCTTCTCTGGGCTGCTTGAGGGGCTTGGGGCCCGGGGTTGGTGGTTCTGTTGAGGGGTTTGGGATACACAAGTGGAGATTTCCAGGGCTGACTCAACCTGACAAGATGTGCTCCCCCTTGGCCGCCCCCCCAGGACAGAAACAGGGCACAGTGGGAGGGGGGAGGCAGGAGTTAGGACAGGTGGGCAGAAGCTTCCGAGAGCAGACCAGAGGGAGAAGCGATGGGTGCAAGAAGAGAAGAGGGACAGCAGGCAGAGGCGGGAGCAGCCCGGCAGGGAAGGTCATGGCAGTGGCAGTGGGCAGCGTCCAAGGAGGTCTGTCCAAAGCAAATGCTGAGTCCTGCTGCCCCTGGGCCTGAGACGGCCCTGGAGGAGGAATTCTCTGGTCCTAGTCTCAGCTCTGTGGGGGCTCTTTCATCAGCTGAACAAATGCTTTCTTATCCCCAAAAGCCACCCCCATACACACACACACACACACACACGCACACACACATGCACACACATACACACCCACACTCCTCTCTTTGGGACAAGAAACCATTCATCTCACAAATGAGTCTACCCCTTCTCCAAAGAGATCTGCACTTCTTCTACCCGCTGGGGTCTAACTGGGGCTCCGGCCCACAGGGTCAAACACAAACACATCCTATACACACAAGCAGGGGCGGATGTGGGCTGGGCTCAGGGACAGAAGGAGACAGCCATTGTCAAGGCTGGAGGTGGCCGATGGGAGAGTGAAGCCACACCTGGACCGAGGGTTTCCCTAGCCACAGTCAGACCCCAGCTCTGCTCCTGTTTCCAAGGTCCAAAGCTGACCTGTGGGCCAAGAAGGTGGCAGGGTCGACTGTGACAGAGGTGGCAATCCCCCCACTCCGGAGCCCCAAGGGCACCATTGCCTCCTAGAGGCCCATTCACCCAGGGCATACAAAACACAATCCCCTGGACACAGCCAGAGCTTGATGGGAGATTCAGATTTAAATAAGCAAGCTGTGCTCTTCTTGGTAGGGGGAGTTGGGAGAGAGAAATGGGGAGAGAAAGGACCAGGGGATGCAGGAGCACAGTGGCAGCAGGACAGAGCAGAACAGACACAGGGGAGGCTCCCCATGCCCACTCAGTCCCTCCTGCTCCCCCCAGGTCACCACTCACTCGGTAGGTGTTCACGTTTCACAACCATGTGCCTGCTGCCCAGCTACAGCATAAGCACTGGGGACCAGGCTGCCCCTCGCTTCTAGAATATATTCACTACATCAAAGCAGAAAGCATGGATCCAAGACCTCGAGGACTAGAGGTCCCTAAGATTTAGCCACTCTGGGGTGCCACTGAGGCTTGCAGCTTCTACAGTAGGGGGCCTGGATTTGGGATCCACTGTTGACATGATCCCCTTGAAACTACATGCAAATGCGAGTTCTGCGTGTGCATGCACTTGTGTGCTATGTGCATGGCACTGAGGAGAGGAATTCGAGCTGCTTTCAGATTCTCAAAGAGGTCCATAGCCAAAGAAGGCCAAGAGCTGTTAGCACACCTAAGCTTCTGCTGGGACCCTATCTCTAGGGATAGGGTTTCATGATTCCCAAGTCAGCTCTTTAAAATTTATCAAGCAATCCATAAACACTTCTTCTGTGCGATAAAACAAGAGGCTAAGAGACTAGGAAAGCATTCACAATAGTCTGGGGAAGGAAGAGGAGGAGAGAGTCCAAGTCATCCATCCACCCATCCACCTAGTGAATGTTAACTGAGCACCTAGTCTGTCCCAGGCACTGACTAAGCATCGGATGCTGTGATTACGAAGCGGAAAAAGACAGGATTCCTATTCTCAGAGTGTTGAAATGTAGCTATGGAGACAGACACATATTTCACAGAAATACCGATTGTTAAGACATGCTTTACCAGAAGGATGTACCACTCATCTGTCATGGGACACGGAAGCTGGAGGGAGGTGTGCTCCCCACGACAGCCAGGTAAAGCCTTCGGAGAAGAGACATCCACTGGTGCCATGAAGAAGTAAGTTGGAATCTGTCAGTTATACGGGGACAGTCACTAGCATTAGAAGCAGTAGCAACAGCAAGTGCAAAAGCTTAGAGGAATGGGCGTGCTTGGTGTTTTCAGAAACCTCAAGTGGACCAGTATGGCCAGAGAAGGACAGAATAAAGATCATACAACACCTGGGACTTCCCTGGTGGTCCGGTGGTTAAGAATCTGCCTTCCAAGGTAGGGGACGCGGGTTCGATCCCTAGTCAGGGAACTAAGATCCCGCATGCCACGGGGCAAATAAGCCCACACATGCCACAACTACTGAGCCCACGCACCACGACTAGAGAGAAGCCTGTGCGCCACAACTAGAGAGAAGCCCGAGGGCCACAACGAAGAGCCCGCACACTGCAACAAAAGATCCCGCGTGCTGGGCTTCCCTGGTGGCGCAGTGGCTGGGAATCCGCCTGCCGATGCAGGGGACACGGGTTTGTGCCCCGGTCCGGGAAGATCCCGCGTGCCGCGGAGCGGCTGAGCCCGTGAGTCGTGGCCACTGGGCCTGCGCGTCCGGGGCCTGTGCTCCGCAACGGGAGAGGCCGCAGCGGTGAGAGACCGGCGTACCGCAAAAAAAAAAAAAAAAAAGATCCCGCATGCTGCAACTAAGACCTGACACAGCCAAAAATAAACAAATAAATAAATAAAAAGATAATACATCACCACCATACACACATACACATACACACATGTGCACATACACACTTATATGACAGACCAAGCATCCTGAGATGTCCCTAACTCTATCTTCCTCCTCTTGAAGAGCCTTAGTTTCCCCATCTGCACAATGGGTTTGTGGCACACAGTGGATGCTGTGAGACAGGAGTGCTAGGAAGTGCTCAGTGTCCATCTCCTTTGCCTCTCCCAAGCCAGGCCACCATTGGACTCACATCCCACAGAGCCCCATCCTGGAGCAAGGACATGACAGGAAACCCAGAACCCATGACCAAGGCCTATCACCCTCAGAAGGTTTGAGATTGGGGACAAAACATCCAAGACACTGAGGCTTGACAGAACACCCTGGTTACTGCTTGCCCTGCACTGGCGTCCAGTGAATGATCCAGGCGAAAGCCAACTGCACCAGCTGGACGAGCCACAGAGATGACTGTAGTTGGGATGGAGAAGATTGCTAGATCTAGCTCTGCCACTGTCTTGCTGGGTGACTTGCCAGGCCTGTTTTCTCTTCTGTAAAATGGGAGCCACGAAGAAAAAGATGCCAAGGATAAAGCATCACCAAGAGTAAGAGATGCTACTCAAGGCCCGTCTTCTCTACAGGGCCCTTCTCTTGGTGCTGACAGTGCCTGGCTCTCGGCCACTGCTAATTCCTTATTACTAATGCTGCCTGCTTTCCTCCCTCCCACCTGACTCAGATGGTCCACGAGGTGTGGTCTCCCCTCTGAGTCTAGGCCCGCCCAGTCAACTTAATTTGATGGAGGGAGGGTCAGACCACCTCAGCCAACAGGCCCTCGAACGATGGTCCCCCTTGCCTGACTCAGAGCTCAGCTTTCCAGGGCTGGCCAGAGGGAGCTGGGCATCCTCCCAAGCTCCCAGCTGGGTTGGAATGGCCATTCCTCCCAGGCCCTGGGGCTGCCCCCCACCACCGCACACAGACCACAAAGGCTGCTGGGAACAAATTTCAGTTCCTGAAGCCCACTCAGCCCCAGCGAGGCAAACTCCCACCCTCGAGCAGATATGTGGCTTTGTTCTACACTTCCAGGCAGTCTCTCAGCTCAGCCGCACCTGGGGAGAGCACAGTCCCTAATACCTGGGAACCTTTTATTTATATTTTTAATTTTTACTATTTATTTGGTTGCGCCGGGTCTTAGTTGCGGCAGGCAGGCTCCATAGTTGCGGCATGCATGTGGGAACTAGTTCCCTGAACAGGGATCGAACCCGGGCCCCCTGCATTGGGAGTGTGGAGTCTTATCCACTGCACCACCAGGGAAGTCCCCTGGGAACCTTTTAAAGCAGGACACTGTGGTCACCCCTCTATGGCTTCTAACAGCCCTGTGTGTGCCGGAGCCTGAAGCCCTGTCTGGTAAGCCTCACGAGACCTTTGCTGCTGTTCTCAAATCTCCAATGAGACCAGAGCTGCAAAGAGGAGGGTGTCCTCAGTGCTACAGAAGATAGTACTGGGACCCAGGAGGGCAACTGGGTTAATAGCTCCAGGAAGAGCCTCCTACGGTTTGAAGAAAGAGGTCTGCTTTGACAGAGCATTCTCTGAGCCTGGAGATGTTCATAACACTGGTGTGTGTTCTGTGCCAAAAATGTAATCCAGTCAAATAGGTATGCAAAATGTTGGGTTGAAGAAGAAAGGTTAGCAGGTTTTGTACTGCAGGACTTCTCAGAGCCTTTACTGTGTTAGCATGGTGTGTTTCCAAGGGAAGGACAGTATGCTATGCTTCCCAAATGTATCTGACCCCAAAGCCCTTCCCCCAACCTCCACAAAGTATCACTTGACAGTAGGGCCACATCTTCAAGCCACTTCTGGCCTTGGAGGAAGAGGGAAAGAAAACAGTTGCCTTAAGCATCTGACCTGGAGTGGGACAGCTACATCTCCTTTGAGGGGGTAGAGGGACTACCCGGGAGGGGCTCTCGGCATCCCTCTGAGGTTCCTAAGAGCTAATGCTCAACATGGGGTAACTCTACTTTTCTGGAGGTGGAGTCCCACAGTCCCCACACTGCTGTGAATTTAAATTCCAAACAGAGCCTGGCAGGGAAGACCCCCCCCCCTGCCACCCCCCCCCCCC
>NW_020172724.1:2384638-2422880 GCF_003031525.2 Neophocaena asiaeorientalis asiaeorientalis
CCCCCCCCCATGCCACCCACCCCCCACTCCCTCTAAGATCTGGCTTCCTCGGATACTTGGAGAGAGACAGGAAGGGCTCAGCCAAGGGCCTCACAAGTTCCCCTCCAAAGACATATAGTTGTTGCCACAGATCAGGGGTTGAAACAGGGGTTCACAGGGCCCGGTTTCTGGACCCAGAGGCCTTTTAAAAAACTGTGCAGAGTACCTGTGTGTGCTTTGGCCTGGCAGCCTTACCACAAACTGAGAAGCCAAGGAGTCCCCACAAGCATCCAAGTCGCATCCTGGTGTCTGCTCCTGCACTTTGCCCATGAACTCTGCCATCTCCCTCTCCGCTCCCAGGGCCAGTGTTCCACTCAGAACCCTTGGCTTATCTTCAGCTTCCAGAGCTGAGGTTCCAGGGCACAATGGGCTTCTGTGCCCCCATGTCCTCACACCTCCCCCCGCCCAAAGCCCAGCTGCATTCATGGTGTTTTGCTATTGTGGTGGGAGCAGCCTGGGGTGGTGCAGGAGGGGGTGGGCCCTTGGCACAGGGACCGGTGCAGACAGGCCGTGGTCAGCGGTCAGCATGCAAGTCACATCCGCAGGCACTGCCACCAGGCCTGCCAGGCTTTGCACAGAATGGCGACGCTCCTGGGCCCCTGGGTCCCTTCGTAGAGTCCCCTCCAGCCCACACACGACTTGCTTCCTGCCCAACAAGCCCCTTGGTGGCATTCAGGTGGGGGGTATTTTTTCTTGTTCTCTCAACCAGTTGCTATTCTGGAGCCATATTAGGTCACCAGCTAAGCCCTGGACACAGGAAAGGCCTGTCCCCAGGAGCACAGCTGGGGCTTCAAGAGGGTTTAGGAGGCAAAGCGGGTGGGGGGTGAGAGCGAGTGAGTCTGAAGCCAAGAGAGTCTTCCGGAAGTCAACAGGCCCAGCCCTCCAGCCCCTGCAAGGAAGCCCCTCTTACCTCCCTAACCCAGCCTGTCTGTAGGCACATCCTCTCCTGTACAGCTCTCAAATCCCATATACATCACCCTGGGGGAGAGCAGAGACTACATTTTACAGATAGGTAAACTGAGGCCCAGACAGAGATGAGGGTTCCTCCAAAGTCAGATCGTGAGAGACTTTCTTCCACCACTGCTCTAGATAACCTTTACCAGCTCCTTCTACAGTGGCCCCAGCAAAGGCATGTACCTCTTCATGAGGACATCGAGGTAAACAGCAGTGAAGTGACAGAAGGCAGGTCTCACTGAGACTTGGGTGGGATCCTGGATGCCAGAAATTTCCAAGAGGAGGCACAACAGCCTACCCTCACAGGGGACTCCTGATGGCCCCAAACTCCCAGGCCATCTTAGCAGAGACCCACATGGTGGAACAAAGCCACCATAAGGTGGGAACAGAGGGAAGCCAGTAGAGGCTGATTAGGGGACTCTCACTTGACCCGTGAGTCGTGGTCACCCTCCTGCCTTTGGGCTCCCACAGGACCCCCATGAAACCACCCACCCTTCACATGGGTCTGTCTTCTAATCTGGGGCTCCCGCGAGACTCTGGCAGAATCCCCAGGGGGCCACACAGAGCTCAACAAATGTTTGGTAAGAGAACAAACAACTGACAAGACGCAGGCACCATCCTGCAAAGCCCCTGGTCACAGAAGCCATTCCCTGAAGAGGCGGCAAAGTCTCTTACAAGAAAGAAAGATTCCCAGCCAAGAACAATTCCTCACGTGGAGAGAGTGCTTTACAGTTTACAAAGAGCTCTGGCATACAAATGCTCTCGCCTGGCACCAAATAGTGCTTTCCAGACTCATCTCCCCCAGCTATGCCTGACTAGCCCAACACAGGTCAACCAGCCCTTCTCTCTGCTGGCCTGCCATTGGCCCATCTCTAGGCCTCAGGCCAGCGATTTACATGTCCATGTCTCCCCTAGTCAATAATGGCAGAGGGGAACACATTATGGGGCCAGAAAGGGCGACCCTCTGTCTTCCCCACCTCCATCCCCAGCACACTGGTGTATACACAGGCCTTCTCCCACAAACTGTCAAGTATTCTGACTCTCCCGAAACTAATTGGTGCGCCCAGGTCTAGAAGGAAAGTGCCCCTCATGTGTGTCCTCTCCCCTGCCCCTTCCCCCTGCACTTTTGCAGAGAGAGCTGCCAGAAGGAGAGTGAGTGAAGGCCACAGAAGGGTGTCTGCAGTTCCCAAATGAGGCAGGAGTAAGTGGGAGTGGGGCCCGGGAGGAGTCCAGCTGAAGCCAGAGAGGGTGGTATTCGGGAAGGCTCTGAAGACCTCTCAAAGGGGCTGGGAGGTCCTGGCAATCTGTGTATTTATCTAGCTGGGGGAAGATGCACTGCCCCTCCGATTCTGTAACTGAATCCACCCAACAGGCAGACTTTGCAACAGCAGCCGGCCCAGGTTTCTGGAGAAGGCACTGGGCAGCTGGAACCTCTCCCCCTATCTAGCCCCCCTCCCAAGAGCTCAAGAGGATTTCCCTTTCATTTCCTTCCAGGCTGGGAGGGCGGGGGACAGCGCAGTCTGTGGGGTCAGGCCCTCAAAAACCACTTCCTATGTGGCTGGGGGAGGGCGAGCGGCTGGAGGATGTATCTGGGGGTCCCTGTGTGAGAAGAGAAGAAAAATTCTCCGGGCTAGTCACTGCTCTCCAGGGTGCCCTTCGGATCGGGAACCACCAAAGTCGGAGGAGAAAAGATTTTAGGCCCCTCCAGAGGAACCCGGAGCAGAATCCACACTCTCCGTCCCAGCCAGCGGTGGCCGAGAGGGGGATGGGGTTGGGCGTGGGAAGGACACTTGGAAGGGGCTCCCTGCACAGGCCGCGCCCCGGCTGTCTGGAGAGAATCCGGAACCCACCCTCCCAGCCGGGCCCCCCCAGTCCCCTTGGAGCAGGGCGCCCCGGGCTGAGAGAGAGGGCAGGAGGGCCCCGCCCGCGCCTGAGCAGCTCCGGGCCGGGCTCAGCTGGGAGGTGACGCGCTCCCGGCGCCCCGGGGACTTCGGGCGGCGAGTTTGGCAGAGCTGAGCGAAGCCAAGCCAAGCAGGGCCGGGCAATACGGAGCCGGGCCTGGGCCAGGCCAGGAAGAGCCGGGCAGATACGAAAAGGCCCGGCACGGTCGACTGAGGGCGGGGGCGCGCAGGGGCACCCACCTCTCCGCGCTGCAGCTGGAAGAAGCTGTTGAGATAGCTGGAGTGCAGGGGCGAGCCCAGCTGCTCTGGGCGGCCCTTGCCGAAGGCCAGCTCTGGGGGCGCGGCGCCGGCGGGCGGCTCGGGCCGGAAGGCATCGAAGGCGCTCGCCTGGTGCGTGTCCTGCAGCGACAGGTAGACCCAGTTGAGCAGCTGGGCCGGCTGGTACACCGAGGCGGCGCTCGTGTCGATGGCCGACAGCAGGCTCATTTTGCGGCGACGGTGCCGGCCCCCCCCCCGGCCGCCCGCTCGCGCCCCCCCGGAGCGGAGGGGCGGGCACCGGGGAGCCTGCGCCCACTGCCGCCGCCCGAGCCCCGACGGCGATCGCCTGCACCCCGCGCTCAGCCCACAGCCGCCGCCGCCGCCGCCGCCTCCCCCCAACTGCAGCCGCAGAGCGCGCGGGCGGAGGAAGGAGGCAGCGAAAGTTGGGCAGGAAACTTTTGGGCCCGCCCCCTCCGATCCGCCCGCCCCGCCCCACGAACCGCTATCTGCCTCAATTCTGACCCCTTCAGCGGCCGCTCCCGGGGTGGGGTTCTCCGAGGCCCCGCCCCTCCTGGAGCCGTCCTCGCTCTCTATTGGCTGTCTCATTGAATATAGAGTGATGGGGGCGGGGTGGACGGGGAAAGAGAGCTCATCTACATATGTAGCACGGTTCGGGCCCGCCCATGGGCGGCCCCCTAGCAGGCCCCGCCCCCTCCGTGCGGCCAACCTAGCTCCCCCACCCTACAGGAGCTCAGTGCTGCCCGGGCCTGATCAATCCCGTCTCGCCTTGCTCTCAGCTCTCTTCTGTCTCTCTTTCTTTACAAATCCTTTCCAATTATTTCATTTTCACTGTTTTTTCCCCTATTTTCCTACCTTCCACATACTCTATCCTTTCTCTCAGACTAACATCTCCTGTGTCCATCATCTGTCTGTCGGTTTCGTCGTCTTTCTCTATGGATCTCTCTCCGACTCTGTCTCTGTCTCTGCCTCTCATCTTTTCTACTTTCGTCTAGTCTGATGTGTCTCCCTCTCCTTCCCCTCTCAGGCCCAGAGAGACACACACACACACACACACACACACACACACACACACACATATATCTCCCTCCCTCTCCGCGCTATCATCGAAGGACCCTCCCCCTCCCACTTAATTCCTTCCATCTGCAGAATCGCTTTGCAGGTCGGCTCAGCCAAGGGGGGCCTGGGTTCCTGTCCCAGGAAGGACTCCCCGCCCCCTTCCCTCGTTCCCCCTCCCCCTCTCTCTTCTCCTATTTCTGCTCTGGGTCCGCCTCACTTCTCGCCCTTTTCCTCAGCCCGGACAGCCGGCCCCAGGCCGCCCCGGTGTTTCTGTGGGTCGCCAGGACCCTAGATGGGTCTGGGGGATCTGGGGAAGACGACTGCCACTCACCGCCCCAGGACGGCCCAGCTAGTCCAAGTATGCCTGAGAGGAGCCCCCGCCCCAGCCTCCGCCTGCGCCCAACACACCCCGAAGCTCCAGGGGGACTTCACCCTCTCAGACTGGGGTAGTCTTCGGGCACCTGCACTGCGCCAGCGCCAGGGACCTAGCGGCGAGGCGCCCTGAGGGGGCCGGAGTCGCCTCTCCAACCTCAAACCTGGCTCTGGAGCCATTCCCCCCGGCGTTCAAGTGCTCGGCTACCTTCCAGATGAGTGGCCTTGGCGTGGCGCCTGACCTCTGCGAATAAACCTGTTTCCTCTTCTGTAAGATGCGGAGGGTCACTGTCCTACCTCTGGGCATGTTTGTGAGCTTACCAGTTTGAGTTTAGTAATCAGAAGATGTTCCATAAGGGTCAGCTCTCTGCCATCCCCGCCATGAGGATTTCTCCCACGACTGGCATCGGCACACATCTGTGGATGCTTGGACCTGAAAGGACTTCAACGATGACCAAGTGCTACCCTTTCCAACCATGTCACCGAGCAAGTACCCCTTGGGTTGTCTTCTGTCTCATTTGATCAGGTTTTCAAAGATCTTGTCTACCCAACAATTTGTGATTATTAGGACAAATGATAGCACACACACCAATCATATCTTAATATTTTTATTCATCCGAGACACATCTCTACAGTACTCTTTATATTTTAAACCTATTTGTTTAAAGAGAAGGTACCCACTTGTTAGGAATAAATGTTATAACCATTTACTTTTGGAAACATTTGGGGTCATCTCTGGAACTCCGATACTATCTTTAAGGTTCCAAGGTGGGGGGCTGGATAGGATTTGGAACCACTGATCTAGACTTTGCCTAAATTTCACAGAGAAAATTGCTGGTCAGAGAGGGGACATTTTCCAATTGCACAGGAAGTTGGGGAGCCCAGAGGAGACCCCAAGGCTCCCAGCACCAGCCCAGAACTCTCTGTCTTTGGCCCCCACTCTCCTTCTGGACGAGGGTAGTCCTGTTATGTTGAAGTGCTGGTATTTTTCCCTAGTATGGTTTGCAAATTCAAATTGCTTTAGGGCCCAAGCAGGTACCACTAGGTATAAGGCAATAGACAGGTAGTGATGGGGCATGTGGAGAACCAAAGTGCTAGCCACACAAAACCCTTCTGCCATGGTTCTCAGCCTGAGACTATGAGTCTGACACCTGGTCTGGGGTTCCCTGTCCTTAAGAGTGATTTGATGCTGTGAGATTGCTTGTCCTACCTGGTGACCACTGGTCTTTTCACCCCAAACTCGCCTTATCCCCGCCCCATAGTTCCTACGCAGGGCCTGGTACGTAGATAGCAGATGATCTAAAAATGTTTGCTAGGTCAATGGTTGGATGGAGAGATGGCCAAATTATGCTCCCCATTGAAGCCTGAATGGCTTCTTTGCTTTTGTACTTTTCCCCCTCCCCTTGCCCACAGCACACCTGCTTGACACATGGGCTCTGTATCCAGTTAGTGATCAATAAATTTGAGCAACTGACAGGCAGTTTGCCTGGATAGCAGCTGATTGGGCCCCTCACCAACCCCTCAGGTCCCTGAGACAGCACATCCCGTGGGATGGGAGGTGATGGGTGAGGGTGACCAGGTGGGTATCAGAGGCCTGGGTCCCAGGATAAAAAGACTGGTCCAGGCCCAAACTCTGTGCCTCCCCACTCCCCATCATGTACACATTAAGAAGCCTTGCTTTCAAAATGTCAGAGGTCCTATCTCAAGCCTTCACGTTACAGAGGAGGACACACCATGGCCCAGAGAAAGAAAGGGAGTGGCCCAGGGTCACCCAGGAAGCCTGATGTCTAAGCCACCTGCTCCTAATCCAACCTACATCTAGCTCTCCCTTCCTTGGCCCTGGTCTGGCAGTCTCCTGTATGGCCGCTCTGGCCTATACATTATCCTCAGAACCACAGGTAGGAGGGAACTCTCAGGTGAGGTTTGGATCCCTGTCCCCTGCCCTTTCTGAGGACTCCATCCACCCTGTGGTCTCCAGAATGGGACAATGGAGAGAAGACAGGATTTGGAGAAAAGCAACCTGGGCGGGTGGCTTTGGGCAAGTCTCGGCCCTCTCTATAAACCTCAGTTTTCTCAGTTAGTGACTGATGGGGTCAAATGAGGATGCAAACAGGAAGGTGCCTTGCTAGCTGGGAATAAGCCATCATGCGGGAAGGAAGTGTGGTATTAATAATTTCAGTAAGAGCAATATTCAACTTTCCTGGACTGGTGGTTGGAGGAGGAGGGAATATGTAGGGAAGTGTCTGTAGCTGAAGTTGCCCAGGCAACAGTTTGATAGGTGTTTGGTGGAGTTTCAGACCAAGATCTCTGAGCTCAGAGCAGGAGAAACTTTGGAAAGAAGAGCAAGCAGGGGTCTTCGTGGGGTGGGGGGAATCAGCCTTCAATTTGGGCTTGAAAGGCCGGCAAAGACGAGTAGAAGAAGATGGGACTTCACAATCCTGTGCACATTTTTGCTGCTCATTTCACTAGAAAACATCTCGTTGTGATTTGTAATGCAGAGGAACCCCTAACCCTCTTGAACCTGCCTGCATGCCAGTGTGTCAGGAATTAAAACAGCAGATACGTACTGGGAAGGCTGACGTTTGCCTCTCCTCTGGGCCAGGGCTGAGCCCTGGGCTCCCTTGGGCTGTGTGTTGACACAGAAGGTGTCAGTTTACAGCAGTGATAGCAAAATGGCAAATACTCTCCCTGCACACGCCACTGCCCCATCCCCCAACCCGGGAGAGAAATCACTGAGCGCAGAACTCCTTCCCAGACGGGATGCCAGACTCCACCTCCACACAGCGCTCT
This sequence comes from Neophocaena asiaeorientalis asiaeorientalis, assembly GCF_003031525.2. Lineage (NCBI taxonomy): Eukaryota > Metazoa > Chordata > Mammalia > Artiodactyla > Phocoenidae > Neophocaena > Neophocaena asiaeorientalis. Next base: position 2,392,030 of record NW_020172724.1, read on the forward strand.
GCGTTGCCACTAAGGGTGCCGTTGGCCCAGAAGATGAAAACGATTTGCCATCCCTTATATCCACCCTCCCAAAGAACTCTCTGACCTATATGAGGACTTTGTGCAGAATTAGAAAGAGGCTACCCTCAACCCCAGTGGGCTTGCGGTACCCCTTCTTCCCGTGGGTGCAGCCCCCTCGTTGTCAGGGCATAGGACTAAGTAAGTGCTAACTTAGATTTTGGCAACTACCAACCCCAGATATCGTTGTGCGGTGCTCCAAAGGGAAAACCAGAGAGACAGCCTGACCACTCCAGGCCCCACTCACAGACTCTTGACCAGAAGAGAACCACACAAGGTGGGGAGAGCCATGCACCTTGAACTCAGCCGGCCACTGCATATAGGTTCAGAGCAGCGCACAGTCCCTGGGCCTTTGGAGTCTGCCCCCTTCCTCGCTGTGTGACAGTGGCAAGTTGAATACCCTCCACGGCAGTTTCCTCGTGTGTAACGTCTTTCCATGGTTGCTTGAATCCCAAGACACAGGAAAGCACTGGGCACCTGACAGCCCTGGCCCCTAGAAGGCCTCAGGGAGTGCTTGCTCAGTTTCAAGGCTCGGTTCATTGAAGTGGGCGTGAGGAGTACCGGCTTGGATATCGGACGCCTAGGGTTCTCAGCCTGGGGCAAGCTGGCAGACGCCCCTGCACCGCCACCAATGCCTGGAAGTCATAGGGGCAGGTCTAGCAGACTCCTTGCTCCCCAAGGAGCGGCCTTCAGAAAAGTGGTGGGGCAGAGATGGGGCCTTCCTCACATAGGGACCATGGCAGCAGCGACTTTCCTCCTCTCCTTCCAATTCCGCATCCACTTTTCTTTAAAAAACAAGCCGTGTACATTTTACCAATAGTCTGTTAGCCACCCCAACCCCGTGGAGAGATCCCAGGCCTTCAGGGCTAGAAGGAAGATGCCTGGTCATTCGGGACCAGTGATTGAAATGTGAGCGTGTCCTTTTGTGGGGCACAAGGGGGAGTGGCTCTTTGATTTGTATGTATTTAGGCTTGTGGGGCCTCTGGTTGGAAGATGGGGGTTAAGACACTCACCCAGAGTTGAGTGTGCAGAGCTCTGTACATTGTCTTGGGAAAAGTCTTGTCCACATCAAAGAATGGAAGGGAAACTGGCTAATGGAGACTTTGGGAGGGTTTGAAATGGCCCCTCCAGTGGCCTTTGACCTTCCTTGTCTCCTTAGAATCTTTCCATGGTTGCCCAGTGGATAAGGTCCAAACACTCACTGGGTACGACATTCTAGGCCCTTTTGACCGCTGACTCCCGATCACCTTTCTACCTTAATTGTAGTTTCAACCCACCTTCCAACCCCTACACCACACGTGTGCCCTGCCCTCTGACCAAATGAAACCACTGACCTTTCCCCACTCTTGCAAGGCCTTCCTCACCTCCGTGCCTTTGCACATGCTGTTCCCTTACCAGGAATAGCCCCTCTTTCAGCCTTCCCAGCAGACTCCTCTTACCCTTCAAGACTCTGTCGAAAAAATGACTTTCTCCAAGAAGCCTTTTGTAACCACGACCCCCACCTCCACCCTCACACACACCCACTAGATGTTTTCTGTTTTATTCTTGACTATCAGTGTTTGCATGGTATTATGACATCATAATACCGTGAGAAGGTCAGTCCTTCCTTCTCACCCCCTTCCTCACAGCACCGCCACTGACGAGCTCCTTTGCCTGACCCAGTGCTGGATCAGAGCAGCCCCACTGTTTACTTAAGGAGTGAACGAATAAACTCAGAAAGCCTTTGTGGTTTGTAGACTCAGAGACAGGAGACTGTCAAATCTGGCCTGGAACGTCTCAGAGGCTCAGAGGATTGCAGAAACTCGGGGGGCTCTGGCAGGGAAAGTCACTGTTCCCTGCGCATCCATGCCCTCCCTCCTTTTCCCAGCCTCCCTTGCAGTTGGGCTGGGGCCACGGGACTTGTTCTCGGTGACAGGAAGGTGAGAAGAAACAGCATGTCTCTGGTGAGGCAGCAAGTGTCGGTGAGGGTTCTCCATATTTTCTCTCTCCCATTCTGCTGGTGGGAAGTGAAAGATTCCAGGAGAGAAGAGGCCAGATCCCTGTATCCACATCGCAGGACAGCTGACGAGGAGGACCTCTCAGACTGTGTTGGGGGCTAGAAACAAACCTTCTGGTGTTCAGCCTCTGAGAAGGAGGTGTGGGTGGGAGATTATTTGTTACAGCAACAGAGCCTGCTCTAGCTCAACTAAGAGAGGGGCTCAAAGATGATCCGGTCCCCAAACCTCATTTTACCCATAGGAAAACTGCCACCTAGAAGAGGAAAATCACCTGGCTTCTGCGTCTGTGATTTTTGAGTTGTCCGCCTGAAAAACTATGTGGTGGCAGCAGCCATGTCTTCTGATTTCCAGCGCCAGCCTTCCCCTTCTTCCTCAGCCTGCACACACAGAGGGTGTTAACCATAATCCCCACTCCATAATATTATTTTTTATTTAATTGTTTGTTTATTAATATAGTAAGTCCCTATGAACAAGCTGGTCAGAGGAAAACCTGGACCTTGACAATATCTTCTATATACCTATGAGGTCGACCCTTAGCCAATCCCCCAGGCTCCCCCAATCAGAGATAATCAGCGTGTAGAATAATTCCCTTGATTTCCTATTTATAGAGTTTTGTCTCGTATATGTATATATATTCTAAATATATTTGATTTATTGTTTAACTTTATTTAAAGAATATCACACTGTTTGAAATCTCTGTGACTTGCTTATTTCGCCTAATATAGTACCGCTAAATGGTATTGAGGAATGCCACTGTCACCCATTCATTCAGATGGCTGTACTCTATTCCATTGTGTGACTACAGTACAGTTTACTCAGCCATTCTCCTGTTGACGGCTCTTGCAACAGTGCAGGCGGGACTCTTCCTGACCCACCTTTGCAAGAGTATCTCTGGTGTGTGTGCATTTGCTGCATTGCAGGATCCGTCAGCGTTCACCTTTACATGATATTGCTAAATGTTTTCCAGCAGAAGAGGTCCTATGGGTCCACACTCTCCGCAACACTTGATTTCAGACTTTTTTATTTTGCCAAACGTGTGCGCTGTTAGTTCTCCTGACACTGTGGCAGGCTCCCTGACCTCCCTGACCTCCCTGATCTCCGTTTCCAAATCCGCTGAAGGGAGGTGATATTCTCAGTGCCTACACGGCTCCCAAAGTGAGGCCAACAGGGAGAACGGGTGGTGTTCATGCAGGACACACGGAGCCAAGGAGCAGGAAGTCTGGCCTTGCTCTGCCATGGTCTGCACAGCAACGGACAGGCAGCTACACCTTCCCAAGTCTTCAGGACCTGGCGGTTCACTCCATTTCAAAAAAACAAGAGGCTGAGAGGAGTCAGCATGTGTAATCAGCACACTGGGATACGGAAAGCAGAAGCAGGCAGACCCTGAGAGTTCAGGGCTGGGAAAGGATTCTAGGCCCACCCAGATCAGCCAACTCATCTGACCCACACTTGGGGGGTTTTCCTGTTGGCTCATGAAGTGATATTAGTCAGAGGTATTGTTCTCCCTGGTCTCTGCCATTGATAAGACAGAGAAAAACAGCTCCCACAATAACACTGATGCCGCCAGCCTTTCCTGCCACTTGCCTGCCTGGTTGGAGTCCTTCTCTCCTGCACTCCTTCCTCTCTCTCCTTCCAGAGACTGATTCAGGCCAAGATTCCTCGTGGGGTTGAGGAGTCGGGGGTGGGCTCAGTGCCCACCTTGAGTGGCCTCAGCGGGCTCCTAGCTCCTTCTAACCTTGGACCTTCAGACTGTCAGAGCCCAGAAGGCTCCTAGGCGGCGGTGTGCAGAGACCAGCTTACACCGGCTCACCAGAGCCAACTGCTCCATGTTTAGGGATTCTGTCAGTCAGTTGTTAAACACGTCATTACAGGCTTCCCTGGTGGCGCAGTGGTTGAGAGTCCGCCTGCCCATGCAGGGGACACTGGTTCGTGCCCCGGTCTGGGAGGATCCCACATGCCGCAGAGCGGCTGGGAAAAAATTAAATTGTTTAATATTACAATTAAATAACATAATAAAACACAGGTAATAAATACTTACAACTCATCACATCCTAATTATTTGATTACCTTTTGTTGTTATCAAAAACATTGCACAAAATATTGTTTTGTGATACTTTTCTTTCATTCATAAAAAACATACACTGGTATACATACCTGGTGTACCTGGTCATGATATAACCAGAAATACATGATACGTATTTCTTTCTTTTTCTTTTTTCTTTTTTTTGTGATAAGAACACTTAGGGACTTCCCTGGTGGCGCAGTGGTTAAGAATCTGCCTGCCAACCCCAGGGACACAGGTTTGAGCCCTGGTCCGGGAAGATCCCACATGCCGCAGAGCAACTAGGCCCGTGCGCCACAACTACTGAACCTGTGCTCTAGAGCCTGCAAGCCACAACTACTGAAGCCTACGCACCTAGAGCCCGGGCTCCGCAACAAGAGAAGCCACTGCAATGAGAAGTTCACGCACTGCAACGATGAGTAGCCCCTGCTCGCCGCACTAAAGAAAGCCCGCACGCAGCAACAAACAACCAACGCAGCCAAAAATAAATAAAATTAAATTTAAATAAAAGAGCCTTCTACCCTCTGCTAAGGTGTACCCTCTTAGCAAATTTTTGAGTGAACAATGCAATAGTGTTAACTATAGCCACTAAGCTGTGCAGTAGATCTCTACGACATATCTTGTATACCTGAAACTTTGTACCCTTTAACCAATACCTCCTCCCAGCCCCTGGCAACCATCCTTCTATTCTCTGCTTCGATGAATCTATGTTAGCTGCCTCGTATAAGTGATAGCATGTAGCATCTGTCCTCCTGAGCGTGGCTTATTTCACTTAGCACAATGTCCTCAACATGTATTTCTTTTTTTTTTTTTAGACATCTTTATTGGAGTATAGTTGCTTTACCATGTTGTGTTAGCTTCTGCTGTATAAAAAAGTGAATCAACCATATGTATACATATATCTCCATATCCCCTCCCTCTTGCATCTCCCTCCCACCCTCCCTAACCCACCCCTCTAGGTGGTCACAAAGCACCGAGCTGATCTCCCTGTGCGATGCAGCTGCTGTCCACTAGCTATCGATTTTACATTTGGTAGTGTATATATGTCCATGCCACTCTCTCACTTCATCCCAGCTTACCCTCCCTCCTCATGTAACATGTATTTCTTAAGCCACTATTTAAAACATCTATCAGCTGCTATTACACTACTGTTCAAAATTCTCCGATAGCTTCCACCACACTCGAAAAAAGCCCAGAGCCCTGATCCTGTCCACAAGCGCTGCAAAATCTGCCCTCTCTCTCATTTCCTGCACTCTCTTTCTGGCCACTGGCCTTCTTCTTACTCTTCTATGACCCTCAGCTTGTTTGCCCCTTGGGGTATTTGCACTAGCCATCTCTACTGCCTGGACCATTCAGCCCCAAATATTTACCTGGCTGCACAGATCATTCAGGCTTCAACTCAAATGTTGCCTCCCTACTCATTTATTTGTTCACTTATTTATTGTGGGTCTCCCCTGCCTCCAGCCCCGCACACACACACACCAGGATGTAGACAGGGACTTTGCCCAGCACACGGCATACTGCCCGGCACACAGTAGGGCATCAATTCATGTTGGCCAGTGAATGCACTGACCCCAGCATGTGGGAGCAGTACTCCATGTCTCCTAACAATTGGAAACTAGCTTGATGTTCTCCCTGAGCCCGTCAGCAGAAAGTGAGGCCCAAAGAGATAAGAGATGCCATAAGGTCACTGAGGGAGTGAGTAGAATGAGACGTGCAGCCCTGGCCACCTGACACCACTGTGCCCTGCTGCCCTGAGCTCCCCAGTCTGTAGCCAAAGGTTTTGCCCTTGAGTCTACCTCATGCCTGGGCCTGTAGGAATTTCAGCTCTCTTGGACCTTTACCAGAGGGTTTGGTGCCTTTATCCCTTTTAGTTTCATTATTTTATGTTGCTTTCTTGTATTTTATTTTTGCTGTATTTTATTTCATTTCATTATTTTATAATAACGGTCCACAGTTTCTGTGTTCTGGTGAAGGCTAATCATTTACTAGTGGCTCCTGAGCTTTGGTCATTTTTCTTCTCCCTGCCTCTCCCTTCCTCCCCAGTGATGGCCCTCTCAGGCCGATCCCCTTTCCACTGTGCCCCAGCTGCCCCCTTACTGGGAGGAAAACACCGTGCTCCCCGGGGCCTGCTGGGTGGGTGTTAGGGCTTGCCCCACCCACCCCGTGTGAGCTAGTGCCTTTCCCTAAGGCCCCTTCGTTTGTGGGCCCTGACTCCAGAACCTGAACGAAAACTCCCTGAACCTCATCTTCCTTGTCAGTGCTTTGGACATAGGGATCTATGCTGTGCCTACTTCCCAGGGCTGAGAGGATCCAATTAAAACAAGTAGTTGTGAGCATCCTTTATGGGCTCTGAGGTTCTATCTGATCTTGGGCATGTGTCCGCAGTCATGAGCAGAAAGGGCTTCTTACTTAGCCCATTGGTCCTTCTGTCCACAGGCTGCCTCGGCCAGTTTCGAGCCCCTTCCCCTCAACGTCCTCCCTCCTCTAGCGGACATGCTTCTCTCAGCCTTGCTCAGCCCTGCCCTCCCAGCCTCCTGAGCCAATAACAAGGCTCTCTGATGCATATAGCCACTCAGACCCACTCCCCTTACTGCTGGATTGCCAGATTTAGCAAAATAAAAACAACAACAAACAAACAAGTTTGCCGAAATTTGAACTTCAAATAAACAATACTTTTTTTTTTTAGTGTAAATATGTCCCATGCAATATTTGGGACATACTTACACTAAAAAAAATATTCATTGCTCATCTGAAATTCGAATTTAACTCAGCGTCCTCCTATATCTTATCTGGCAACCCTACTTCAGGGCTTTCCTCAATTTGCCTTGGGTCAGTCACCTAAATCACACTCTGCATTGGTTTCACTTTCTGAAAACAGGAAGCACAAGAGATAACTCTCAAGAAAGTTATGAGACTAAAAGAAAAAAAAATGAAAAAAAAAAAGAAAAAATGCTTGGGCAAGTCCCCAAAAAGTGTGACTTGCGTACAAGGTTAAGCAAATCTCATCCTGGAGCTTAAAACCGCCCACCAGGTCTGGAGGTGGGGTCTGTGTTCTTCACCCTCCCCAGGAAAGCTTCCCACCCAGGCTTCCCCACCTCTTGTAAAGCCCCCACTCAGTGAGTTTCTTGGCATGGGCCATGCCACGTTCCCCCACTCTACCCTCAACGGCCTGCAAGTCCCATCGGTCCCTAATGACATCATACTAGGGCACTGATTTTTCTTCTCCATCCTGAGGCCCGGCCATCAGCCCAAGTGGCTAAGCATTAGGACGACTCTACATTTCAGTTTGCTCGCAAAAGTCCAGTCTCCTGCCGGTCATTCCTGTGTGGATTGTAAATTAATAAGGCCTCCTTTCACTTTCAAAAGTGGGCAACAAATTATCTGTGACCCATCACCACCCTGCCTTCTTAGTTCCTTGTCTGCCTCATCTCCAGGGACCATCACTTCCACTGCACTGCAGTCCTCACGCTTCCCCTGGCCATATTCTGGCCATGTCACTCGGAACCATCTTACTTCTGACATGGAAAACGCAAGCATCTCTCTTTGACCATAACTCCTCTCCTTCCACTTACTCCCATTTCTTCTCCTTTCCCCCACCCACCTTACATGTCTTGGTGCATCTTGTCAATCACTCTTGTCAGCATCCCACTGGTCCCATGGGCCTGGTATCTCACTCGCCCAGAAATTTTCCAGTGTGGATTCATCCATCATCAGCCTTCTCTGGACTGGCCTGGACTGGCGAGAGATGCTGGCGAACCTCACACAATCACATAGTCTGAGGCCACTAAATTCTTGGTGGAGGAAATGGCATCATTGAGCATGTGCTTCTGACAGGACGCCTTGGCTACAATGTAGGGCATAGACTGGGGTGAGGGTGGGGTGCCAGCAAGCATGAGACCAGAGAGGAGCTATTCATTCACCAAGACTTTACTAAGCACCTGCTCCGTGCAGGCACTGTTCTAGGCACTGGGGATAAACAATCAACAAAACAAACAAAAATCTTTACTCTCAGCAATCTAGCAGTTTAGTGGAGGGATTTAGACAGTAGACGAGTGTATTAGTCTGTATTACACTAATAACAGAACTATGGGAGATGTATATATCTATATCATCTATATGTGTATCATCTATATCTACATATAGGGAGAAGTTTATTGTAAGGGATTGGCTCCCTTGGTTATGGAGACTGAAAAGTCCCAAATCTGTATGGCAAGCTGGAGACCCAGGAGAGCTGATGACCCAATTCCAGTCTAAATCCAAAGATCTAAGAGCCAGGAGAACCTATGATGTAAGTTCTGGTCGCAGTCTGAGTCCGAAGGCAAGAGAAGACCAACGTCCCAGCTAGAAAATGGTCAGATGGAGAGAGAGAATTCTTTCTAACTTAGCTTTTTATTCTATTCAGGACTTCAATGGACTGGATGAAGGAGGAGGGCAATCTGCTTAATTCGGCCCATGGAGGGTGCTTCTGGATGGTCATCTCAACTCATAATGTATGGCCAGGTATCTGGGTGCCCAAACAGACACCCAAAATTAACCATCACCACATGTAAGCAATTAAAATAAATAGTACATTAAAAAGCGTAAGTGCTAAGGAGAAAGAAAATAAAGGAGGAAAGGAGAATAAGAAAAGTTAGCTGTCAAAGTTTTCCATGGGGCAGTCAGGGTCGGCCCCTCTGAGGAGGTGACAAGCGAGGACCCGAATGAAATGAGGGGGTAAAACTTTGGGATATCAGAAGGAAATGCATTCCAGGGAGAGGAAACAAGAGTTCAAAGGCTTCAAGGTGGGACTAGGCTGGCCATGTTCAAGGGACACAGAGTAGGACCCAGGAGAGCAAGAAGGAAGGTAGACAGTGATAAGGTTTCGAGAGGAAACGGGGTCCCATGCAGAGCCTTGTGGGTCATTGTAAGGATCGTGGCTTTTATTGGGTGCGACATGCAGAGGCACTGGAGGGTTCTGAGTGGAGTGACAAGATCCGACTTTCACTAGAAGCAAGTGACCGTGGAAGCATAGACGCCGGTTGGAAGCCACCATAGTGATCCAGGCAGGAGATGATGGTGGCTCTTCCCAGGGCCTCTGAGTTTAGCAGGGATGTTGGACTCTCGACCCAAACACCCACACACAGTGTGCCAGGCCCGGTGCTGAGGTCCTGACACAGGCACACGGTAGGAGTCCTCTAGATGACTCCAGATCGCAATGTGCTAGTGAGTTCTGCCAAAGCCCACGGGTGTGGGCAGCCCGGAATCTGAGGCGTGTCAGCTGTGGTCCATGTCTGCTGGCAAAATGTGTCTTGTTCATGGCTGGCTTGCTGTGGCACGGCCTAGGAAGATCCCCAGGCACAAGCTTCCCACAGGGGTCAGCTCCAAGTCGGCCGACCTAAAACAGCTAGAGCCCACAGAGGTGCCTCTGCAGACCAGGGGCCAAGCAGCCACCCTGCTCAGGCCCCCGCGTCTGCCTTTCTCATCCGTGACTCCCCTTAGCCAGAGCTGACGGGGTTGGACACTTGACCTTGCCCAGGCGGCACAGTTTTCTCTCTTGGAGTGAGAGAGACCCAGCCAGCTCCCAGCCCCCGCCATCATCCCAGAGCAAACCCTGCCCTTGGCTTGGTGGAAAGCCAGGCTTAGTGGAAACTCTTGCTCCCAGTGGGTAGGCTCCAAGCAGGTCAGCCACTCCTGACCCCTTCACTGTGTCCGAGGGGCTCCCCTTTCTCTGGAGCCTTCACATCAGTCCTCCTCAGAACCTGTGAAGGGGAAATGGATTTGTTCTTGAATAAGAGGTCAGACTCAAGGGAGGACTCACTGACCCCCTGGGTCGTTATCATGATCATCATTAAAGCTTTAATTAATTTCACAGTGTGGACTTGTTTTTCAGAGTTGGTCACTGCCCCTGGGAATTTGTAATCTGAGACAGATAGACTTGTTTAAGACACGAGTGACGAAAAGACATTTGCAAACCTCAGGCAGAATTCAGAACTCCACAGATGGAGAGAACCCGAACTTATGCTGAGTATATCTTAGATATGCCACCAAAAGTATAAGCAACAAAAGAAAAATAAATTGGACTTCATCAAAATTAAATTTTTTTGTGCACAAAGTAAAATTTTAAAAATAAGTAAATAAAATAAAGTGAAAGGACAACCAACAGAATGGGAGAAAATATTTGCAAGTCATATTATCTAATAAGGAATTTGTATTCAGGATATATAAAGAACTATTACAACTCGTTAATAAAAAGACAACCGATTTTTTTTTCCAAAATGGGCAAAGGATCTGAATACATATTTCTCCAAAGAAGATATACAAATGGCCATTAAGCACATGAGAAGATGCTCAATATCATTAGTCATTAGGGAAATGCAAATTAAAACCACAATGAAATACCACTTCACAGACACTAAGATGGCTATTTCTTTTTTTTTTTTTTTTTGCGGTACGCGGGCCTCTCACTGCTGTGGCCTCTTCCGTTGCGGAGCACAGGCTTGGGACGCGCAGGCTCAGCGGCCATGGCTCACAGGCCCAGCCGCTCTGCGGCACGTGGGATCTTCCCGGACCGGGGCACGAACCCGTGTCCCCTGCATCGGCAGGCGGACTCTCAACCACTGCGCCACCAGGGAAGCCCAGATGGCTATTTCTTTTTTTAAAAAAAATGAAAATAGCAAGTGTTGGTGAGGATATGGAGAAGTTGGTGGTAGGAATGGAAAATGGTGCAGCTGCTGTAGAAAACAGTTCCTCAAAGAGTCAAACGTGGAATTACCACATGGACCGAGAAATTCCACTCCTAGCTATATACCCCAAAGTGTTGAAAACAGGTACTCAAACAAATACGTGTACAGACATGTTAATAGTAGCACTACTCACAAGAGGCAAAAGGTGGAAACAACCAAAATGTCCATCAACTGATGAATGAATTTTTAAAAAGTGAATATTATTCAGCCATAGAATGGAATGAAGTACTGATGCATGCTACAGCATAAACCTTGAAAACACTCTGCTAAGTGAAAAAAGACATACACAAAAGAATTCATTTTGTATGATCCCATTTTATATGAAATGTCCAGAACAGGGAATTCTACATGTAGGGAGAAAGCAGTTTAGCGGTTGCCAGGGACTGGGGAGAGAGTGGGGAGAACCGGGAATGATTGCTAATGGGTATGGGGTTTCTTCTCGCGGTGATGAAAATGCTCTGGAATCAGACAGTGGTGATGGTTGCACAACTCTGTGAATACACTAAGAAACACTAAACTGTGCACTTTTAAAGGATGAATTTGTGCACCTGAATTACACCTCAATTTTTTTTTTTGCGGTACGCGGGCCTCTCACTGTTGTGGCCTCTCCCGTTGAGGAGCACAGGCTCCGGACGCACAGGCTCAGCGGCCATGGCTCACGGGCCCAGCCGCTCCAAGGCATGTGGGATCTTCCTGGACCGGGGCACGAACCCGTGTCCCCTGCATCGGCAGGCGGACTCTCAACCACTGCGCCACCAGGGAAGCCCTACACCTCAATTTAAAAGAAAAGACCCGGTGTAAATTTTCAAGTCCTGTAGGGACCCGTTCTCCAGCGCCCCCTAGGGGTGAACAGACTCTGGTGTGTTGCCTCCATCTTGGGCTGTGTTGAAAGAAGGACAGCTGGGGGCATGGAACAGGAGCCCTTTCAAAGTAGCTCTAGCACAGGGGAAGATTTGCCCGGTAAATGCAGGAATAGTTCGTGATGCCTGAGGCCAGGCAGTGCAGGACTCACAAGGTGTGAAAACAGGAACGGAAAGTTGTCTGGAACTAAAGCAGCTGCTCTCCCAGCCTCCCTCCTATCTCTGCTCCAGGCTCCTCAGCCCCCGCGGGGATGCTCTCCGTCTCTATTTATGTACGAATCCTCATGACTGCTCCTGAAGCCTCTACCCCTGAAGAGCTCAGCGCTGGCTAATATCTGACCCCGACACGGCATGCTCCAATTCTAAGAGACACAATCTGATAGGACTGAATCCAGCTTCTGGATTGATTCCCCCAGGTCAAAGATGTTCACCCACAGTCCAATTAGCTGTACCTCAGAAGAGGCTGGGGGAAATGGGCCGTTTCTCTTGTATCTTAAGGATGGTCTGCACCACTACTCAGTAGGACAGACAGGGCCGAAGATCACTTTTGTTCTGTTTCTCTCTGTGTCGGCTTTGCTTCCTTACTGCAAGCTGGTGTTTTCCATGTGACTGCAAGCAGCTCCAGATCTACACACCTTGGAGAAGGAAGGATTCGTCTGCTTCCAACCTGAAGAATCTCAGAGAAGGGACTTCCCTGGTGGCACAGTAGCTAAGAATTCCCCTGTCAGTGCAGGGGACTCGGGTTCGAGCCCTGGTCCGGGAAGATGCCACATGCCGCGGAGCAACTAAGCCCGTGAGCCACAACCACTGAGCCTGACCTTTAGAGCCCACAAGCCACAACTACTGAGCCCGTGTGCCACAACTACTGAAGCCTGCGCACCTAGAGCCTGTGCTCCACAACAAGAGAAGCCACCACAGTGAGAAGCCCGCTCCTGCAACGAAGAGTAGCCCCTGCTCGCCGCAACTAGAGAAAGCCCGCACGCAGCAGCAAAGACCCAGAGCAGCCAAAAATAAATATATTAAAAAAAAAAAAAAATCTCAGAGAAGAATTCTGTTTGGTCGAGTTTAGGTCATGGGAAGGTCCTGAGGTCAGTGGAAACCCAGAGGATGGGTAATAATCCAGCAAGGTGCTCCCTCTATAGACATGTGAATGGGGTGGGCATGGCTCCTGAGAAGAGGAAGGGATCCAGAACTACAAGGTCCTCTATAGGGTCCATAAGAGTTGGAGATTAGGAGAGGATAAGACCACTAGCCTATCTGAGCAATATGTGAGAGCATCTTGGAGGAAGGTAGGAGTTGAGGAGTATTTCCATGATAGAAGAGTTATAATCTGGTGCCTTCAAAGCTGCAAAGTCACTAGAACGAGGCATCGGGAACCATCTCAACAGATTCTGATAATCAGAGGAGCATCCAGGGAAGCCTTCACCAATAAAGCACCCTAATACACGTGCCTGGTAAGAACCTAGCACATGCTCAGTACTTTCACGTGCCAAGAGCACCTCCGCAAATGAGTTCCTTTCCCTGCTTTTCAGAGAAGGGGAACCGTGGCTCTGAAAGGCAAAGTCACCCATCCTGGTGGAGCAGGATTCCTTGCAAGGCTTCTGACCCCAGCTCAGACTCCTCCCGTTCTCGTGTACTGCCTCACCCTTTGCAGACCTCTGAGATGGTGCGGGGGGTCTGGGCCGGGGCTGGGTGTGGAGCCTGGATGTGTGCGGCCAGATGGAAGAAGGCCAGACCTCAGGAACTACAGTCACAGAGCATGTGGCCGTCGCTAGGCACGTCGAAGCCCCTGTGGGAGCTGCAGGGGCGGAAGGCAGGCGGAGTATGTGTGTGTCTGGGAGGCCACTTCCTCCAAATAAACACATCCGTGAGGGAACTGGGGCACCTCCCCGTGACTGAAGCCATTTGTTTCTGTGCAGTAAACTGTGGCTGACCGGGAGACTGGCTGATGCTTCCAGGAAAGAAGCTCATCTGATGCTCCACCAGCCCCAAGATGCCTGCCTCCAGGGCCTGCCCCAGCCCCCGACTCCAGATGTTGGAGCCCTTCTGTGGTCACCATCTCTGAGCTGACAGACCTGGAAGTGGTCACTTTGTTCCAGGGAAGTCTTGAGGGAAATGCAATCACTGCCTACACGTCCCTGTAGGGCTCAGATTTAGGGCAGAAGCAGCAGATGTGTCCTGGAAACACCAGAGACGACAGAGAAAGGAAGATTCCCACCCGACGGGAAGAGAGACTGTGAGTGAGCGGGCTCTTGTGGTTAGAGGTGTACCAGCTGAGCTTGAATGGAGGAGAGACGAGGAGGGAATTGCAGCCACGCCGGTGGATTAGGCTATGTGACTTTCTTGGGTTTTTGAGGGGGCAGGGTTTTTTTTTTACATCTTTATTGGAGTATAATTGCTTTACAATGGTGTGTTAGTTTCTGCTTTATAACAAAGTGAATCAGTTATACATATACATATGTTCCCATATCTCTGCCCTCTTACGTCTCTCTCCCTCCCACCCTCCCTATCCAGGCTATGTGACTTTCAAAGTCCTCCCCCAGCCCTGAACTCAAGCAGTACTCCCCCTCCTCCAAGCTTTATTTCCATTCCATTCCTTTTGTTCTAGGGAATACTTCTGTGATGAACATTGCCGTTTGCTTCCCAGCATCCTTCCCACTCTCCCAGCGTTCCAGAGCAGCTGCCATGCAGTTCTGGTGGGACTGACCCTACCCCCAGCACTGGGAAGAGGCCTTGCTTTGCCTCAGCCAATCAGCATGACCCCATCTCTTGCCAGAGTGATGGGTTACTGGGCAGGCAGGGACTGAAGATGAAAGCAACCAGGGCAGATTATTCCCCCAGACACAGGTTTTGGTTCAGGGGTGGGCACGGGACCTCAGCAGGACAAACTGGAGGGCAGCCCAGGACTACCATGTGATGGCTGTGGGAAGGATCCCTCCCTGTCCCCATGGGCATGACTGAAGCAGCACACACCCAATGTAACAGGTGCACACCATGCCCTCCCCATATCTCCTGTCCCATATCCCATTGCCAGCTCTTGATTTCTGTTATTTTTCAGCCGGAAACTTTTTCTGGCTGCTGGAGACCACTCTGCCTGCTCCCAGGACAGGCCAGAGTAGCTGGTCCACTCGGTGGGATAACTCTGATACATAGTTCCCCAAAATTCCTCAGTAGGCTTGCACTCTAGTTTTCCAAAGATAATTTTCTCGATAACCTTTTATGGACTATTTCCCTTCTCTGTCTACTAGTGTTTCCTGGGATATCTTCCCAAATAAACTACTTATTCTCACATTCTCATCTCAGGATCTGGGGCCGGGGGCGGGGCTGGGAGAAGGGATCTAGCTTAAGGCACCTGGATTGTTGCTGACAGCCATCCTGAGGCTACACGGGAGCCAGTGTTAGGATGAGACCAAGATATGGAAGAAGGCAGGACAATGAAAAGTGGGTCCTTGGGAACACTGATGAGCTGTTGAATCCACCGTGCCTGAAGTCTGCCTTCCCTCTAGACATTTCATTTTTGTGAACAACACATTCCCTTTCTAGTTTAAGCCGCCTGGAGTTGGTTTTCTATTACTTGCAACTGAAAGCATGGTAAGCGATGTGATTCACAACGTGGATAACCTCAAGCATGGCCTTGCAGATTGGGGTGATGGACAATGAATGTTTGATAATGAGGCAGGGAGAGACAACCTGCCATGGGAGACGGAGGAGATGGACGCAGTTAAACTCGCATCTCTGCCGCTTAGCATTTAAGTGGATGAGGCACTTACTTTCCCTCTCTAAGGCTCAGTTTTCTTATCCATAAAATAGGAGCCTTTCAGGGTTATTGTGAGTTCTGAAAAAATAACACTTGAAAAGTAGCTAGTCTGTAGCAAATGGTCAGTAAATCATAGGTATAACTGATAATAGAAGAAGGAAAAGAAGGAGAAAGAGAGAACAGAGAAGAAAGAGAATTTATTCTGTGCCCTTGAAGACACTAGTGAACAGGAGTTCAGAGTGGGAGAGGAGAACAGGGTGTTGTTCAGACCGATTGGAGAGGGTCTACCTTGGGATTCAGGGAGGTAATAATAGTAGCTGACAGCTCTTTCTCAGCACCAGGCACTGTTCTGAGCTCTTTTCACTTGTAAATTCATTTAGTCTTCTCAAAAACTCTATGAGGCACGTACTAGTATTACCATCACTCACCACTTTGCAGAGAAGGAAACTGAGGCACAGAGAGGTTGAGTAACTTTCCCAAGGTCACACAGTAAGTATGTGGCAGAGTCAGACGGGAACCCAGGAGGTCTGAATGCAGAGCCCATACTCTTAACCTCTACTGACTCTTTTCAGCCCCAAGATAAGGGAAACGCCACAAACGTTGAATGGTTTTCATTACAGGATGAGGCGTCTGGGCTCTACCCGTAGGCAGTAAAGCTTTACTGACACTGGCCTGGGGAGAGTGAGAACGTTGCATAAACCCCTGGTAATTGGTTAAATAGCTATGGAGTCATCCCAGGAACCAGATTTTCATCCCATTCTTCCCATGGTAACAAAACCTCCAGTGCATTTTCCAAAAGGGAAACAGAGAGCTGAGAAGCTGTTCTTAACCCCTCTGAAAGATAAGAGATGATGTAGGAGAAAGAATGAAAGATAAAATAAAGTAAGAAAAACTTCCGAGTGCTTGTGAGACCCTGAACTTTGCTCTCATAAGAGGTTGGGAAACATCTTTTTCCAAAGAAGGCAGACTTTCACCCATCTTCGGGGCTGAAGGAATACCATGGGACCCTTCAAAGATGAACTCCAGCAAAGGAGATAACTGTTCTTTCAAGTTTCTTTCAAGTTTCATGTCACATAGCCCTTCACCCAAAGACCTAAAAAACGATTGCAAAGATGTTTAAAAGCTACGAAATAAATACATCACAGTTTTCAGAAATAAGAAGAAGATATAGAAGTGAACCAGAAACTTGGAGGAACCTTTAGGAAACCCAAAACAGATGATGGGCTCTGAAGGGAAGAGGGAAAGCGTGGCACAGGGTATACATGGCTGTGATAGCCATGGTACCTCCAGGGCAAGGCATCTCGACTCAGCTGGAGTTCGGGAAGGGGACGGTGGCTGGAGCTATGACCTGGGGGAGGCCTTAGGATCCTGGCTGTGAGCGAGGGCTCTGAGGGGATGGAATCACCAAGGAAGAAGTCACTCTGGGTAGAGTGAAAAGAGATCAGGGCGAAGGATATCAGAGGCTGGGCAGAGGGAGGTGACTGTTCAATGACCAAGTGTGTAATTGCTTCACTGTAACCCTGACTTCCCTTCTTTGTTGGCTTCATCACCTCTGTCACATCCCCCTGAAGGTTCGCTGTAAGACATTGTTTGTTAGGGAGGTGAGGGTGGATGTACCAAACAGGGACTAGAAAATGTTTGGGTTCCAGTCTGTTCATGGGGTCTCGCTCTCTTTGCCCTTTCCTCCTGTCCCACCATTTGTGTCATCTTCCCAGGCTGAGCCTATCCACACATGACCTTGCTCTGAGGCCTCCAGCTCAGAATGTTGAGCCAATTCTCCTCCCTTCCCGACAGGCTCGGGCCTTCAAAGCCCTGAGGTCGGGATCATTAAGGGCAGGGGGTTGGGACTGAGGCCCTGACTGGATGGGCACTGGGAGAGAGTTTGGGAGCAGAGGGTCTTCTCACGGGACTGGAGTCACAGCAGCCCTGACTTTACATCCCCAGGGAGATCAAATCTCTGGTTCTGAGAAAAGAAGGGGGGATACTTCTGGTCGAAACCGGTGGGTTGGACATTGATATTAGCATTCACTCCGTCCCACTAAAATGACAATAAAGAGGTCAAGATATAAACCCGCAAAAATAATAGGACAAGGAGAGGGGATTATGCAACATAATTTTCCAGGGTGGAAAGCTGACGAGAGAGTGTAAATGACTTAGCAGACCAGAGGGAACGGAATCACCAACGGGCAGGTGGGAAGCCAAGAAGCAAGTCGATCTACTTTGCAGAACCCCTCACAGGCTTGGAAAAAGAAGACATCCCTTTCCTCTGGAAGTGGGTGTGAAGGTGAAGCCAAAAAGAGGAATGATCGGTTAAAAGTCTGTTTAATTATCCAACTGATTTGAAAACTTACACCAACACAAAAACCCTCACACAAATGTCTACAGCTGCTTTATTCATAATTGCCCAAAACTGGAAGCAACTAAGATGCCCTTCTATAGGCGAATGGATAAACAAACACACAAAATTGTATATCCATACAATTGAATATTATTCAATGATAAAAAGAAATGAGCTATGAAGCTGTGAAAAGACATGGATGAATTTTTTTTTTTTTTTTTTTTTTTTTGGCCACACTGTGCAGCTTGTGGGAGCTTAGCTCCCAGGCCGGGGATTGAACCCGGGCCCTCGGCAGTGAACTCATGAAGTCCTAACCACTGTACTGCCAGGGAATTTCCACACAGGTGAATCTTAAATGCATATTGCTAGGGGGAAGAAGCCAGTCTGAAAAGGCTACATACTGTAAGATTCCAAATATATGACATTCTAAAAAAGGCAAAGCTATAGAGAAAGTAATGGCCAGTGATTGCCAGGAAGCAGGGGAGGGTTGAATTGGTAAACCACTGGGGATTTTTTTAAGGACTTTGAAACTGTCTTGTGTGTAATGTAATGGTGCATTTGTCAAAACCCATAGAACTTTATAGCACAGTGAAACTTAACATATGCAAAATTTTTAAAAAAATCACTTAGGAGGTCATCAGACCCCAGGATGGAATGTATAATGTGACAAAACAATCTAACTCTATTGCAAATGTATAAATGAGCCTGATTGAAAGGGGCCAGGGCGGGAGGGGGGTGGGGAGAAGTTGCTGACCTAAGTAACTTTGGAAATGAAACAAGACTAAAGGGAAAAGAAACTGTACATAATCACTATATTCTAGTTGCACTCTAATGCTTTCCCATGAGTTTACAGGCTAACAGTTCTGATACTGCTATACATGTGCCGTGGAAGTGAATAATTAGGTAAATGCATGGAGACTGGTTTCTCACCGTTTGAGTGGGAGGTTACAAACAAGTAAGAAGAGGCTAGGATGATCCGTTTCTTAATGGATTAGAGTGGGAGGTAACAGTATGAATTTATATTTAACTTAGTATAGATACCATACAGACGGTTACATATAGAACTATTTATAGATATGTATATATATATGGTTTAGTGTACACACATACAATTTTTGCTCTGTCAGCTGAGCAAGCCTAGAAGCTACAACATCCCAGTATCAGTGAACATACCCAGCACCCAGATCTTGGTTTCTAATACCTCTCTCGAATAAAAGGAACCAGGACTCCTCGGAAAAATGGCTGGTTCTAGAACTGGGGCAGGATATATACAAACAAGCCTGGGATGGAAAAGTAAGAGAGTGCTCGCACATACATAATGCACACGCAATGGTGAGGGCATGTCCAAGGACAAGGGCACCAACTGGAAAAGCTCCCAACAGCCAAAGTTGGAACAATTTGAGCAACTAAATAAAGTAGTAGTGATTTATAACTCAAAGTATAAAATAAATGCCCATACTGATATAAATAATGATTAAATAAACAAGCAGAGGAGACTAGTCAAATCTCCTGTACAGAAGAACTCCAAATAATTTATGTAGATACTCTGCCCTCAAGGAGGTAGAACCTAACACCCCAGTCCTTAAATATGGGTTGTGCGTAGTGACCTCCTTCCGAAGGTGACAGTATTGGGAACTAGTGAAAAGAGTCACTTCAGAAGGGAGAAACCTGACCATCAGTACCTCAGTCAGGTGATCAAAGTTAATATCCTCGGTGATAAGCCATGTTGGTATTATGTCCTCTTGATACAATGTGATGAGAATGGTACTGTGCCTCTGTGGTCTTTCTCTCAAGAACACATAACCCAAGTCTAATCACTAGAGAAACATCAGAAAGATTCCAGTTGAAGGACATTCTACAAAGTACCTGAACAGCATTTCTCAAAATTGTAAAGATAATTTTAAAAAACATGAAAAGTTTGAGAAATTGTCATACCTAAGAGGAGCCTAAGGAGACATGAATACTAAATAGAAACTTTATTTTTTAAATCCATAGAAACAATAAATGCTAGATAATGCTAGCTAGAACCTAGAACGCCTTGAAGAATCTACTCAACTAAAATATATAGAGGGGGAAAGAAAGGAGGAGGAATAAACTGGGAGATTGGGATTGACATATACACACTACTATATATAAAATGGATAACTAATAAGAACCTACTGTATAGCACAGGGAACATTACTCAATACTCTGTAATGACCTCTATGGGAATAGAATATAAAAAAGAGTGGTTAATGTATATGCATAACCGATTCACTTTGCTGTATAGCAGAAACTAACACAACATTGTAAATCAACTACACTCCAATAAAAATTAATTTAAAATTAAAATATATAGAAATACTCTGTGATAGAATTTTTTGTTCAAGTTCATTCATTATAGGTACAGATTGAGGGTAAAAAAGCTGGATCTTTGGATGAACAAGTGATAGAAAAGTATACATTTTAGTAAAATCTCATTTTAGGGGTGACAAAATAATTCTATCAAATTCTCATTAAAAGAAGATTATTAGAAATTAGTGTATATTACATCTTGTCTAGTATCACCACTTCTGATTTTAAAATTTAAGTCTACAAATAACATGAAAAGACATTAGATATTATTCTTGTAGACTGTTAAAATACTTGGGGAAAATGAAAATTTTCCTTTGGAATAAACTCAATGTATTATGCCAAAAAAAGTCTAAGAAGCAGTTTAACCCCAGATCCATTCCCTCCCTCACTACACAGGTGGAGGACTGTCTGTTCTGCACCTCAGTAGAAGCCTGAAGCTTCACTATCTGGAGAAGATAAAATAAGGATATCCAGACAGGAAGACAGCAGACACACCGATGGGTGTAGAGTGTTAAAAATAGGGATGAAATGGAAGTTTACTTACCAGATGGTGAAACTGCTGGTCTTCTTCCCCCACTCAAATCCAAAACTACTAGTAGCCATGTTTACAAGGTCCAGCAAGGACTGGGTAGGCAGGCTCCCCAACAAAATGTTGGCCTAGGGCTTCCCTGGCGGCGCAGTGGTCGAGAGTCCGCCTGCCGATGCAGGGGACGCAGGTTTGTGTCCCGGTCCGGGAAGATCCCACATGCCGCGGAGCGGCTGGGCCCGTGAGCCGTGGCCGCTGAGCCTGCGCGTCCGGAGCCTGTGCTCCACAACGGGAGAGGCCACAACAGTGAGAGGCCCGCGTACCACAAAAAAAAAAAAAAAAAAAAAATGTTGGCCTGATTACCCTAGAGAGAAGCCCACAGTCACCAAGCACACACCCCTACCTCCAAAACAGAAACATACACAGAGTGTACAGTCAGATTTTGGTGTCTTCCTCAGACAAGAAGACAGACAAGAATCACCTGTTGTTTTGGGGAGAGCCTCTACTAAGAAATAAAAGCAACCTGGGAGAAACAGAGGCTTGCGGGGAGAGGAACACTTCAGGAAAAACTATCACGAATATTTTCAGAGAGGTGAGAAGAATTATTCCATACATGAAACAAAAAGAAGGAACTATTAAAAAGAAGATCCAGAGAACAAAAATTAGCTATTAGACGTTAAACATATAATAATAATAAAAGCTCAGTACCTTAAGAGAAGGAAAAGGCACATCAAAGACTGGGAGAAAATATTTGCAAAACACACATCTGATAGAGGCTTGTATCTAAAATATACAAAGAACTCGTAAAACTGAACAATAAGAAAACCAACAAAAAAAAAAGAGAAAGAAAACCAACAAATAAACCAAAAAATAGACAAAAGATCTGAACAGATACCTCCTCAAAGAAGATATAAAAATAAACATATGAAAAGATGCTCAACATTATATGTCATTAGGAATTAACAAATTAAAATAATGAGGTACCAGGAATTATCTAAAAGCCAAAACACTGACAACACCAAATGCTGGTGAGGATGTGGAGTAACAGGAACTCTCGTTTATTGCTGGTGGGAATGCAAAATGGTACAGCCACTTTGGAAGACAGTCTGGAATTTCTTACTAAGCTAAGTGTAGGTTTGCCATCTAATCCAGAGATGGTGCTCCTTGGTATTCACTTAAATGAGCTGAAAACTTATGTCCACACAAAAACCTACACACAAATGTTTATAGCAACCTTATTCATAGTTGCCAAAAACTAGAATCAATCAAGATGTCCTTCAGTAGATGAATTCAAAAAGTACCAATAGCGCCCAGTCTCTCGGCTCCTTGGCGGTAACTGTCTCTTTGGCCTTTTTAACTTCTTCATTTCCAGGACTCAAATTTACTGCCATGTCCTCTGAAGAAGAGAAGCTCTTCGTGGGAGCCCACAACTTCAACACTGATGAGCAGGCTCTGGAAGACCACCGCAGCAGCTTCAGACCTATTTCTGAGGTGGTTATTGTCAAGGACTGGGAAACTCAGCGATCCCGGGGTTTAGGCTACATCATTATCACCAATCAAGAGCATGCCTCAGACGCCATGAGAGCCATGAATAGAGAGTCTCTGGATGGTCGTCAGATCCGTGTAAACCACGTGGGCAAGTCGGCCCTGGAGAACAAGAGGGGGTTCCTTTGGAGCCTATGGGCGTGGTCACAGTTACTCTAGAGGTCGTGGGGACCAGGGCTATGGAAATGGCAGGTATGACAATCAACCTGGAGGATATGGATATGGAACGTCCAGAGACTATGGCGGCGGAAGCCAGGGTGGTCATGACCGCTACTCAGGAAGAAATTACAGGGACAATTATGACAACTGAGATGAGGCATGCACACCTAATATAGATACACAAGGAATGAAACTTCTTCTGATTCAGGATCATCCTTCCAAATGGCTGTATTTATAAAGATTTTTGGAGCTGCACTGAAACATCTGTTTTAGTACATCAACTCTGTTTTTGAATTGAGCTCCCAAGGTAGCTTGTTAAAGACCTTTCAGAAAGCTTCATGTGTTTTTTAAAATTTTTCTCCCATTTAAAGACAAATTCTGAGCCATTTGTAGAGTATGGGTATTTTTCCTTTTTTTTTTTTTTTTTAACCAGATTTTTAGTTCAGGCTCTTAGGATTATTGGTTCTGGCAAAAAATGTTTGGCCAGACTGATTGTTCTTAAAAATGTGTATCTAGGAACATTTTAAAAACCTGTACACAATGTTTAATCACGGTTAGGAAGCAATTTCCAACTGTTAACTATAAGAAATCAAGAACATGATTACTTAGAGGTGTTTTATACTCCCGATCTCTGTCTGATTATATAGAAATTTCTTCAAAATATTTGCGTATGTTTTTTTGTTTTCTTTTTTTTTTTTTTTTTGGCCGAGCTGCGTGGCTTGCGGGATCTCAGTTTCCCAACTAGGGATTGATCCCAGGCCACAACAGTGAAAGTCCAGAGTCCTAACCACTAGGCCACCAGGGAACTCCCCTATATATATTTTTTAATACTGGAAGAAAAAAATATTCTGTTGTGTTTCGTGGAGCACTTAGGACATCCTTCACCGAGTTGATTAAAATGATGAAACCTGAAAACAAAATAAAACAAACAAAAAAAGCACCAATACAAGCAAGTTATTTTGAAATATGCAAGTAAATACGGAAAGCATTGTTTAAAAGAGTTGAAAGTGGTTGCCTCTGGGGAAAAATGAATAGTGAGGACGGGGTAAGAAACTAGTTTTTGTTGTAACAAAAGAAGAATTTGCCTCTCTTAAACAGTGTTAGTGGATCACTGTGATAAAAGTAAAAACAAAAATAGAGAAAAAGAAAAAAAGAACTGGAGAGGAAGGAAGACTCACACATAGACTGAGCCCCCACTCTGGGCCAGTGCTGTTCCAGACACATCTTCATGCTTTGTCTCTTGTAATCCCCACCAGCCTAGAGCATGTATCACTCTCCTGTGAGCCAGGTGATAAGACAGAGGCCCGGAGTCGCCGAGAGCATGCCTGGGGACACATATCTAACAAGAGCTGCCCAATCTCTTCATCTCCCTGCTCCCACCACTTTGGGCAGCTCCCACCAGCACGTTATTTTTCTTCTGAGTTAGTTGCTCTAAGGAGAAAAGGTCTTCCCCAAAGCCTTCCTCCAGCCCCTGCTGACTTGGGGACAGAACTCTGTCAGTGATTTAATACAACCCAGATGGAAGGCTCCAATTGGCTCTTTTTTTTTTTTTTTTTTTTTTTTTTGCGGTATGCGGGCCTCTCACTGTTGTGGCCTCTCCCGCTGCGACCCGCCACAACTGCTGAGCCTGCGCTCTAGAGCCTGTGAGCCACAACTACTGAGCCTGCGTGCCACAAGTACTGAAGCCCACGCGCCTAGAGCCCGTGCTCCACAACAAGAGAAGCCACTGCAACGAGAAGCCGGCACGCAGCAATGAAGACCCAACGCAGCCAAAAAAAATGAATTAAATTTAAAAAAAAAAGAAATGTTATACACATGTGTCATGAAAAACAGGTTTCTTGGTCCAATCCTTTCTACCCCTGACTCACTTCCTCAAGGCAACCTCTTTTAAACATCTATATTTTTGTTTACTTAGGTGGTAAGCCTCTGAAATTATTCCATTTCTTGATTTACAGATTTTAGGTAATCTATTGACTCCACGGTATGAAAAATGAAAATTTAATTCACATAAATGCCCTTCTTTTTCTTTTCCTCTCTGTTTTGCCTGCTTATCTATCTATCTATCTAGTCTATCTATGTCTTCTGTTTACATTTGAACATTTAAACAATGTACTTACTCTTCTGTCCCTTGTTTGTTTTATCAAATCTGGTCAATATCTCAGCAATCTTGTATGAGAATTAGACTATTAACTTCTCCACTTTTTATTTCATTTCCCCACCTCTAATTAAAGTATTCCACTGACTTTACATTTATTTTTATATTGTCAAAAATTTTAACATTGACATTCTATCTTCAATCATCCCTGAGTTTCTATGCTTTGTCTACAAATTGTTTCTAAAAATTGAAAATAGTGTTTATATTCTTATAACTACATATTGTTTACTATGTAACCAATAGGATGCTATAATTATATTACCTCGATTGGGTTTTTTTGCCTTTTTTTCTTTTTTTTTTTAATATGTTGTCTTTTGCCTTTTTTTTTTTAATTTATTTATTTTTGTCTGTGTTGGGTCTTCGTTTCTGTGCGTGGGCTTTCTCTAGTTGTGGCAAGTGGGGACCACTCTTCATCGCGGCGCGCGGGCCTCTCACTATCGCGGCCTCTGTTGTTATGGAGCACAGGCTCCAGACGCACAGGCTCAGTAGTTGTGGCTCACGGGCCCAGTTGCTCCGAGGCATGTGGGATCTTCCCAGGCCAGGGCTCGAACCCGTGTCCCCTGCATTGGCAGGCAGATTCTCAACCACTGAGCCACCAGGGAAACCCTTGCCTTTTTTTTTTGACATTTATAATCGCCTTTCATTTTCCCCCTGCATTACCTTATTTTGCCCTATCCCTAAGTTCTTCCAGTGTCTCTAGGATAACATAAAATCTATGTAATTTCTAGACTGTGAGCTCCACAAGGGCAGACATTTTTATCTGTTTTGCTCACTGTTGTGTGTCCTCAATCTGCCATCTTGAACCTGAAGTCAGAAGTTTTTTTATCTACCTCTCAAGACTATTTTTTTGGCCATGCTGCATGGCATGTGGGATCTCAGTTCCCTGACCAGGGATTGAACCCGTGCCCCCTGCAGTGGAAGCGTGGAGTCCTAACCACTGGACTGCCAGGGAATTCCCTGAAGACTATTTTAAGAGGCAATTGTGCCAAAACAACTTTTTAAATGTCAAGTAGGACTTCCCTGGTGGCGCAGTGGTTAAGAATCCGCCTGCCAATGCAGGGGACGCGGGTTCAAGTCCTGGTCCGGGAAGATCCCACATGTCGCAGAGCAGCTAAGCCCCTGCGTCACAACTACCGAGCCTGTGCTCTAGAGCCCATGAGCCACAACTGCTGAGCCCGCGTGCCACAGCTACTGGAGTCCTTGCGCCTAGAGCCCGTGCTTCGCAACAAGAGAAGCCACCGCAGTGAGAAGCCTGTGCACAGCAACAAAGACCCAACACAGCCAAAAATAAATAAATAAATAAAGGTCTAATAAATAAATAAATGTCAAGTACTATAAACATAAAATTATTATTTCTATTAAATTTTTTTATTTTTATTTTATCCATCACCTCCCAGACTGATGACTGTTCAACCTCTGTATGCAGTAATGAGAAGCTCACTTTCTATATTTCGGCATCTCTGATTCCTAAAACATCTTTCCTCTATTAAGCTTAAATTTGCATCTCCGTACTTTCTTGCTATTAGGCCTAGCTCTTCTTTCTAGGGTCTTAGCATGTCAGACAGCTCATTGCCTCCTGGGCCTGCCTTCAGAAACAGGGCAGCTACATCATGACCTTCCTGGTGCTCATCTGTAGAGTTTACTCCCAGCTCCTCCCTTCATTCCCCCGACCATGCAAGTTCCCACCCTTCACTGTCCTGACCATGCTGCCCAAAGGGCAGCGCCTACAACTGCCCACAGACTCTAGGCCCATCTCAATCCTCACAGCAGACAGTAAGTATATGAATGGTATTATTTTCTTAAACTCTCAGTCCTTAAAACAGCATGAGGACCAAATACAGAAAACAACAATCTCTCTCATTTAAAATGTCAGGTCTTGTTAATACACAAAATATGCACTGAAAGGCCAGTATTGACACTCTGCCTTATTACTGCAATTACAACACAGCCTCCTAACGTGGAGTTCTTCTCAAACCAGGTCCTCACATCCGCTTGCTCCAAAACCCCAGCCCAAGGACACAAACTGGTTTGTGGTGAGTTTTTCATTTGTTTGTGCAAAACAGAAAAATTGAGGGCAATAGAGTGAATGTTCCATAAAGTTAAATTTATTAATTTAGAGGACTTTCCTTTATTCAGACACTCTGTTCCTCTTCCTTGTTTTGGTATTAAAATAAAAGTATCGATATTAAACTTTGTATTAAAATTATTTTATAAAATGATGAGTGATTCCCATTCAAAGGTTCAAGGAACTACATTTTGGGAAAACTGAAGTGCAGATCAGATCATATTTTAATGGACTTCTTGGAAAATAAAAAGTAGGGAACCTTATTTAGCCCTCCAAATTGCAGGCAGTGGACACGGGGGTGGGGGGTTGTTGCTTATACACCCTTAAAATCCAGGAGTCTGGGAACTGGGCTAGATGGGTAGAGAGTAGAAATCCAGACGGTCTCTGATGTTAGTGGCAGGAACTTTAGGTCTGTTCTGAGCACGTACAATTACCTTTGCTACCCTGAAGATCAGCCCGGGGCAGTGGTGTGTAAGTTAGGCAGGGTTGCTGGATGAGATGGTAAACTGGGACGGGACCAGGGCCGACTTGCTGCGGCTCAGGCTATGGCACGGGCTGGCTCGTGGGGCATTGGAATGAGTCTTCTCATCTTTTCCTCTCTTGGAGATATTGGCCAGGAGGGCCTGTGCCTGTACTGGTTACAAATGAAGGGAGGGAAGAGGCTTTATTATACTAAGATGGGTAGAGCTGAGCATCCAGTTAGTGACAAAAAATGAGGTATCAGAGGACTTCCCTGTCAAATAACCTGGGGGATGCTACATTTAACAAAATCATACAGGCTTATTCA
Source organism: Neophocaena asiaeorientalis asiaeorientalis (assembly GCF_003031525.2). Lineage (NCBI taxonomy): Eukaryota > Metazoa > Chordata > Mammalia > Artiodactyla > Phocoenidae > Neophocaena > Neophocaena asiaeorientalis. The sequence goes on from NW_020172724.1 coordinate 2,419,397, forward strand.
CTCCAGGGCTTTTAACATGTGTTAACTCCATGTGAGATGCTTAATCTCCAGGAATCAAATATGCTATGTTTCCTCAAATTATGGACCCTTTACCCAGAAATGACTATGGAAAATAGGGGAGAAACATGATGAAGAGGTTTGACAGGCTAAGATCATAGAAAGCCTTGAACCTGAGGTTCTCAGTCCTTCCTGTGTATGAGAGGAATGTGGGCTGAGTATTAAAAATGCAGACACCTGGGCCTCATCTCCTGACAAGAGGTCTGCAGCAGGGCCCAGGAATCTACATGTCTACAAACTAGTTCCCACGCGAGGGCTCTAGGGACCACACTTTGCGAACGTGGAGTGCAGATGAGACGGTATCCACAAACAGAAGGCCTGGAAGCTACAGTTCAGACGGCGTGCATGAACTCAAGCCTCTGAGCAGGTGGAAGTCTGGAGCTGAGAACCTCGTGGGCAACTCCACCCCTGCCCAAAGGAATGGGAGTGGGGAGAGCGGAGCTGTCTTCTCTCTGTCAGAGCAGAGGACATCCCAGCAAAGCCACTTGTCTTCCCCCTGGTGTCTGAACAAGATACTGCAGGGCAAGGCTCACAGACCTAGAGAGCAACAGACCCCAGCTGCCCTGGGAGAAGTAAGTGGACAAGACTCAGCCCAAACCTTGCCTCTCCCAGAAAACTTCTCTTAATTTCATCCTCTCATCGGTGCTCCGAGAGTTTCTGAAACATACCACTTCACTCTGCCATGCCTCCTTCTGATGTCTCTGAAATGCTGATTTTCGAGCTTATGGGGACACGGATAGCTTTATTTCAGAAAGTGCAGAGCCTTAGGGGTACTTTTACAGCTGGAGGTATACATATGCTAATTAGAGCTATGAAGATAAAAATCAAGGACCAAACACCAGCGATGTAGCTGGACAGGGAGAAAGGGGGAGGGCAGATAGAATAATCTCCCATCTAATACGGCCGAACCTCAATAAAGTAGGTAACTTAAGAGACAGCAGAAAGGCTACATACTGTAACCCTCCACTTCTATGACACTGTGGAAAGGGCAAAATCATGGAGACATAAATTGGATCCATGGTTGTTAGGGAAGATTTGAGGATGAGCTGGAGAGGGTAATTGCTTTGCAATCAGACTTGGAGGCAGGAGGAAGGGGAATTATACTGGGGAGCGGGAGTGGGTTAGAGAAAGTCCCAGAAAGCATCCTACCTCGGCAGACCATGCCACAGTAGTGCGGAAAGCAGCCTGCTGGGCTGTGCACAGCACTCTCCCAGCTCTGCCCTGGCCGCTGACTAATGTCTTAGGGATGTGAGAGGCCCAGGAAAGGATGCTGCCAAGGATTCCAGGAGGGGCAGGTCACAGAATCTTGGGTAGGAACGAGAACAACAATTAAAGCAACTGACTTGATTCAAGCTTCCCATTTGCCCGGCACGGTATGCTATAGACTTTACATATATTATCTCTTCCAATCCTTGTAACAGTTTTTGGCATTATTACCCCCATGTAACAGAGGAGGAGACTACTGGAGCCCAGAGACGTTAGGTAATCTGCACAAAGTAACACAGCTAATAAGAGAGAACAGGATTTGAACACAGGCACCTCTGTCTCCAGAGCCCTAGCCCTTACCCACCACCATGCAGGCCATCTCCCGTCAGCCCAGCGATGGCAGTCTCTTCCAACACCTTCCTGCTACGTGCCCATCCTGCCTTGGCTTGCACACCTCTGTTGGTGGGTACGCATTATTCCCCTGCGAAGGTCATGCTTCAGTGGACTTAAAATTGACTTCTGAATGCATTCACCCATAGCCCAGTTACCCCTCCCGGCCCTGAGATCATCATTAGTGCGGCCTGTCAAACATTTCCATCTGCTCCTGGGTCCTGGGTGGGTCTGCACCTCCAGCCCCCTGAAATTACGTGCTTCCACGTGACTTCCTTCAACCAATGAAATGCGAAGCTTTAGAAGTCAGGGTGCAGTTCACCTCTTTACTCTGCCACGGTGTTTGGGGGGCAGGGGATGCTCATGTCTGGAGCAAACCCCACTTGGCTTGGATCCCTGAGTGACCAGGATGAGCAGAGCCCCTCCTGCTCTGTACTGTGATGTCAGCAAGGAATGAGCCTTGGGTGCGTAAGCCACTGAGACTTGGGGATTGTTCCTCATCGCAGCCAAACCTAGCCTGTCCTGGCTGAATCGGTCCCACAGAGCAAGTCAGTCTGCAACAACCCAGCCTCCTCTAAGCCTTCTCTAAGCTAGTTAGCCCATTTTTTTCCAGCTGAGCCTCCTATGACTTGGTTTGTTGACTTGTCACCTGATCTTTTCTTCTAGACAGGTTGCAATGTGAGAACTCTTGCAGGAGCAATTGGCAAAGCCGTTGCCTCTCCCCTCCTCCTCAGCTCTCGACCTCAGTTATGCAGCCGTGATTGCACTAAGCCTTGGGCAGGCAAATAAGTCTTCCCTCTCCCCGGGGTTCCATTCTGACCTGCCTGGTTCCAATTCTTTGGGCCCTGGCTAAAAAGAACACTCAGGATTTGGAATTAGAGTGACCTGGGTTTATATCGTGGCTCTACTACTAACTTACTGAGTCACTGTGGGCACGTTACTGAACCTCTCTGAGCCTGTTTTCGCAAAGGGATAGAAATAATAAGACCCAGCCTTGATATAGTTAGAAGTACCAGGTCAAGTGCCCAGCACCTCCCTGGTATCCAGTGGGCCTGTACAGATGTTATTTCCCCTCTTTTCCTCCTAAACCCCATCTCCTTCAGGTTCACAAAATGAGGGGAATGGAAGGCATTTTTGGAATGAAGCCCCAGGTGGCTCCTCTACCACTGCTGGGCCCTAATCCCCACGTCTCAGGCCACTCAGGGGCCCCTCCTACATCCCCTCCCAGGTCGCAGCTGTCTGCTCCCCCTTCCTCCCCCTCTGCGTCTCATGGGGCTGGGAGAGAGGGAAGTGGACGCCAGGGTGCAGATGTTCAGAGCTCAGAGAAGGCTGCTGAGCTAATCCCAGGTCTGCTGGTGAGACTGGGCCAGCGCCTCAGAAGTGGGCGTCCAAGAGGCCCTCTCCTGCCTGCCGGCTGCCTGAGGCTCAGCTCGAATTTCCGAGGCCCCAGCTCGGGAACAGCTGCGTGGCTTCCCCTCCCCTGCCTCCGTTTTCTCTCCTCTCTCCTCCCGACATGAGTCAAGTAGACAGTGGGGCAGGGCTAGCCAGGGGTCTGGATGGAATCCAGAAGGCTCCCAGCCACTCAACCCAGGTCTCTAAACCCCCAGGGAGCTCAGATACACAGGGTTTCTTGGGCCTTTCCACTCCCTACTGCTCTCATCTGGCCAAAAATCTCAGGCCCAGCATTGATGTTTGGATTGGTGTCCACCCCTCTGCTCCGAGCCTGGCTGGCCTTCACAAGACAGCTCCCCAGTGCCGCGGGCAGGACTAGACTTGGGGTGGGGCCTCTTGGTTCAGTGGTACCCTCACCTACAAGCCTCCGCAACTTCCT
>NW_020172724.1:2422907-2447947 GCF_003031525.2 Neophocaena asiaeorientalis asiaeorientalis
GTTCCTAAAGGCCTCTTCCAACTGTCTCCCAGGGTGCTGGATCTCTGACCTCCCTTTTCACATCCCCATCAACAGCCCCCCTCCTCACCCTCCGCCAGCAGAGGTATGTGTGAACGCTCACCACCACTTCCTGAATGTTTGGTACATGAAAATCTTGTTTCCTTTTATCCTCAACAGTCTTGCTTTTTCCTCTTTGACAAATAAGGAAATGGAGAACCAGAGAGGCTAACTTGTTCACAGAAATATGAAATAGCCAAGTCAGGATTTTGAACCCAGTTCTGATGTGTTGATGACTTTTGAGCCCAGGCCCTCTCTCCACCCAACCACCTGGCCTAGTAAACACGAGCCCAGTCCTCTGGCCTGGAGCACGCAGGGCAGCTGCACCTGCTAACTTACTTACCGAGCACCCTGGGAGCCGTGGATCTACGTGTGCCATTTCAGCTGAACACATCCGGCCAAGGGCGAGAATGAGGAGAGGGTGATTTAGCTAGTGATTTAGGAAGCGGGCAATGGGAGGGTGGAATCCACCACCCTTGGCTGGGTCCCCAGTCTCCAGCACAGTTCCTGTTCATGCTGGGAGTGATTCTGGATGAATATGGGAGTACCGTTTGTGTGTGACCTTGAAACACAAGCCTGCTACCACTCAAGGATCTAACCCCCGTGGGTGTATTGAGGGGCTGCGTGGAGGGTCCCCCAACTGTCTCTTAAGATGTCTTTAAGGGTAATTTTGACTCTACGCAGTCCCTGCCTGTGATTGTGAACTAACTCTAAACATGAATAGTTGTTCCTTATTCCCAGGGAACTGGCCTATAATGGTGGGATTCCAGAAATGGGGGGAAGTCAGGGGAGGAGACTGGGGACCTGAGGCCTTTCAGGACCTCAGTCTCACGCTGTGAGGTCCCAGGAGCTCCCCCTTGTCCCTCTCCATCTAGGTTTTCAGTGTGGAGCCATGAAGGAGTGTTGGACAGGAAATGAGTTCTGTTTCTGCGGTGGGACCCTGGGCAGGTCACTTATACCCGCAGTTTCCTCAACTGTCGGATGAGGCTGCTGGACAAGCAATGCTGATGAGATGCTAGAGGCCCCTGGGGACTCCACCTGGGCTGGGGAAGGCTCAGAACACTGGCCCGGGGGCAACCCCGCCTCCAGTACCAGCTGTCCTGCCTGAGGCCCCTCTGCCACCAGTGGTGGTCGCTTTGGGTTCGGGACTGGCGACTAGATCTGCTTCCACGGATGGTGTCATCACCTCATCTTCTAGGTGAGAAAAACACCTTTGTGGCCTGTGTGGCCTGTGCAGCCTTCCTCTAGCCCTACCCGCTTCCCAACACCTCCATCCTCCCTGTGTCCCCCTGTGTCTAAGCCCCATCTTCCAGCATTGTCCCTCCAAGTCCTGCCTTTCTGCTGAGCCTCAGGCTCAGGTCCCCGCAGGCCTCCCCCATAACCAGCTAGGTGCCCCATCCCCCAGAGAACTGCCCCTGCCCTTTCCCTCTGCTTCAAAAAGTCCATGTTTTGGCTCGAAATGGTCATGGGCCCAACTGCTCATTGATATCGGCTAGGTGACCTTGAATAGATCACTTCAGCCCTCTGAGCCTTAGCTTTGACATTGGCAATATGAAATATGAACAACAATAACAGCAGTAATTTGAGCATCAATCTTATACTGGGCGCTTACCCTGAGCCGGGCTGAAAACCAAGTCTTCACAACAAGCCAATGAAAGGAAAGCAGTTGTCTCTCAGATGAGGAATTGAACTTCAGAGAGGTTAAGTAACCTGCCTAAGGTCACAGAGTGAGTAAGTGGTAGAACTGGGACCGAGCCCAGGGATGCCAGTTGCCGAGGTCACTATGCCACGCTGTACTTCTGGGACCTCTGTGAGGCTGAAGTAAGATGACAGTGCTAAGGGACTCAGCAAACAATGGCAGGTCTTTCTTCATGATCTTATTGAATCAAAGTTCAGCATATCCAGTGAGAATGTGAGTGCCTGGTCGTCTCCAAAGCCCTGGGGATTGTGTCTTAGAAGGAAGAGTGTAGCCCTGACCTTGGGCCCTTACCCCAGGAGGGCCAGGCCTTGCCTAAAGTTTGGGACATTCTCTAGGCACTGCCCAGGTTAAAGGCTGATGCAGCGGGAGGCCTATACATATGCACCTGCCCCGGGGTGGGGAGGCCTATATCCATAGCGCCCTGGGCACAGCAGAAGGTTGGGAGTGAGGCAGAGGGGGAAGTTTGCGCTGCTGTGTCTGAGGTGCTGTGGGGGGACGGTAGGCCTGTTGGCAGTGCAAGGGGCTGGACTGAGATCTAGCCACCCACGGGAGAGCCACAATGTAGGGGCATTGGGCACCTCACAGCTTCTCCTCTGGCAAGTGGGGAGAAAGTTCCCGCCCTGCAGGGGGTTGTAAATGTTCAGCGGGGGCACTGCTACACGGTAGGGTTAGCTAAATAGGGACAGCTGCATCAAGCTTGCTGGATCCCCGGAAGGACGGGCTCAGTGTGAGGTGGCTGAAGAGCCCCCTGCCTGCAGTCAGGGCTGGCCTGGAGGAGGGTTGAACCTCAGTGGTAGTAGAGGAGGGGGTGTTGGTGGGACAGCGGCAGTATCTGGAGGTAGCAGAGGCTGGGGAGGGAGGGAGGGGAGGTGCAGTCACCCTGGGACTAATGCATTCACTGAAGTAATAGTCAGGTAACATACAGTTCACCACTTTTTTATTTTTATTTTAATTCACCACTTGAGGACTATAATTTAGTGGCATTTAGTACATTCACAGTGTCGTGCAACCACCACTTTCATCTAGTTCCGAAACAAGCTTATCATCTGCAGAGGAGACTTTACCCATGAAGCCTTTGCTCCCCTGCTTTCCCGCTGCCCGGCCCCCGGCCGCCACCAAATCTGTTTTCTGTCTCTTGGATTTACCTATTCTGGACGTTTCAGATACATGGATTCAAGCAACATGTGACTTTTTATGACTGGCTTCTTGCACTCAGCAGAACGCTTTCAAGGTTCATCCATATTGCCCCATGGATCAGTATCCCATTCCTTTTTTATGGCTGAACAACATTCCATTGGATAGATACACCACATCTTATTTATCTACTCATCATTCATCAACCATTCACCGAATGCTGGTGGACATTTGGGTTGTTTCCACCATTGGCCCCATTTTGAAGTGCAAGTCATTGAAAGGCTGAGGTCCCACCATCATCACTCAAACCTCAGGGTGAGCAGAGCTCCAACCAGAGTCCCCCCATGTAGCGTCAGTCCTTTCCTGCCCAGGCAGCTGCCACGATGGTCACAGCAGTGCCCTGGAGCGGCTGCTGAGCATTGCCCCTTGGAGAACAGCTGAGTTTCTTGGTCTTTATTCAGATCCCCTGGCCCAGGGCAGAGGGACAAGAGGATGGGAAGAGAAAGGGAAGGTGGGAGGAAAGAAAGAATGAGTATAAGCTCCCACAGAAGCCTCTGGAAGCTCCGGGCCAGTGAGTGGTGTCCACGGTGGAAAAACCTAGCTGTGCCTGAGTCTCAGTGGAGCCCACCTGAGCACCATCAACTGGACAGGCTTGTCCAGGTGGGGAAGCTGAGCCCTGGGGAGCAGCGGTGGCTTGACCAATCTGGAGCCAAACCAGAGATCAACCCTGGCTGTTCTGATTCCCTGACTGGGTGTTCTCTGCCTTCCTGACGTCAGCACGGGGCCTGGTACGGGCTTGGAGGGGCTGCCCCACCTCTCCAGTGGGCCCATTCTGCAACCAGGAAGCAGGTAAGGGGTCTGTCTCCTTCTATCACACGCAGGAGACGGAAGAGGGAGGAGCGAGCACTGGATCTGGAGCCCTGGGTTCCAGCTGCCCTCCTGAGAGCCCCTCCTGCCCTTGCAGCTTCCCTTCGCGCCCCCCCCCACCTGTAAAATGGAAATTTTAGCTCACTGGCAGGGGGCTTTGGGGCCCAAATGAGACCACACCTGCGACAGGCGCATGCAGGCTGTAAAGCCGTACGCCGACCCTTTGCTCACCGTGGCCCCGGCAGGCGAGATCCGGCCGTCCCGTCCTCCTGGAGGAAGGACTGTCCCAAGAGGGTGTTTATCTCACCCTGGGCCTGTAACACACTTGACCCAACCCAGCCCCCAGCCTCAGTCCCAGCCGCAAGGAAAGAACAGCACCTGATCTGCATTAATCTCCACTCCCCGCTCCATGCCAGACTTGGGCTAAATTAAGTGCATCCTTGGCCAGCAGTTCCTTCCCCAGAAACTGAGCACATCCTTCCCGGCTCCCCTCCCACCCACAGCTGTGCCTTCCCATCAGGCTGGTGGCTGGAAAGCAGGCAGGCCTCCCACCCATCTGCAGCCCCGATCTGCCCCCTGGCCTCTGGCTGTCCCCAGTAGTATCAGGGAGGGGACGCTGTGCCACACCCCTCACCATGGGCCTGGCCCGGGGGGGGAGGGGGGGATGTTGGCATTAAGTCCCTCCCTCCTTCCCTATATATTTTTTGAGCACCTTCTAAACGTCCTGTATCCTCTCCTCTAAGTACAGATCCCTGCCCTCAAGGAGCTTACATTGTAGTAAGGGGAGACAAAGAGGAAACATAACAAGTAAATTATACAGTGTGTTAGAAGGTGAAAAGTGCTATTTTAAAAAAGAGAGAGAAAAGGGACCAGTGTGAGGGGTCAGGGTGCAGGTGGGTGAGAGTGAGGGGTGTGTTGCTGTCTGAAAGAGGGAGGTGGGACAGGCTTCACTGAGAGGATGGCAGCTGAGCGGGGCCCACCCTCCCCACGTAAGGATTTGCGTATGTTTGCAGAGTGCTGGCAGCAGGCACTCGTTTTGACTATTTTCAGGGGCAGCGAGGGCAGCTGCTGACGTGGCTCTTCTGTCTGGCCCAGGCACGGCTCCTCCCGTCCTGGGCAGGGAGCGTTTCTGCTGTGGGTGGAAGTCCCAAGGGAGTGGGGCTGCTGGCCTGGCCTGGAGGGGACCTGCCGCTGGGGACGAACCAGTGTGAAACCTTGGTCTGTGCCAAGGATGTGGGCCTGTTTGGAACAGAGGAAGCCCCAGCTGACACACTGAAACAGGCCTCGGCTGGGCATGCTGACCAACTAGGCAGGGACGCCGGGGCGGGTACCTGGGGGCTGTGAGCCACAACACACATGCCGCTAAGACGTGAGCGTCCTGTCCCGGCTCCCTCCGCGCTAGACCCGCCACCCCCAGATACACACACTCCCACCACCCCACACGTACTGCATCAGCAGACTCAGAAAGACCCACCGTCACACTCACACAAGAATATCACAGCACAGACACACAACGCACATACACACCCCGTATACACGCACAGTACATCACACACACACCAACCATCATGTCACATACATGACACACCCACCCCACACACCCTCAAGCGAACACACCCAACATATACACGCTACTCCACACAGACACATACATGCCACACCTCACTGACACATATCATACATCCACCCATTGCCATATACACAGCACACATGCCATCCACACCCCACACTTTGTCATAAAGTACAGGTCTGAAGCGTCTAGATGAACTCTCTGGTACTGTCTCTGTCACTTACAGAGTTGGGACACCTGCGATGTGTCCCCTGACAACCACTTTATCTCTGTTCCACGGCAGGGAAGAGGGAGACCTTCAGAATTCTTGAAGTGTCACTTCATAGAATGTCCACTAAGGAAGGGGAGTTCTCTTTCACCACGTAGAGCTCTCTGGAACAAGGGGAAGATCTGGCATAAATACCAGAAACTGGGTTTTACTGCTAGCGTGACTGATTACCAGTTACATGTCACTAGGTAAGTTACTTTTCCCCTGTAAACCTCAGTTTCTTCTTCTGCAAAATGGGAATAAAAACTGCTCTTTCCAAACTTCTCAGATGAAGAGAAACTCTCTGTGAAATTGCTTTGTAACCTGAAGAAATACTGATACAAAATAGGATTGTCAGAAATTCATACAGGGCTTCCCTGGTGGTGCAGTGGTTAAGAATCTGCCTAAAGAAAGAAATTCATACAATTGTACATGCCTTGTTGTTCCTCCCTCATCTCAATCCCCCCACGCCCACCCCCACCCCTGCCACACACACACACTTCCGGTCAAGTCCCGGCATCCTACACTCCGTGGGGTGGTATGAGCAGGGGTCCCTGCTGCTTCCAGGGGAGGCTGAATGGAGTTACACAGGAAGTGAGATGGTGCTGCAAGATGGGCTCTCTCTTTCTTCTCAACCCAGGCCCCAGCAGGAAGTGATTCTTGCCAGCAACTGCCCTCCCATGGGCTGTCTGGGGCAGAGAAGTCACAGCCACGACGAGGAGAACGCCAGTGCAGGACAGAGAGCCCAGCTAGGGAGGAGAGACACAGAGCTGGGGCATCTATCACTCGGCGCCAGCCTGCCCATCTGCTCGGGGCTGACACTTTGCAGAGAGCGCTGGAAGGACGTCTACACTGGAAGAGAGCTTCTCTGGGCAAGGTAATAGCTGCTCCGAGCCATCGCAGGGCTGGGGGTCCTAGGCAAGAAGAGAACTAGGTCCCTGTAAAAACATGCAGTATGATCTTGAAGCTTCCTGAAAGATGGGGACTCTGTCCTTCTCAAAATCCACAAAGGCTGTAATAGCTTGGGTGGGCACAGGTCGGCAGCTCCGAGCCATTGCTAAATTGTGTCTGTTTCATGTAACAATCCTAAAGGCAGTCTGGGGCTGGGGCAGCAGCCCTGTGGCTCTGGGGACCAGGTTCACTGCAGTTTCTCTGCCATCATCTTCATGACCCAGAATGGCCCACCGATGTGTCTGCAGTCCCGTGGTGGGGTATTGTGGGGCAGCCTGCAGTCTCTGTCACAAAAGACAAGGAAAGGAGCCCTTACGTGGGTCATTCTCTCTTGTCACCCCTTCCTCCACTTTTTTCCTTTCCTGTCTCTCGGCTCTGTGCTGGGGGGGCTCACCCCTGCAGACTGAGTCCTCCTGGCTCCTTTGCCACTGGCTTCCTGTTGGGTTAACCAAGGGAGGCACAGGGGGGATTCTGGAAGGCAGGAGGAGAGAGTGCTGGGGTATCTCTCCCCTTCTCCCCGCTCTCTTCACCAGCATGTATCCATCTGCCAGTATGACCCCCACGGTCGCAGTTCCCTCAGGAGATCCCTCCTCCATGGCTCCAGCTCTCAAGGGACCCAGAACACAATTTCCTTTCCTAATTCCTTCAGCCTGGGAGTAATGAAGTCTTCCCACCGCTGCTAGTCTCTATAAGCCTCTTGCTTCCCTGTCTGTTCCCCTAACCTGCCCACACCTCTGTCAGTAATCTCTTTATTACAGCATCTTCATGGGTACCATCTGGGGTGATTCTGTTTCCCACAGAGACCTTAATGGACACAGCCCTCAAGGGAAAATGATGTCTAAACACCCGGCTCACATGGAATATGCTTGACTCTTGGAATTTAAGCTCTGGATCATCATCAACAACCCCTCTCCCTCCTCTCTCCTTGCAGATTCTGCCTTCTCCTACATTTCTTTCTAGATATGCCCTGTGTCCCCCAAGACTTTTTTTTTTTTGGATGTGGACCATTTTTAAAGTCTTTATCGAATTTGTTACAATATTGCTTCTGTTTTATGTTTTGGTTTTCTTGGCCGCGAGGCATGTGGGATCTTAGCTCCCCGACCAGGGATCGAACCCACACCCCCTGCATTGGAAGGCGAAGTCTTAATCACTGGACCACCAGGGAAGTCCCTCCCCCAAGGCTTAATCTGAACACATAGGTGCAATTTAACACCTTCCATCAAATGAGAAATGACCGTCTCAGTGCCTAGATGAATTGGTTGAGAACAGAGGACCCAAGGGGATGAGACTGCCTTTCTCAGCCTCCACTGAAAGCTTAGGGGCCTCAGACTCACCTGGCAACATTCCACCTCATGCAGAAATCATGTGAGCAGCCTCCCTGGCGGATGGCTAACCAATTTCTGCTCATGTCCTTCTGGTGACGGGGAGCTCAGTACTTCTTGTAGCAGTCCATTCTAAATGGCTTGCTCTCGAACCAGTGAGAATCAAAATCTGTCTCCCTCCACTTTCTACCCACAGGACACAGCTGTGACCTTCGCACAAGTGTTGTGGACTTTGAAGACGTCAGTAATTGTGTCCTCCTGAGTCTTCTTCTCTCAGGCATTTCATGTCTAACCCAGCCTTCCCGTGGCTTTCAGGTGACCTCCCTCTCTCCCTCCCTCCCTTCTTACCTTGATATGAAGAGTTTACAGACTATTTCCTGGGGAGATGGAAGAAGAATCACATCTCACCTCACACAGCAGAAACTTAATAACATTTCCCCTTAAACATTTCTGACTTTTCCTCCAAAGCTCCTTTATCCTGCTGCTACTTCACCTTTCTTCCCCTCCCCCACCCCCTCCTCGAGAGTGGTCCTTTCACCGGGGGACTCCGAATCTCTCCGCAGCCTCCAGGCCCACAGCATAGTGTGCGAGACTGTACTCTTCTCAGTCACCACCAGAGGTCTCCCTACTTGAGTCTGGTTTGCTCCCATTCCAAGCCACGGTGCATCTTGGACAGTGGTTTTGCCTGTGCTGTTCCCTCTCAAGACTGTCCTTTTACCAGTGTCCATTTTTTGCCATCTGGATTAAAATATCCATTTATGGAGCTCCTAATTATCTTTCAGATATCAACTAATATGGAGTCTCTGAGGAGCGTCCTGGGCCTTTCTGGTCCTGAGCAGCGAGATAACATTGCCTCAGCGCTCTCTGTACCCCGCTAGAGTACTCATGACATGGTATCCTCAATGTGATGGCTTTTCTATCCTTGAACATAAGCCTTGTACATTTGATACTCTCTACACCAAATATAGGCCTCGTATAATACGCTGAGCAATGTGGAATATGGGACTATCACCTCCCTTGTTCTTGTTTTTACATCTTTGTGGCTAAAGATGGCAAAAAAAAGTTTTTATTTTGTTTTAGTCTTGGAGCCAACCCAAATTCCTAGACTTTTTCCCAAAGATCCTTCCTGAGTCAAATGTTCCCTGATCCTGAATTTGTGAAATTAATTTTTTTGAGTCCAAGGAGATAATGTTAACAGGGACCTGTAGCAAATCTCTCCTTGTTCATTTTGGCCTCTCATCCATCTTTACAAGGTCTCTGTGGACCTTGGTTGTGTATAGAGCACAATTCCCCAGGTTTTTGTTCATGAAGGCTCACCGCATACCAGTGAAAGCTGTACCTTCCCCCATGACTCCCAGGTGGAGCACACGACCATCAAAACACAGTAGCTTCCCCTCCTTTGAAGGTCAACTCTGAGCATTTCTGTCACCTGTCTTTATCCTCAAAGTCAACCAAATTCCAAAATGCTCTCCCATAACCTTGGACACATAGTAGGTGCTCAAGAAATGTTAGTTCCCTTTTACGCTACACAATGATCTCAATACTTTCTTGTTACTCATTCATTCAGTAAAGAAATCACGTTTACATGCTAGTTCTACAAGATACAAAGATTTTTAAAATACACTGATTCATCAAAAGAAAAAAATTAAAAAGACATGCTTCCTGCCAACAAGGAGCTTAAAATAAGATATAAACAAGCAAGTGAACAATGATAAGACACTGTAAACAAGTGTTACATAGTCTCTCCTTCCAAATTTTTGAAAATTCTTCTATATAATTAGTTTCCTGCAATATTTTAGAATGAGGTAGTATCTCAGTCTTCCTAGGGATAGCCATAAACAGAACAAGCATTGGCACCAAAAAGGTATCATTAGATTTTGGAAGAAAGTATATCACCCATGTGTTCAATTCTACATCAATAAATACCTGTATTCATTCATCCAACCACCAAACATTTATAGAAACTGTGTTAGGCAAGATGCAAGTTAGGTTGTTGTAACAAAGACGCCCCAAATTAAAGAGGTTTAAGCAACAGAGAAGTGTATTTCTCTGTCATACGAAGAAGCACAGTTGGTAAAATGAGAAGCCATATAGGCAAGCCATATTTCATAAAGTCCTCGGTCAGTGAGGCAGGCTGGAGGAGAAATATTGTCCACTGTGAGCTCTGCCTCTGCCATGCTCTGTTAGCCTGGAAAAAGTAAATGCCAAAATAACTCAGATACACAGCCCTGTGTCCTAGGGAAGATTCCAGCTGTCCTGAAACACAGTCCTGCCCTGCTCCCCAGTGAATGTCTTACAAATATCTAGTTGAGGAAAATTTTTTCTCTTTCACAGATAAATAATAATCAAAGAGGAACATGGTATCTATAAAAAGATACTCCATAAAAATAGGAAAGTAACAGAATATTTGTCAAATGAATGCCAGAATGATAGAAAAATATCACTACACAGCAGTTGGAAATTGTGTTCAAATACATCACCATGAATTTTATAAATGTAATAAAGCAAATTCTTCCATTACACAAAAATTCTAAGCAAATACGTAAGAGGTCCGGGAAGATCAGACAAGACAACAGAGGAGATAAGACAGACCCTGCTGGAGATCTTGAAAAGAAGTGAAGAGAAAAGAAGCATTCCAGAAATGAACAGTACACCAGGAGCAGCAGGAGAACAGACACTGGAAAACACAAAGAGAGATGGAGTATTTCTTTATCTTATCCCAAATCAAAGAAGCATACTTTGGAATGAACAGTTTAAAACAGGAGAGAAAATTATAGCTATGGAAGACAAATGAACATTCAATAGAGGGAAACTATACCCAAAGACATCATAGGAATTGAAAGAACTTGAAGAAATATTTAAAGGTATAATTTTTTTTTTTTTTTTTTTGCGGCACGCGGGCCTCTCACTGTTGTGGCCTCTCCCGTTGCGGAGCACAGGCTTCGGACGCGCAGGCCCAGCGGCCATGGCTCACGGGCCCAGCCGCTCCGCGGCATGTGGGATCTTCCTGGTCCTGGGCACGAACGCGTGTCCTCTGCATCGGCAGGCGGACTCTCAACCACTGTGCCACCAGGGAAGCCCGTTGCCTTTGCCTTTAGTGTCAGATGCAAACACTCATCTCCAAGACCAATGTCAAGGAGCTTACCCCCCACGTTTTCTTCTAGGAGTTTTGTTTTGTCTTGTTTTGTTGCGGTACGCGGGCCTCTCACTGTTGTGGCCTCTCCCGTTGCGGAGCACAGGCTTCGGACGCGCAGGCCCAGCGGCCATGGCTCACGGGCCCAGCCGCTCCGCGGCATGTGGGATCTTCCCGGACCTGGGCACGAACCCGTGTCCCCTGCATCGGCAGGCGGACTCCCAACCACTGCGCCACCAGGGAAGCCCCCTACAGGTATAATTTAAAGTTTCTGAAACATGGCAGATTGAATTTATGAGTTCTTGCCACTCCTTTCTTAAATACCATTAGTATGCTAGTAAAGGTGTAAAAAGCCCATAGCACCACAGGAACAAGAGAATTGGGGGAAGAAACAACAGCAGAGAGGAGATGTCAACAAAATTTTAGAAACTGGAAAAGAAATGACTGTGTGCTAATCCAACAAGCGGGGAAAACGCCCACGTTCTCGTTTGGTGGAGGAGACAGCCAAGGATCTAACACACAGAGCAGATTCCTGGAGACCGTCAGGAATTGGAGGCACCAGGAGAGGGCAGCAGAGTCACAATATCGGTTCTCTTCCTTCAGAGTAATGGAACGGGAGCTGGGCACATGATTGCTCAGCTGGACTCTAGTTTTTCGTCCTCCCTTGCATCTGACTGTGGCTATGGCCTAAGCGATCAGTGACCAAGTGTGTGTGAGGTAATGTGTGCCATTTCTGAGTCTGGGCCCAAATACCCTGGGTGTCTGCTATTCTCTCATCTTTATCCTTTTCAGAACCGGAACACAGAGATGCCTTTGGCCCGGCTTTGACCATGCAGAGGAGGACCGTGTCCTAGGAGACAGCAGAGCAACAAGATGGAAGAAACCTGGGTTCCTGAATGACAACGTGGAGCAAAGACTCTCACCAACCCGGACTGCCCACCACGGCACTGTTTCATGTAAGAACATGTAAGAAACTTCTATTTTCTCTAAGCCACTACATGTTTAGGCGTTTCTGGTTTTGTTTGTTAGTTACACTGGCTTTAGCCAGTTACCTGAACTAATGCAACCAGAGTATGGAGTAGAGCTAAAAGCAGGAGTATTGGTTGAGAGTCTGAGTAAAACTCAATAACAGTCCTAGATTTTCTTCTCCACTCACTGAGTCTGTAGGTCTCCCTCCTCCACCTTAGCAAAACCATGGGAGGTCTACTCAGAGGAAATGTTTTACCCTCTGGCCTCAGGGGCACCAGGCTTAGTCGCAGGTGGGCATTAGATGCTGGAATTAACATGGGATTAAATATGGACAATACCATGATCACTGAGGCTCCTGCCCTCTCAGGCCACAGAGCCCAAACATTGTCCTCTGTCCTCTGCTCTAGAATGCTGGTAGCAGATGTATTACTCCAAACCCACATGCTAAGCAGGAGATTAGTAGATTCCTCTCAGGGGGAATTGGCCACCTTCTTCCCCAAAAAGATTTATAGGAATTCACATTTGGGGATCCCTACACAGTCACCGACAGTGAAGGCCACCAGTTGACAAGCCCTACTCATGCACACAGGCCTTCCAGTAGATGTTTTAGTGCCTCACTAAAGGATTTCCAGAAATTATCACAAAGTTTTAACATGAAAGATGGAGGCCAAACAGAAAAACAGCACACCTAGAAAACACAAAAAACAAGCAGATAGAAAAAACTAAAACTATGCCACTAATATGCTCAGAAAGATAAAAGAAGATTCATAAATGTGAAACAAGAGTAGGCTGTTTAAAAAAAAAAAAAAAAGAGCAGTCACAAGACAAAAAAGATCCAATGAATTTTATTTAAGAAAAACCATAAATGATGATTCTACAGAAAGAATATAAAATTATAGGACTCCTCCAAAACCTAGTATGAGAAAAAAATAGGAGAAGAAAATGTGAGAAAATTAGAAAATCAATCCAGAGATGCAGCATTTGATGAGTAGAAATTCCAGAAAGAAATAACAGAAAAACAGATTGGGGAAACATTTTTTAGGTAAATACTTTTTAAAAAACCTTTCCAGAATAGATAGGCATGAGTTTCCAGATTGAAAGGATACCCAAAGCACCCTGTGAAATGGATGAAAAAGAATTCATACATAGCATACCACTGTGGTGTTACAGAGCCCCAGGAATAAAAAGAAACTTCCAGAAAAAAATTTTAAATAAGAAACACAAAAAAATCAAGAATTAGAAAGACATGAGACTTCTTAATAAAATCATACCCTTGTAGGCAATGTAGGTATGCCTTCAAAATTCATAGCAGAAATGTTTTCCAACATGGAACTACATATCAAGACAAAATAATTACTCAAGTTTGAGTAGAGCTATTTACACATGTGCAAGACTTCTAAAAACTTACCTTCTGAGCATTCTTTCTCAGGAACCTAGTGGAGGATATACTGCAAAAAAATAAGGGAGTAAAAATCAAGAAAGAGGAAGATATGCAATCCAGGAAAACACAAGAAACTGGCAATGAGAATGCCCAGGATGACAGTTTTAAAAAAAAACAACAGCAAAAACAACAGCAAGCTAGCAGCGGTGCAGTGAGCTTACAGAGCAATCAACACAGAGGGGGCAGGTCAGAAAGCTCCAGACCAGGAAAGGTATCTCCAAGGCAATTCAATTTACAGAATACTTTATGTGGTGATGTAAACTCATAGCAGAGCATTGGGAATGAAACGTTCTAAGTACTTAAAAATATGGTAAATCAATAAAGAAAAAGTTGTTTACTCCAAGAAAAATTTTTAATGTACAAATTAGGGAAAGTAATTATGGTATACTTCAAGATTCAGCTGTGAATAACATGTACAGAGTCACCATTGAATGGAAATGGAAACCCAGCAAGACACCATTCACCCCACCAAATTAGCAAAACTTAAAAAATCAGACAATATCAAGTGCTTGCAGTGAATTTGGTGTAATAGGGATCCCCCGTCCTCCACACATACACAAACATATACACTTCTAACGTGAGCTTCAACTGGTGGAACCTCTTGCGATAATAAATTGTAATTATCTATAAAGCTGAAAATGCACATGGTCTACAACCCAACAATTCCACCCCCTGAGTATATACTTGACAGAAATGTATGTGTATGAATGTCCAAGGCAGCAAAAAACTGGAAACAATGGGAAGCAATTCAAATGTCCATCCACAGTAGAATTTGTAAATAAATGATAATATATTCATATAATGGAATACTTCAAAGGAACTGATATGGTTCCTACTTCTTAAAGTTGGCAGAGATTACACAGGAGTTGGTTTCATTCTTCCTTCAAGAAGCTCTTCCAAAAAAAAAAAAAAGAAGCTCTTCCAATTCCTCTGTCCCTGCCCCTGAGCAGCTGTCAGGGGAGGAGAGATGCTTAGAGATCTGAAGCCTAACTGGCTTCACAAACAAAGGGACAAGAAGAGGACACATGTCAGGCTTTCTAAAGGGCGTGTTTTGAAACCCTTCGTCTTAGACAAGCCCTCAGTCTTAGTCTGCCTAGGATGCCCTCCTTTCCTTCTCAGTACCCACCTGTAACAACCTGTTCATCTTTTAAGGCCCTCCCTCCAAATCCTTTGTCCATCCACCTGTTGAGAAAACTGAAGTTGAAAGCAGCTGAAGAATGTGCTTGGGGAGCACAGCCATTGAGAAGCAGCCCTGGCTCTCTAGAATCTGTGTCCTGTTTACAGGCAGCATCCAAGACTAATTCATATCTGCATTCATACCACCCTTGAAGATGGTCCTTTGTAAACAGTAGGTGCTCAACATATGCCACGTCCTCCCTCCAGGTCCTTAGTTAAGTTTAAATAAGAGTGTTGTAAAACTATTAATATTTTGATGCTGCTACACAGAAAATGACCAGCAGATGGCAGCATGGAGCTCTCCTGGCTTCTAAGGTCCCACTTGCAGGTGTAGGGGAGAAAAGTTGGTTTTTCTTTTCCATCTTCCAAACTCTGCTGTCAGTGCCTCCGGAAGGCCCATTGCTCCCGTTTGAAACACCCGTCCTCCTACTCCTTTGATGAAAAAATGTACTGAGCATCTGCGGAAGCTGCAGTTTGGGACACAGTGGCGGGAGGAGAGCACAGGGACATGCAACAAGGACGTGAACACTTCTACTCTCTACAGAGACTTAACATGCCGATCCCCATGGCAAGCCTGTGGTACAGTGGCAGGGAAGGCGGCTTACTTAAGGTTCCAGTTTTCACTTGGGGAAACTGAGGCTCAGAGAGGCAAGGCGATGTGCTCCAGGACACACAGCAAGGTCAGATTTCTGACTCCTAATTCAGTGCACCAAGTTAGTTTTACCATTAGTTTCTCAAAGGCAAAATCTACCCTGAAGGCACTCTCAGCTTACATATGCAGATAGGAGACCTGAGAGTTAAAAAATAATGCAAAATGCCCCACCTCCCCAGAGGGTTCAATGCCTTGTCCAGGCTTTCCTGTGGCTGCCCTGCAACCATAGACAAGCCTGCCTTTGAATAACTTACCCTCCAGGCACTCTTCACTTGGGGTCTGTGAACACCCTAGGAGTAGTATACCACATGAGCAGGGGAGATTATATATATATATGAGCACATGCATGAGTGTATGTATCCACACTTATGTGTTCCCAGTTTCTTCACATGCCCCCACCAATAACTGTGCTAGTTATTAATGTATTATTCCTCAACTCCAAATTCACCCACCAATACCAGCTCTGTGCTGATGGACAGAATTCCCATAAGCATCTCTCCTGTACAGTGAGCATAGTGCTATAATGTAAGCTTTCTCAGTAGAGGGTGATGGGAGAACACTGCAGGAGGAAGGGGCTTCAATTGCTGGCTTTGCCAGTTATAAGACATCCTGTGTTGCTCTGCCCCACCCACATGCCCAGAAGGTCCTCCAGAGACCTTGCAGTCCTGCCTGGCCTGGTGATCATTTTCCCATGACCCTCCCAACCCAGACACTGTGCGTGCCATGGCACCCGCCTACACTGCCACTTGACCCCCTCTACATGCCCACATGCCTACCCAGCAGGTTGTGGCTCAACTGTGCCCTGGAGGTTTGCTTCCTCCTTGTCCAGCAGCTGCAGACCAGCTCTGGCCCAGGCACCAGCTGATCTCTCAGCCTCCAGTGGGAGCCATGGCACCTTCTCCAATGGGGTCTGATCCCCAGCCTAGGAAGGGGGCCCCCTTCCATGGGTCCTCTTCCTCAGATGAAGGGAGAGTAGCCTTATAGGGTTCTGTTTACAACCTATAGTTATTCTTTTATCATAGCACAATATTCTTTAATTAAAGTCCCATTTCTTAAATCCCTATGTGGTTTCTGTCTCCTGATTGGACCCAGACTGAGACTTGTGTGCTTGTGGCCCCCCAAATATTAAGATCCTGGGACTTCCCTGGTCCAGTGGTTAAGACTCTGTGCTTCCAGTGCAGGGGGCACGGGTTCGATCCTTGGTCATGGAACTGAGATCACACATGCCGCATGGCACTAGCAAAAAAATATTTAAAAAATCCAAAATATTAAGATCCACCATACCTAGACCCAGATAAAACAAAAATATAAAATTCTCAGCTCATTGCTGAGCACACAGAGAACAATAAATCTAAGTTTTTGTGTTACTACCGTATGCTGGGGATGGAAATCACTTCCCCTGTTGCCACAAAGGGTTGACAGCTCTGGCAATCTCCCTGAAGGGGTCCCTCTTGCTTGTTTAGCTTGAGTTGCATTCTCTCCTGGTGTAGCAGTAAAATACCAAGCAATTAGAGCTATCATTTATAGAGCCCACACTTCATTTCAAGTGGTGTGCCAAAGGTTTTATATGTACTATTAGCTCCGTTTTACAGATTAAAAAAAAAAGCAAAGGACTAAAGAAGTTAGGAACTTGCCCAGTTTCACAGCTGGCCCAGGAAGAGCTGGATTTTGAACCCCACGATATCCAATTCCAAAGCCCAAACTCTTAAAGACCATGGTATACTTCTTCATAGCAAACATCTATTGCTGTGTCAAGCTCTGTGCTAGACAATTCACAGTAGTTATATAATGTCTCCTATAACAGCTGTGTGTGATAAGCAGTTCTGTACATTTTATAGGTGAAGAGACTAAATTTCTTACCCAAGGCCACTCAGCTAGGGAGTGTGGAGACAGGGTTTGCTACTGGCCCTCAACTCCAGAGCCCACAATTTTATTTTATTTTTTTCATAATTTTGGAATTAATAAGGGCTGTCTTTATTAAACAAGAGCACAGGTATAAAGAATATTGTTGAAAGACTTGATTACACACACATAGACTGAATTACATACCCATATACATGAGTACACAGAAAACCTTACCCTAAACAAATATAATAATAATCTCTAATGGCAAAAGGCACCAAAAATAAATTTTAAAAACCAATAACAGCTTGGAAAAAAAAATTTTTTAAATATGTGCAGTGTGAACTTCAGAGCCCACATTTTTTTTTTTTTACATCTTTATTGGAGTATAATTGCTTTACAGTGGTGTGTTAGTTTCTGCTTTATAACAAAGTAAATCAGTTATACATATACATATGTTCCCATATCTCTTCCCTCTTGTGTCTCCCTCCCTCCCACCCTCCCTATCCCACCCCTCTAGGTGGTCACAAAGAACTGAGATGATCTCCCTGTGCTTTGCGGCTGCTTCCCACTAGCTATCTATTTTACATTTGGTAGTGTATGTATGTCCATGCCACTCTCTCACTTTGTCCCAGCTTACCCTTCCCCCTCTCCATATCTTCAAGTCCGTGCTCTAGTAGGTCTGTGTCTTTATTCCCGTCTTACCCCTAGGCTCTTCATGACATTTTTTTCCCCTTAGATTCCATATATATGTGTTAGCATACGGTATTTGTCTTTCTCCTTCTGACTTACTTCACTCTGTATGACAGACTCTAGGTCCATCCACCTCACTACAAATAACTCAATTTTGTTTCTTTTTATGCAGAGCCCACATTTTTAACGTCTACAATTTCCCAGCTCACATACTGGAAGTGATTTTGGGGGTGAGAATGTACCCTGACCTGGGGGCCATGATGGGTGAAACAACGGAAAGCACATGGTGCCTGACTTCATATTCAGTGTCCATCAGTTGTCAGTCATGTCATATGTGTTACAAGATAGGAAGCTAGTAAAGGAGACCCGTACCAGCAGATGTGTCTCTCTCCCCTCGTCATCGCCCTACTGCACCTGACCTTAACCCTCACTCTAAGGAGGAGGGATGATCTGCAGGCACCTCTGTAGGACTGCTTTGGAGGGACCTGTGATCATCTCCAAACCTCATCTAGGGAGGGCTTCCCTGACACTCAGTGGGGCAGGCACGGCCCCCTAGAGCATCTTGTCAGCACCCATGCTCTGATTCTATACTCACCAGTGGTGTCAATCCTAGTGATTAGTCCCCTTTGTATGGTCTCATGATTGTTCACTAATTTAGCTCTAAGACCCTAGCAGCTGATGGAGAGAGGGAAATATGACACATTATAAGATTCAGAGTATTTGCAGGTTGCTAAGAAAAAGCAACTATTCTAGGGGCTTCCCTGGTGGCGCAGTGGTTGAGAGTCCGCCTGCCGATGCAGGGGACACGGGTTCGTGCCCCGGTCTGGGAGGATCCCACATGCCACGGAGCGGCTGGGCCCGTGAGCCATGGCCGCTGAGCCTGTGTGTCCGGAGCCTGTGCTCCGCAACGGGAGAGGCCACAACAGTGAGAGGCCCGCGTACCGCAAAAAAAAAAAGCAACTATTCTAGATAGTGAGGCCAAAGAGCATATTTACTTCAATGAGTGGTCCTCATGAAGAGGCCACTGTGAATGTAATAAGCTATGCCCTCAACAGCATCCCTACAACAGATAGGGGCTCAACGTTCAAAACTGTATTTTGTATAATGTCCCTCAGTGTAGGTCGAAGGCCACCAACCAAAGCAGAAAGCATGAAAAGTAATTCTCCAGGAAGCCATGGGAGGTAGTCACAGCACAGAAGTCTGCTCTGGCTGAATTGGTAATATATTTAAGAATACATGTCTAGAGATTGAACAGATTACATACTTTATAGGCACTTGTCCACCAACAGCATTTCTCTTAGCCAGCTTTTGAAAAGTACTTTGTGTCTATGGGTTTTAGCTTCTACTTGCAGTGGTGGTGCTTTCCATGGCCAAATAAGAAATGAGCCACATGCCTTAATAATAAACTGGGCTGGAACTTTTATTCGATCCTCTTACGAAAACTCAGGCACCGACAAGAACATATCCCTAAAGAGAAGGCCAACCCACATCCCCTCCAAAGTGCGTTGAGGGAGTCCTTGCCGGCAGAGCCAAGATTTCATTTGGGAGGAACTTTGAGAGTTCTCTAGCAATGCAACAAATGGGTAATTGAGGCCCCACAGCTCCACATCCTAAAGTGTGACAGCAATAAAAATTAGCCTAGAGACATGGTAAAGTGGGTTGCTAACCATCTTCCCTATTTGGCCACACACGCAAAAACCTGCAACACGTCTCATTTTGAGCAACAGATCTGCTAGTTAAGCTGGTTGTGAAATGTCCTCCCAAAGTAACTGAATAAGGTAACTTACTATTTATAATTATTTTCTATACATCTCCCTAAAGTTGGAGGCTAGCTATTAAAATTATTATCTCAGATCCAGAATGTTTCTGGAGGTAATTAGATAGTAGTATCAATCGTCTATTAAGACCATTCCTGGTCCATGACATGAAAATGAGGTAATTTGCATCCCAAAGACTGCTTGGCTTTCTGTTTTCCAGTGCAGGGCAGGATGGCACGGGGAGACCACATTTAACTGGGCACCTGGCACAGACACTGACCCTTCAGAACTGACACTGGCTGGCGGGCTGCACTAAGTCCAGCAAGAAGCAAACCTGCAGCTCATCCAAAAGTGGTTTCAACTGATAAAGAGCAAGTTAAGAAGGACCTTCTATTTACTAGGCTATTTACTGCCCGCTTCATAATTGTTGAATAAAGCTAGTTAGATCTTCAAAAAAAAAAAAGATCAAGTGAATAATAAAAGAAGCCAGGACACATCTTTGTTTGACCCGACTGGACGTTATGAATAGTGTAGACCATAATTTTCCCTACATATTGTGTCAAAGGCTGGGAAAGGATCAGCAAAAGTCACAAGCCACTGAATACAATTTTTGGCAGATTTTGCCTCAAGGTCCTATAAATTAGAGCGGTTGACTGTGCACACAGCTTGCAAGCTGTGCACGGAGAAAGTCAGGCTTGCAAATTGTTAAACAGAAGCCAAACTGTTGGATTTTGCTTGTACTTACTGGAGTAGAGTGACCAGCTTGTCCTGGTTTGCCAGAGACTTCTCCAGTTTGAGTCTGAATGCCCAGTGTCCTAAGAAACCCTTCAGTCCCTGGTAAACCAGGATGGTGGGTCACCCTACCTGGAGGTCTTCCTTACAAGCTGGTGATCTCGGGCTGGACATCCGCATTTGGAGGTGAGGCACAAAACACCGCCTGGAATCTCTGGGTGGGAATTGGGCTTGTTGACTGATGGAGTTCACTGCAGGGTGTTTAAGCATCCATCAGCGTTGGCATTGAGAGAACCAGTAACTATCAGTCATTGGAGGACGTTTGTCTGGGATGCTCATTTTCTGCACAGATGAATCCTCCAGTTACCTGCTTGTGGATGGTAAATCAGGTTGCTCACTTGCTGGGGACTGGGGTCCCATTATTCAATATGCAGATTTTTGCTTATTCCTTGCTTAGCCCAGTACCTTACCTCCTCCTCCCAAATTCATTGCCTTACATCTACCATTTTGCAGTCCCCACAGTTCAGCTTATATGACAAATAAGTCTCCTTTCTCCCATATCTCCCTGAAGGAGATAGGGAAGGTGATCTAGGGTTTCCACCGGTGCCCCTGTCACCCTGTGGGTGGGGTGGGGAGAAATAGCTGGCTTCTCCTTGTTTTCTCCCTCTGGGGGCCCCCATGTTGAAGCCTCCTCCTCTAACTTCTACCAAGTTAGTTACCACTTCTCCATATGTTTTCTATCATCTAAAAATGTGTTAAAAATTCTCGTCCACTATTTTCTTCTCTCTTGTTCCTTTGCTCTCATAGGATTTTACCTTTGCTATTCCTCTCTTGTGCTTTTTCCAGGATTTGGGGAGGAAGAGGAAATAAACTTG
Source organism: Neophocaena asiaeorientalis asiaeorientalis (assembly GCF_003031525.2). Lineage (NCBI taxonomy): Eukaryota > Metazoa > Chordata > Mammalia > Artiodactyla > Phocoenidae > Neophocaena > Neophocaena asiaeorientalis. The sequence continues at coordinate 2,444,025 of NW_020172724.1, forward strand.
TGCTGCCAATCAACCACACTTAACTGGACATCCATTACTCCAGTCTCTCTTTTTGTATCCTGTGATGGATGGATGTTGGCATTTCTGCAACGATCTTCCATGTCCATTATCTTTTCTAGTTTCTATTTATTTCCCTTCCTGTTATTTTCAGGGAAAACTGCTTGGTCCAATCTTTTAGCTCATGAGCTCTTCAGCTGCACACATTCTACTACTTAGCTCATCCACTGAGGCAGTTTTTTTCACTATAATTATAAATGATGTATTTTTTATTTCCAACATCTCTAACTGATTCTTTTTATCCTCTCTTATTTGAGAATATTAATTATGTTTACTTCAAAGCTCAGTACTGGTTGTCCTATTTGTTCTGTTTAATCTTGGAATCTGGAGCAGACAGCCTGGGGGACAGAAATGTGCTTCACACACTAAGCTGTATGACTTTGCAGGAAGTTACTTAATCACTTATACCTTAGTTTAGTTTCCTCATTTGTAAAATGGGGATAAAAATAGTTCTACCTTAAAAGATTCTGGTAGGGTTAAAGTTCTCTTGGTTTTTTTTTTTTAAAACGCATGCGGTACATTTAGAATAGTGCCCGACGTATAAATACTCAGTAACTCTTTCCTAGTGTTGGTGCTTCTCCAGTGACCTTTAATCTTTTGACAATGAATTTGTGTTTTCCTATGAGATTTCCTGCAAGAAATCTGCTTGCATAACCCACTCTGAGGAGGGGTGAAAACCATTTTGCAAATGTGTGTTCCACATTGCTTCCAGGGAGAGTGCAGAATGGGCTGGATGCCTCACGAGTGTATGCTCCTTTGGGTGGTCTTTGGGGCTTAGCTGCTACCTTTCTTCCCTGGCTTTGCCATCCATCTGGGCCCTGCGCTGTCTCTCACTCCCTTAATACAGCTTGCACCTGGAGCTTGGCCACCTTGTTTGCAAGGGTGAGATTTAGGGAGCTCTCCAGGAGTCAGCTCATCTAGCTGCTCCCATGGGGATGCTTGTCTAACCTTCCCAGCAGTACTCCATTGGCCCCGTCTTGCTCCACGCCTCGCCTATCTCCGGGCATGGAGTGCCCTTGTTGCTGTTCTCACTTTTGTAGTATATATTGTAGTGCAGACATTCAAGAATATATGTAGTTGTAAAGCAACTATACTTCAGTAAAAATTAATTTAAAAAATTAAAATTTTAAAAATCAAAAAAGAGAATTTATGTAATGTACGCTCATGAGCTGGGCTGTAATGTTAAATCTCGTTGTGTCTGCTTTCAGTTTCTTAGAAATTCCTCAGCACTTCTGATTCTCTGAACATCTGTCATCTTTTTTGAGGACACTAACCTTTTCCTTTCCTGTCATTTCTGGAGTTTGGGTCAGGTACTCAGTCCACTGTGATGAAGAAGGAAGTCAGAGGATTTCTAGAAAAGCTGAAAATTAAGCAGAATCTTGGAGAATGAACAGGAGCAGCCTAATGAAAATGGAGAGAAGGACACTGCAGGCTGGAAGACGGCAAGAGCAAAAGTATGGGGGCACACACAACACGGTACGGTAGCGGGCGGGAGGGAGGGATTACAGGCACTTGACATTTCGAGAGAAATAGGACCTGTATGAGCTGCAAAGGGAGAGGCAGGGCATGGTCTTCTGTGCCAGGTTAAGAGGTTCAACCTTATCCTGGAGAGCTCCAGATGGTTCTAAAGGAATGGCATAGTCTGATGTGTGTCTTGTGCCACTCTGGAGGGTAGGTTTGAGTGGAATGACACTGGAGCCAGGAAGACAAGCTAGAAAGCTCCTGCAGAAGTCCAGGTTGGAAATCATAAGACCCTAGAAACCACGGCAGTGGTACTTAGGGGGTGGAGAGTAGGGGTCAGTGCAATAAATATTTAGGAAGAAGAATCTACAGACAGGGAGGATTTTCTAATAGTATTGGTTTTCTTTAGGTAGACTGGAAAGAGACTTCAGTCTTCTTCCAGTATGGTCATATGTTTTTGTAAAATTTGCAAAAGTAAGCTATTTTCGCTACAAATAGTTAATGCTGCTGGTAGTATCATGTAAATTTTTACAACTATTGCCAAAGTTGGAAATACTTCTACCAAGTTTCATGTATGAACTATGAGATTTCAGGGCATTTTAAGTTTTCTTGTACAGTGTCTAATCTTAAATACTTCTTGAATCGATACAAGTATTTTCCAGTTTAACGTGAATGTTCCGATTGTGGTGGTGAATTGAGTTCTGTGTTATCCTTGTAGATGTAAGTATTTCATATAAAGTTATCATGAAATTTAACATTTTCTTAGTGTATGCCTCTGGAACTTACAGACTTCATTAGGATGAAATACATCAGAGAAGCTAAGATGCAATCTGATACAGTGAGATGCATGAAGCATTTAATTTCACATGCAGGCATGCTTCGATTTGCAGTACTCCCACAGTTTGTGCCTTATTACACAAGAGTTTAATAAAATATATTCCCTGAAATTGTTCAAAAACGATGTATGTATATATGTGTGTATGTTGTCATTGTATAGGTTACCTTATCAAGTATATTCTCTATAGGAAAGAACTTTTCTTTTTTTTCTTTTTATTGAAGCATAATTGACTTACAATGTTGCATAAGTTTCAGGTGTACAGAAAAGTGATTCAGATATATATAATATATATATATATATATCTATATCTATATAAATACAACTATATATCTATTCTTTTTCAGATTCTTTTCCACTATAGGTTATTACAAGATATTGAGTACAGCTCCCTGTGCTATACAGTTGGTCCTTGTTGGTTATTTTATGTACAGTAAGAGAACTTTTGATTTAAATAGGCATGGACGAGAATAGACTTACACGCTTAAAACTTTATACGTACAGTGGTTGAAAGAGTTTTCCATTGACCAATTTCTGGCTCTATAAATGTAGAGTCTTGTTTCTCCTCTACTACCTACATACTTCTGAGAACAGATGCTATTTGGACACGTTTATTATTGAGATACCATCTCTGGCTCTACTGGCTGAATCAGAACAGTGCTCCTAAAAGCTATTCCCACACTGGGAAGACTAGCAGTAATGTAATTACACATAGAAGTGACTGCTAACAACATAAACATAACCTACTAAACCCAAACTAAATGTATCTCTAGCTCACCTTTCCCTAGCCAGACCCTCAAGTGCCCATGGGCACTCCAACTCACGGGAGGGGCTTGAAAAGAACTGAGATGGAGGAGAAATCAGAGTAGAAAGAGGCTGCCATCTTAACTGTTTGTACCTAAAATAGCTTACTTTTGCAAATTCCACAGAAACATAGGACTGCGTAGAACATTGTTAAGCCTCTCCCCTGGAAACAAGGGGCCCTGCAGCTTCGTGGTGAATCTTCCTAATGTACAGGACTTGGAAGGGGATTCTGGCAAATCAAGTAGCTACCAGAGCTCTAGCCTGGATGCCTTGGCAGAAGGTGGTATCTCACCTGAGATATAGGACCCAGAGGAAAATCAGGTTGAGAGGGAAGGATGGTTAGTTCATTTTTGACATTATAAGTTGGTGATTTTTGAGGGATATTCTGGTAAATGTATCCAGTAAGCAGTTATTTATTCATACATTTGTAATTCTAGTATCACTCCCCTGTTTAAACAAAGAAAATTCAAACAATCCAAAGGTAGGTAGGAAAAGAGAAAACAGAAACCAAGAGAAAGCATCACATGATATTCAAATATTAAGCCACCTGTACGGCCTGTCTGCTGACCAGTTAGAGACTTGGAAGAGGTCGTCGTGGAAGGCCTCCCTGTGACAAGCACTGCCTCTTTTGTTGCTAGATCAGGGGAAGGTCAGGGGTGGGGGTAATGTAAGGTCTCAAGGCAACAGCTATTTACCAAACAGGACAGAAGAATTTCAATTTGTTATGTCAACTGGTTCTAGTTGCATATTAGTATATCAGTCCTTA
>NW_020172724.1:2447997-2572755 GCF_003031525.2 Neophocaena asiaeorientalis asiaeorientalis
GCATATTAATTATGATTCTTTAAGGCATATATATATATATATATATATATATATATATATATATATACACATACATACACACACACACATAACAATAACAAAAAAGGGGCAGAAATAAGTCCCAATATTTCTGTAGTCATTATCAATATAAACTGGTTAAACTCACCAATTAAAAGCAGATACTTAGATCTATTTTTTCATTTGTGGAAAAAAATTTACGTCATTTCCAAGAGAAAAACCTAAAGAACAATATAGTAAGAGTGAAAAAGAGAGAGAGAAAACATATACCAGACAAGCACTATCTTAGATAGCAACACTAAGAGCAGGCATAATAATTTTTTAAGGAGAAAAGTAATAAAAGGAGATAGTCACCAAAAGATAAGACAATTATGAACTTGTATGAACCTAATAATGTGTTCTCAAAATTATAAGGCAAAATCAGACCAAATTATAGGCAGAAGTTGACAAACTACAAAAAAGTGGAAAATGTTAAACTGTCTCACAAATCAATGGATTGAACAGAAAAGAACCTCAGGATAAAAACAATCTAAGTAACCAGATTAGCAGACTGGATGGAGAGATATAGAGAGAGAATCTTGCACAGGTAAAGAGTGAATATACATTTACAAAAACTGGGATATTCAAAGTCTGTTTACTAGAAAACAAAAAGTCTTAACAAATTCTAAAAAGAGCACATCTCTCATCTCCAAGAATTAGAGTTAGAAATCTATGACAGAATATTTTTTAAAAAGCCATAACTTTGAAAACAAAATTGGAAAACACACTTCTAAATAGTCCATGAATTAAGGATAAAATTCTAGTGGCAAAAACCCCAAAATATTTATAACTAAGGCATAACAAAAGCATGGCATATTAAAACTTGTGATATGTAGTTAAAGCAGGATTTAAAGGGAGATTTATGCTCTCACATAAATATTAGAAAACAACAACAAAAGATTCTGAAAATAAATAACTCTAATATTCAACTCTAGAAACCAGAAAAAGAACAGCAGAGCAGACACAAAGAAAGTAGAAGGAACAAAACTATTGATACAAAGATAAAAGTAGAAATTAAAGGAATAGACAACTTTTTAAAAAGAATTAACATGATTTTAAAAATTAGAAGGATATTCACTGCAAAGTCTGGCAAGTCTTGGCAAGTCTGGCAAGACTGATCAGAAGACTTTCTGCACTCCAGTCTCTCACCTGCGTCTCACTTACCCCGGGTATCCTTTTTGCAAGCCTCTATTGTGTGGGGGATTTACAATTTAATTTTTTCTCCATTAAAGAAGAACTGTGTTTAGAGCAAAGGGATTTTCTTTTGCACCTCTTCCTGTGGCACTTAGCATAAGGCCGGTCACGTTGGCTGGGTCACGCTGGCTGTATTCAACCATTGTCAGTTGAATGAATCGATGTAAGAAAGATGACAGTATTGTACTACTCTAGAGCTCTACAGCACTTGACCTTTTTACAACGCACTTACTTTCCCTTCTTTTGATGTTTGCATCAACCCTGAGCAACAATGAAGCAGAGGTTACTTTCCAGATTTGTATAGATTGTTTTGAAAATTTTATAGGCAAGAAAACCAAGGTTTGGAGAACGCATCGCTTGCGAGTGTCAGAATGGGAACCAGAACCCAAACACCAAATCTAGAGTCTTTTCCCCCACGTGGTGTTCCTACCGAGCCATAAGAAGCACAGTGGTAGCTATTCACCATTCTGGCCTAGAGGGTCTCAGTTCCAAGGCAGAACAGTTTGTGCTACAAATAAAAGGAATTCCACCCTAAATGATTTGTTTATTATCTTTTAAAGTGGTATTTCAAGAAGCGTTCGCTCAGCCACGAGAAAAATGAGCCATTCAAAGAAGCTCGCTTTTGCTGCTGCGGGGCAGCAGGGAACGCTGCAGGGCGCGGGTGCAGGGTGTTAGGGCAAAAGAAAGGGCTGGGTGGGTGCCAGGTGACCTTCCCGGACGAAACCCCCAGCCCAGAGAGAGCGCCCGGTAACAGAAGGCCCCCGGAACGCCGCCAGTTCGGTCGGGGGCTTCACACTGGCGCCTGCTCTTGTGCCGCCGCAGGCGTCCCCACCCGAGTAACAACCCTGGGAGAGACGCCTTGTGCCTCTGACCCTCCGCTCTTCTTCAGCTCCGGGGCGTGTTTCCTCCGAGCAGCTCCCGAGCCTTTGGCCTGAGTTTCATCCTCCCCCGCCCAGTCATCTCCAAAAAATGCAGTCCAGTCCCGAGAAAGAGCCGCGCCTTGGGGGAGGTAGGGGTGTTGGAGAGGCTGCGGAAGATGACTGGATCCCCAGTGTTCGTAGCTGGGCTGCGGCCAAGGCTGCCGCAGGGCACGGCTTGCGTCCAGCCCCCGTACGCCGGCCTCCTCTGCAGCCCACCGCACCCGGCCCAGTCCCGCTCCTTGCACTATTAAAACGCAAGCTGGACCAGCAGTTTTTTTTTTTTTTTTTTGAACAGCCTCAAACGGGCAAAAATCCAGAAGTCCTTTCGTAAAGAGCTAAGTAATTAAGAATGGTGACGCACAAGACCGCTAGTATTATGCAGTGTTTAGGAAGAACCAAGCTGATCCAGGTGCGCTTGACTGCAAAGACCCTCCAAGATCTAGTGAGTAAAAAAGCGCGTTGCAGAAAAATACAGCAACACCGTTTTGTAGACAGTACATCTACGTAATGTATGAAAGGCAAGCCTAAAAGTGGGCTGGGGGAATGAAGAGTGAATTTGTTTTTTAAAAATATTTATTTAATATATAATATCAATATAAATAAATATATTCATATATTGCATAGGTGTCCTTTTTTCAAAAAAATAAACTTTATTTTTTAGAATAGTTTTAGATTTACAAAAAAGTTCAAATAGAGTTCTCATAAACTCCAGTTTCTGCTATTACTATCTTTTATTAGCATGGTGTTTTACTACAACGAATGAGCCAATATTGATGCGTTATTATTAATTAAACTCCATACTTTATTCAGATGTCCTTAGTTTTTAGCTAATGCCCTTTTTCCAGGATCCCATCCAGGATACCACGTTACTTTAGTTTTCGCATCTCCTCAGGCTTCTCTTGGCTGTGACAGTGTGTGTCTCAGACTTTCCTTGGTTTTGATGCCCTTGACAATTTTGAGGAGTACTGGTCAAGTTTTCCGTAAAATATCCCTGAACTGGGATTTGTCTCATGTTTTTCTCACGATTAAACTGTGATTATGTATACTTGTGAGGAAGACCACAATCGGTACATACTATCACTGTTGATTTAACATTCTTGATGTTGACCTTGATCATCTGGCTAAGGTAGGTGGTCGCGGTTTCTGCACTACACAGCTACTCTCCCACCCCCATCTCCATTTCCATACTGTTATGTCACCTTTTTAACGTAGAGAGGGTCACCTTTTTAATGTACACAGTCACTAAGTAAGGTACACTGGGCTGGAGGGGGCTTGGGTAAATCCACTCCCCACGAGTGCGGCGCAGGGCAGGACCGGTCGCGGGAGGCGGTGGGGAGAACTGGCTCCTCGCCTACCTCCAAGCGCCTGCTGTATCCTCCTCCCGCGACAGAAGGCCCTTTAGCTTCCTTCCCCTGCTCGGGGAGGATGCTCGCAGTCTGCGGGCCCAGGACCGCCCTAACATGGGGGCGGGGCCGAGCGCAGACCACGCCCCTAGGGCCCGCCCCGCCCTGGCGCACGCGGCTCCGCCCCGGGGCGCGTTGGGGAGGCGGGATAGGGGAGTTTTCCGCCCAACGGTTCCTCCTTCAGACCCTCCCTGACTGATGAGCAGCTCGCGGGTCCCGAGTGCCCAGCGAGCCCCGAGAGCGGGAGTGGGACATAACTCGAGGCTGGTCCGAAGTGCCGCGTCTGGGACGCCCGCAGAGAGAGCCGCTGCTGCCCGCGTCCCCGTTCGCCCCTCGCGGTCCCCCACCCCGGTGGCCAGTGGCTAGGTGAGTGAGGGTTCCCCGGCCTGCTGGGGGCAAGGGACGGGGCGTTGGCAGGGTTACGCGGCCCCCGCCGGAAGGCCCCGGACTGTTCCTCGCCCCTTCCCGGTCCGGCCCTGCGGCTTCCTGGTTACACGGCGTGTAACCGTAAGGGGGCAGGTGTCGGGCTGGTCCCGGACGGGCTGAGTCGGCCTGGCTGCCCAGCTCGGTCAACGGCGGGGAGCCCTCCCTGTGGGGTGGGGGGTGCACAGGCGGGGCCCACAGTGGCCAGGGCCACGTGATTGTGCTGCTCCGCCGGAGTCCGGGGCTCAGGGCCTGTGCCGGATTGGGACCGGGGGAACCTGCGACAAGAAGGCGACTGGCTGGTGTGGGGATGGCCGGTGGCCACGGCCCCTCTGACCCCGTTGAGTTCTCGGGAGTGTGTGTACCCTTCTGGGAAGGGCTTATGTTGAGGAGAGCTAGCAGAGGAGGCTGCCTTCAGGAACTTTCCTCCGGAACTGGAAAGACGGAAATTCCTGGGAGCTGCTAGTTGGAGTTGATTTGCAAGGCACTCTGAGAGAATGCGGGATCTATCCCAGGTGCTGTGTTCACCTGTGTGTTTACCTTCGCTGCCTTTCCTCCATTTCAACCTTGAGCTACAGTTTCAGGGAGGGATTCTTGACTTTTACCTCCCGCTGGGCTCCACCCAGTCCCCTGAAGATTTAAAAAGGTAGAAACGCATCTGTTGGCCTAAAGGAGAGTTGTGCAGTTCATCAGCTTGAGACTTTGCGGAGAAGCTAAGCTAGACAGTTCTAGCCCAAGCTGGGAACAGTTTGCCTGGCACATTTCTGTCCCTGCCCCTCTAATCAGTGACCTTTCTTCGGAGATTGGGTGTTTTAGGACAGACCTGGGGGATCTGTGGTAGCCCGCCGCTCTGCCTTCCCTCTCTGCCGTCACTTTGCTCCCTGCTGCTTTGACCTGGGCATGGAGTGGCCCTGTGAGGGGTGAGCCTCTGCCCTGCCCCACGGCAGGGACAAAAGTTTACAGGGCAGTGCCAGGCTGAGTCCAGGAACTGGACAGGTAGGGTGTGCTATCTTGCTCCCCCCCCCCACCCCGGACTGGCTCTCATTATACTCCTCCATTCCTTCCTTGTTTCAGTCAGTTGTTGGGGATTCCAGGAGGATTAACAGGGCCCCTTCCCTCAAGGCACTCTTCATGCTACCGGGTGTTCCCTGCCAGGAGAGGCCAGGTGAGGTGCCAGGGCTATTTGTTGCCCTGGCGTGGGGTTCTCACTACCTTGGGCTCCTGCATCCCTCCCGAATCTCACCTCTTACTGGTCTCTATGCCTTCATTTCCTCATCTTTAAAGTGGGGGGTAGTAATAATACCTACCTCACAGGGTTATGGTGAGGATTAAATGAGTTAATATACTTGACAGCCATACAGCTCAGGCACTGATGTGAACAGGTGGTGACTGGTGCACCATACCCCTGTGTCCCAGGACAGACATAAAGCTTACAGCAGGGCCTGGCGCATGAGTAATCATCTGGAAACGTCAACAGTAAGAATAACAATAGCTATCACTTCCTTCGTGCCCTGAAGGGCCGAGTTGAATTACTCTCCTTCTGACTTGTTCCTCTGTCTTACCTCATGCTGTTCTGCCCTCCTTCTCCCAGTTCTGCGTGTTATTCACCACCCTCCTGGGAGCCATCCAGGTGCCTGGAGCAGGAAGGGACAAGACATGCTGTGAGCCCATGCAGCCCTCCTCCACCCCTTTGGCATCACTTCTCAAAACTCGCCTTGGAGTAATAATTATATGGCCACAAGTCTTCTCTCTGCCCCGTCCTCTGTGTCTGGAGGGTGGGGGGTATTTCTCAGTCGTCTCTTGGTCTCACAGCATCCAGAAGGGACCTTGCCGAATGTCGGTACTCAGTAGATATTAGCTAAGTGAAAGAGGCAGGCCAGGGAAGTAAGGTTTCCCTGTTCTTAAAATGTTTGACTTTGGAAGCTGAATTTGGATAGGCCAAGAAAACCCAACAACTTGGGAGAGTGAGATGGAAGTGAGTCCAGACTGAGAGGTGAGCCTAGGAACTGGCTGAGAGGCCAAGTGGGAGTCGCTTTGGACTCCTTTATGTCTCCAGGGCAAGGATGGTAGTCAGGACTCATCCTGGATTGCTGCACCTAAGATCCATTAGTGATGCCTTGGCCACGTGATTTTGGGAGGATGGGTAGTTTGAGGTGGTAGGAGTGAGAATTGAGCCAGAATAGGTGAGTGTGGGTTTTTCTTGGGAATTCACTTGGGCGGGGAGGGGAAACCCTGTGTGGGCAGGTGAATGTAGAAATGAAATCTGTGCCGAGTGCTGGATGTTCAGAGGACCCAGGGTCTTTGTGGAGCTCCCCTTCCTTCCTGCTCCTTCCTCTTCTCAGCTGCCGTCTTTTCCCTCCCGCTAAACCTGAAGCAAGTCCCTGATACTTGCCCCATGGGGACCACTGGAGGAAGATTCTGTGTATAGGTGTATTTTACAATCACAGCCAAGCAAACAGACTCAGGTTTCTCTGAGTTTTTCTCCTCAGCACCCTGTGAGCCCATTGCCTGCAGAACATCAGGAATCTGAGGGCTACCTAAATAGAAAAGCTCTTAGGGGAAATGAAGACACCAAAGTTTCCTTGTTGGGAATTTGCATTTTTAAAAGGAGTTGTGAAATTCATGGCGCTTTCTAATAACCCTGAAACCGTACCGTATTAAGCCTACTGACCCTGAGCCCGGGTACCCCATGAAATAAAGGTCTGATTTCACCTGGTGGTTTGTGTTTGGGAGAATCCTGACAGTGCAGCATGTACAGTGACTTGAACCACAGCTGGCTTTGCTCCTGATGTGAGAAAGTAACAGGTGAGGCCAATGGAGGGGTGAGGAGACAGAGTTCTCATCCGTGCTTGGTATCCTGGGACAAGCCACATAGCCACACAGAGTCCCAGAGTTCTGGGTGGTAAAATGCCTGCCTCACGTGGTTGTTTGCACAGTCTGGTGAGGTGATGTTTGCAAAAGGGGTTTGAGATCAGTTGGGGGGTGGTAATGGCAGTGTTGATATCTTCGTTGTGTGCCTGTTGTGTGCCTGCGAGGAGTCTTGACGCTGGGGGTGGAGTGGGCAGATAGATGGCAGGTAGCTGACTCCTGGTTCTGTGATCTCTGACTGTCTAGTCTTCCAGGGGCTTGTGCTCCTGAAGGTCCCACTGCCTTAGCAGGAAAAAAAGGGGAGGGATCACTCCTGAAATTGAGAGGGAAGTCAGGAGCCCCCAGCCTCTTACACCTGTAGCTGGGGAGAGACTGGCTTAGAGGACAGCGTGAGGGACAAGGAGAAACTCAGAGGCTGATAACAGGGAGCCAGAGGGAGTATATGGCAGATTAAGCCTGGGGAGTGGCATCCCTGGGGGAAAAGGGTGTGTATGTGGGGGGCTGGTGATAGCAGACATCAGCTTGCTGTGTCCACCTAAAAGGTCACGGCTATTTTAGGAAGCGGGTGACAAGGGATATTTCTATTGAACTCAGTGTTAGTGAGTATCCACTGTTTGCCTAGCCCTGTGCTGGGAGCACAAAAGCAGAGGCCACCCCTACCCGCCCTAGGTTGTCCCCTGCCTGTTCTGTAGTACAGATGTAAAATAATTTATTCAACCTTTCCCCCATTGCTGGGTATGGAGACTGTTGACTGTTTTTATAGTTTGAAATGGTGTTGGAGTAAACAATCTATAAAATCCTGTTTGGAATGTCACTGAATGTTTTATTTATAAGGAAGAGTTCACATTTTTATGATATTAAGTTTTCCAAATCAGGGACAGATTACAGGCCTTGTGAGGTAGAATGTCTTCATTAGATTTTAAGAATAGGATTCTAATTGGATATGCTGGAGATATATATATATCTCATAAAATATATGTCATATAATTTGGAAATTATTTGTAGATAACTTTTTTTATTCCTACCTTTTTTTTCTGTTTGTTGGTCATTCATTTCAACCTTTATTGTTACTCATTTCTTTTTACTTCTGGCTTATTTTGTTGCTCTACTTCTATTTTATTTATTTATTTATTTTTATTATTTTTTTGTGTGGTATGCGGGCCTCTCACTGTTGTGGCCTCTTCCGCTGCGGAGCACAGGCTCTGGACGCGCAGGCTCAGCGGCCATGGCTCACGGGCCCAGCCACTCCGCGGCATGTGGGATCCTCCCGGACTGAGGCACGAACCTGCGTGCCCCACATCGGCAGGCAGACCCCCAACCACTGTGCCACCAGGGAAGCCCTGTTGCTCTACTTTTAACATCTAAATTGGTTCATTTATTTTTAGTGTTTTATTTTAATTAAAAAAGTATATAAAGCTCAGCGTTTTCCTCTGAGTACAACTCTAGCCAATGGGCCTTTGTATGAAATGCTCACCTTTCCATTGCTTTCTAGTACTCTGTAGATCAGTTTTGATCCAAGAATTTTTTAGAAGGCAACGTCCTGAATTTTTGAGTAACTTTTGTGGGGGGTATGGTCATATTTTAATGTTGACTGCTAGTTTTATTGAGTGAATGTGCTCAGCAAAATCTCTTGTTGGACTGTATTAAGATTTTCTTTGTGGCCAGCTACACAATCAATGTGAAAAGGTTTCATGGACGTGTACTCTCTGTGGGATACAGACTTCAGATACATCTGTGATCTTGAGGTTGCCCTCTGCATCCCTGCTTATTGAATCTTTTTTTTGAGTCAAGCTCAACTTATATTTGTCTTGGATTTATGAATTTGGCATGCATGTTTGGTGTATACAGGTTTATCAACCTTACCTTTGTGGATTGTACCTTTTGTCTTTTGCTTATTCAATGCTTTTGGCCTTTGGCCTTAAAATCTGTATTAACTCTTTTAGGAGCATATATCACCAAGAATCTGGGAGAATCCCTTCTTCTTTACAGTCCTAAAATTAGTAACTAAGTGCATTTTATAGGACAGTAAGTGAAAGCCTTAGAAATTTGGAGGCAGGCGTCAGTCAGGGAGGGGGTAAGCTGCATCCTTTAGTTTCCACTCAGACTCACGCAGAGTAGGTAGTAATCAGACTGCCCCCGCTTGCTTCTGAGTCAGGATTACTGTGAGCTCCCCCTCCTTGCCTGTCCCAGTGGCCCCCATGATAGCCAGGTTTTAGGAGGGATGGATAAAAGGAGATCTGTCTGCAACACCCAGGGATGGGCCTGAGTACCACTCCTCTGCCTTTGTGTTTTGTTCCCCCCCATCCCTTAGGTCCAAGGAGGTGGACGGCTGTGACTCGCAATTACATTTCCTTCCTCATCTGAAGCGGCAAGGCGTACTTTCTCTGTTCCCCAAGGGATATGACAAAACAGTACACAAAAATGTCCCAGGGCCAAATGTCAGGTATAAAGACTTGGGCCACAAGTTTTACACTCGTTTCTATGCTTGTGTTTTAAGTCACATAAACTATTTCAAGGGACTAGAATGGCCTAAGCCCTGTTGTACCATGGATTCCTAGGGGGTAGTTTTCCAAGTCTTGTGTTTCCACATGGCTGAGAAATGGTTGGAAAAAAACCTCAGTTTGCAGAGGCAGGATTATTGGAAAGTCCTCAACATGTTTTTAATATTAATATTTCCACTTCTGGTTTGTCTTTGTGTTTACCTAGTATGTCTTTGCCTTAATTTTAAACTTTTCTTTCTCGTTTAAAAAAAAAAGTGTTTCTCTTGTAATCAGCACGTGACTGGGGTTCAGGGACATGGCGGAAGGCAGTGATAATAGCAACAAACCGGATTTGGTCATTTCTGTCTTCGGTAGAGAATTCAGACTGTTTGCATACCAGATAGTCTTGATTTTATTTCTTGTGTCTTGTTTTCTGTTTATTATTTACTATACTTGGATGTTGTTTCTTTCCTGATTTCTGCTGTCTGGGTTAAGTTTCTCATCATTCCTCTTCCTTCCTCTTCCCCACCCACTTGCATTAGGATTCAGGTTTGGCCATGATTTAAGAGAGGAGTTTCTCTATCTCCAGAAATTGGAGTCCAGAGTTAATAAGTGTCTGTTTCATGAGGTTGTCCAGGCACGAGGCTCCTTATGAAAATTTGCTCCCAGCATTCTTCAGGGCTTTGGTTTACAACCTTGAGCATGTTTAAGAATAACTGGCAAGGTTTGTTAAAACACGGATTCCTGGGCCCCACCCCTAAAGGTTCTGATTTAGGGGGTCTGTGGTGAGGCCCGAGAAATTTCCTTTATGACAGGCACCCAGGTTGTGCTGATTCGACCAGTCTGGGGACCACACTTGGGCAGTGTTGCTCTGGGTGCTTCCCTTACCTGCAAGGCCCAGGACAGCTGACTCCCTGACAGGGCCCTGCCTTGCTGCCAGGGAGGCTTGGAAACATAGTCCTTATTTGGGGCTGCCATGTGCCAGGCTGCAGGTAGTGTTCTGTCATGGAAGCAAGAGGGGGCAGATGGTTGAGGTGGGTGACGACTGAAGTTTCTGGAACACCACCCACTGGTGTCCTCAGTCTGAAACTACTCCTGTGCTTGTCGGTTTTGCCACTGGCTAAGCCAGCCTTCCTCGGGTTAGGAAGTAGGAATGGTATCTTGTGACAGGGGCAAGCCAGCAGGCGGTGCAGGGGGCAGCAGCCCCGATCCTGAGGGCAAGTTGCTGCTGCTACTTTGCTCATGCTCTGAGGGTCTCGCTGCTTCCAGGCCATTCCCAATAGTCAGGTCTGGCAGCCATTCGTTCTGCCACTTGGAGTCACCTCCTGATCTTAGAGGGCCCTCGGGATGCGGGGGCGGGTGTCCCTCCAAGACCCAGCTTTGGGATGGAGAGAGTCTAACTGTGCTTCCTTCTCCCGACTTACCTTCATCAACTCCAGGTGTGACACATCATTGTCTATTTCCGGGAGAGCTTGGGGACAGAGGCCACTTGAACCCTGAACTGAGTTGGGCTGTTGGTCAGCGCGGCTCCTGATACCCTGGAGAGATCAAAACAAGAGGCTGCCAACCCCTGCTCTCTGCTTTTGTTAACTCATGGGGGTGAACCTGGAGAGAAGCAATGTCACAGAGGCCTCCCCTGGGCAGAGGATGCTTTCTCTGTGGCTTGATGATATGGGGCTTTATTAGGAGGCAGCAGAGTCATTTTCTCATTCTGTCTTTCCCAGGGTAGCCTTTACATTTCCAAGTCCATTCTCCAGCCCAGGAAGGTGGAATGGCGCCCAGAAGCGTGAGTGGCGGAGAGCCAGCCTGGGCCGCGATGCATCGGCAGGGAGGTCGAGAAACATGACTTGAGTCTTTGTCCTGTCCCAGCCGATCCTGAGAGCCGAGGCAGGCCTTGCTCTCTAGGCCTCGGCTCCCACCTCAGTAAAACAAGCTGGTTGAGTCAAAGAAACTCCTGAAGGCCCCCCTTCCAGCCCTGATATTGTAGGATTCGTGTGTAATCCAAATGCCAGCGCACTGGGAATTGGCTTTATTATTTTTATTTTTTTAAAATAATTTTTATGGGGCTTCCCTGGTGGCGCAGTGGTTGAGAGTCCGCCAGCTGATGCAGGGGACACGGGTTCGTGCCCCGGTCCGGGAAGATCCCACATGCCGCGGAGCGGCTGGGCCCGTGAGCCATGGCCGCTGAGCCTGCGCGTCCGGAGCCTGTGCTCTGCAACGGGAGAGGCCACAACAGTGAGAGGCCCACGTACTGCAAAAATAAATAAATAAATAAATAAATAAAAATAAAAGTATAAAATAATTTTTATGTATTTTTTAAATTTATTTATTATTTTGGGCTGCATTGGATCTTCGTTTTTGCACGCGGGCTTTATCTAGTTGCGGCGAGTGGGGGCTACTCCTCGTTGCAGTGCGCGGGCTTCCCACTGCAGTGGCTTCTCTTGTTGCAGAGCACGGGCTCTAGGTGCGCACAGGCTTCAGTAGTTGTGGCACGTGGGCTCAGTAGTTGTGACTTGTGGGACCTAGAGCTCAGGCTCAGTAGTTGTGGCACATGGGCTTTGTTGCTCCGCGGCATGTGGGATCTTCCCGGACCAGGGCTCAAACCCATGTCCCCTGCATTGGCAGGCGGATTCTTAACCACTGCACCACCAGGGAAGGCCTGGCTTTATTTCTAAGAGCTGTCTTTCTGAGCCTGCTTGCTCAAGTTCAACCCCTTGGTCAGGCCTGGACACTGGTCCGTGGCCACTCTCCAGCCTGCTTTGCCCAGAGCTTCTCCAGGCTGGGCCTCCCCAGGTGCCAGCCCTCGGAGGGCAGAGTCTGAGGCACTGTCTGGCTAATGATTGACATGGGCTCCAGCTATTCCTAATTCATGGGTGTGAGTGAGGAGTTGAATGTTTAACAGCACTTTCTATGGGCTTTTTGTTCAGTGCCTGGGAAAGGACGGTCAGGGCTGGTGGAATGCGGCCCTGGGGCTCCCTGGCTTGCTCCTGGGGCCTGATGGCATCTGTGACCCATACCTCAGAGGTGAGGCAGTGCCCCAGCAGAGTCGGGGATGTTCATACGCCCTCTCACATAACTTGAGGTTCTACCTTGTCGTGGGAGGGAGAGAGGGAATGTCTTAGATCAGTCCTTTCTGCCCCCAGAATTCCTGGAGCCTCTGTACCAGAAGCTCTGACTGAAGAGGTCATTGGGACAGGTGCCACCAAGGTGCCCTGTTGGTGTGTGTCAGGGACCTTGCTGTGCCCTGCCCCATACTGGCCAGTGGACGAGGGGAGGAGAGGCCTGTCCTATAGCCCGGACACTGACTTTCTCACTGGGAGGCCTAGAAAAAGTAATTCTGGCTCGGGCACTAGTCTGGTGTGTGATCCTTGCTTGTCAAGAATTATCCCTGAGCCTTAGTTCCCTTGAGGTGATAATACCTCTCTTGCAGGATCATTTCAAAGGTTAATGAGGTGATACATAATGAGGTAATATATGTATTAATACCTGTCATAGGTACCGGAAAAGGGGGAGTATTATTAGAGCACTAAGAAGACATAGAAAACATTTTAGGCCAAGTGCTGTTAAGTTCCAGAAGGGGAGATCATCGTTGTGGGTGGAGAGATCAGGTGGGCTTCCTGAAAGAAGCGGGGCTCCATCTGGCTAAAAGGAAAGCCGGAATTGACTTAGGCTTAAGGAAGGCACAAAGGAGATAGGAGGACAGACCAGGTAGAGGGACTGTTTGAGCAGAAGTTCTGAAGATGGAAAGTGCTGAGGTATTGGCTTGACTGAGCTACAGACATGCATTTCCTGCATTCTTTCCATCACACAGAGACCTCCAGGGACCTTCCATTTTCTGGCCATGGCACAGCCCAGGGCGGGTTGGCAGGCTTTAGCATCCCACCTGCACAGTGATCAGCCCCACCTGAGATCTGAAAGAGCATCTTCTCCTCCAGGGTGATCTGCAGATTCTGACGGGGATTTCTTTTCAGCTTCCAGCTGAATAAGACTGGCTGGGGACTTGGTCACCATTAGAAGAGCAGCCCTTGATAAGTGCTATTTGAAGGAGAGATTTCCTGGGGCTTCCAGGAGCTGGAGTATATACTCTGTCAGGTCTTCTAGGTTTGAAGGGACTGGGCCTTTCCAAAGGCATTTGAACAGGCCCCAGGACTGTAGAGGCCCAGGGACTCCCTGCTGCCTTTAGGTCTTTAGTCTTGTGCGCCACCCCTCTCCCCTCCTCTTGCCTGGCAGGGCCCTGGATGAACATCTGTTCCTTTCATTACAAATACCGGTACCTGCAGGGACTGCCCTGGTGGGGACAGTGGGCAGCCGAAACAGACAGGCATCCTGGATGAAGGGGCAGCTGCTGCAGCCCTAGCTGTGTGCCACCACGTGGCAATGTAGGACCCTTGTTGCCAGGTTTCCTGTTTTTCCATTTAAAACAAAATTTAAGTTGGAGAGTCTCTTTTGTGGCCTCACCTCTCCCCTCCCCACAGCAAAATAAATGTTTGTGAACTACAAAACCTCCAGGGAGCCCCAGGTCCTGGGCAAGCACAAATTGACAACCACGGATCCCTTGCGGGCTCACTCATTTAACAGATGAGGGAGAGATGCCCAGGGGAGCCTTGGGTTCGCCAAGGCCCATCCATCAGAGAGAAGCCGCTTTCCTAGACACCATGCCTCCCACCTCTCCTCCCTCCTCCTCTCTGCTCTCAGAGCCCTTTCCTGATTCTCAGGCTTAATCTCCATTCTGCCTGGGAGTGGCTCTTAAACATTTTGTGGGTATTTTCCTGTGATTGCTCTTTTGTGTTTATCTCCCCAGCTAGAGGGAAAGCCTGGTGCAGGCCAGAACTTTTGTTTTTTCCTCCTGTGCTCAGGGAAGTCTAGCCCAGCACTGGGTGCCTCTCTGAGCCCAGAGGTGGAACTAGTGTTAAGCTAATGAAACTTAACCTTCAGGTTGAAGCCTCCCCACCCCCCCAGTCACTTGCGTGTGGCCTTTGCAAGGCTGTGGGAGAGGCCCTGCAAGTGAATTCACAAAGTCATATAGTTTTGTAGAATATGCAAGAAAGTGTTCTGCATCCAGGGTCTTAAAAGGGCCCCTAAAATTATATAGGCTTCAGGCTCAACAAAACCTGAACCTCCCTCTAAAGATGCTGTGAAAACTCAGCAATTGGCTTGGGTCCTGCCTTTTGGACAGTGGGCCCTTGGCTTGGGAGCAGGAAGTGGGCGGGTCCTGAGCCAGCCCTGGGAGGATCTTGCTGTGTCACCTTGGCCTGTCACTTCTACTCTCTGGTAGTCAGTTTCTCCACTTGTGAAATAGGAGCCGGGGTCGGGTGGGTGGGAATGAACTGAGTCATCTCTAGGGCAGAATGGGGAATGAACTGAGTCATCTCTAGGGCAGAATGATCTCTGGTGTCCCAGTTGCTTGGTTTTGGCTGGCTGGGTGTGATTTTTTTTTTTTTTTAAAACATCTTTATTGGGGTATAATTGCTTTACAATGGTGTGTTAGTTTCTGCTTTATAACAAAGTGAATCAGTTATACATATACATATGTTTCCGTATCTCTTCCCTCTTGTGTCTCCCTCCCTCCCACCCTCCCCATCCCACCCCTCCAGGCGGTCACAAAGCACTGAACTGATCTCCCTGTGCTATGGGGCTGCTTCCCACTAGCTATCTACCTTACGTTTGGTAGTGTATATATGTCCATGACTCTCTCTTGCTCTGTCACAGCTTACCCTTCCCCCTCCCCATATCCTCAAGTCTATGCTCTAGTAGGTCTGTCTTTATTCCCGTCTTACCCCTAGGCTCTTCATGACATTTTTTCTTTCTTAGATTCCACATATATGTGTTAGCATACGGTATCTGTTTTTCTCCTTCTGACTTACTTCACTCTGTATGACAGACTCTAGGTCCGTCCACCTCATTACAAATAGCTGGGTGTTATTTGATTGCCCCACCAACCCGAACATCACACTGCCCACCTTTCCCCTCCCAAGAGCATTTGCATTGCTGGCTGGGTGTGCCTGGCCAGGCATAGGGAACCCACTCACAAGCCCTGGGTCTCACCACGGTGACTTTGTTGACTGATAATAATACAAGCAAGCAAAGCTTTACTGAGTGAGCTCTTATTCCCAGACATGTAGGAGACGTGAGCACCTGGTCCCTCCCTTCTTGGTGGAATGGTTTTTTCTGTGGTCTTGGTTTATTGCTTCTCTTGCTGACTGAGGTAGGCTTGTGCACTGATCTCTTATACAAAGAGAGGCTTTTCAAAGAGGACACCATGGAAAGATCTGGAGGGAAGGAGAGAAGCAGTGGTCACTGTATGTACTTGTTTTCTATTGCTGCTATAGCAATTTATCCATATTTAGTGGCTTAAAACACACAGCTTTTTTTTTTAATACCATTTTAACCATTTTTCGGTCTGCTGTTTGGTGGCATTAAGTACATTCATATTATTGTGTAACCGTCACCACCATCCATCTCCAGAACTTTTCATCTTCCCAAACTGAAACTCCGTCTCCATTAAACACTAACCCCCCACTCCACTCTCCCCTCCCCCCAGCCCTCGGCACCACCATTCTACTTTCTGTTTCTGAATCGGACTACTCCAGGTGCCTCATACAAGTGGACTCATAGAGTATTTATCTTCTTTTTTTACGGTACGTGAGCCTCTCACTGTTGTGGCCTCTCCCGTTGCGGATCACAGGCTCCGGACGTGCAGGCTCAGCGGCCGTGGCTCACGGGTCCAGCCGCTCTGCGGCATGTGGGATCTTCCCGGACCGGGGCACGAACCCGTGTCCCCTGCATTAACAGGCGGACTCTCAACCACTGCGCCACCAGGGAAGCCCCATATTTATCTTTTGACTGGCTTATTTCACTCAGCATAATGACCTCAAGATTCATCCATATTCTTGCATGTGTCAGAATTTCCTTCCTTTTTAAGGCCAAATACTCTTCTGTTATGTATATACTGCATTTTGCTTATCCATTCATCTGTTGATGGACATTTGGGTTGTTCCCACATTTTGGCCGCTGTGAATAATAACTTCCGTGAACACTGGTGTACAAATATGTTCTTTTGGGTACGTATGCAGAAGTGGAATTGCTAGGTCGTACGTGTAATTTTTTGAGGAACTGCCCTACTGTTTGCGGCTGCCCCATTTTAGCACACTACTTTACTGTCATACGGTTTTGTCTCACGGGTCTCCTGGTGTTTGTTGGCAGGGTAATATCTTTTCTGGAAGCTCTAGAGGGCAATCTGTTTCCTTGTCTTTTCTAGCTTCTAGAGGCCGTCTGCATTCTTTGGATCCTGGCGCCCGTCCTGCATGGATGGAATCCCTCTCAAGCTTCTTATCTCTTTCTTTTCATCTTTATTTCTCCTCATCCTTTCCTTTCATCCTTAACATAGCAAGGAAAGGACTCATGGGTCCACCTGGATAATCTAGGATACACTACTCATCTCAAGGTTGGTAACCTTGATCACATCTGCAAAGCCCCTTTGTCATGTAGGGCAACATAGTCACCAGTTCTGGGGGATCAAGGTGCAGTCTGTGTTGGGAATATTTTTGACAGACCTACAAGGAACCTGATGGTGCCTTGATCGTTGGCTTTGAAAAGCCCTCCCCTCTCCCCTTTCCCTTTCTCAAAATTGTCTTGAAGCACCCATGACCGTAAGAATTGGTTAGGTACTACCCTCATTGTGTGGGCTAGACACCTGGTAGACACTGAATAAGTTTGGGTGTCTGTCTAGGATCTTTGATGACCCTTTTTCCCCTCTCCAGACATCAGAGCCTGTCCTCTTTGACCACTTGGGAGGGTACAACACTGGCTGAATTGGTCACAGAGTGGAGAAAACTCTCCTTACATTACAGAGGTCTTCCCTGTTCTTACTTCATTCAGTCCTCACAGTAACTTCAAGGTAGGTGGGCAGACAGCTTGGAGGTTCAGAGATGTTAAGTTGTCCTGTGAATGTCACACAGCAAGTGGTGAAGTTAGGACCCAGACCCTACCTACCAAGCTAATGCTCCTTAGGGAGTAAGTTAAAATTAACTGAGCACCTACTCTATGCTAATAAGCTACATGATGGATAGCTTTATATGCGTGTATCAGTGCATCACACCCTCAGCACCACACAGTAAGATGAATGTACTTTCCCCAGTTTTAAGGAGAAAGGCTCAAAGAGGTTAGGCAACATGCCCAAGGTCAAACGGCCAGCAAGTGGTAGAGCTAGAATTGGAACCATTGTCATTGGACCCTGTGTCTCTCCCTGGTTGCCCAGCAGCAGTGTTAGAAGATTCTATCAAGGCTGTGTGGGCGTGGGTAAAATTCATATGACAGAGCTCTGGATGGGGGAGTGTGGGTTGTGCAAAGATGGGGGCACTGGTTTAGAGTGTGGGAAAGAGAGTAATTGGAGGTGGTAGAAGGACCTACAGAGGACCTGGGGTTGGATGTTATGAGACCCAGTGTTGGTGATGCTTAGGCTGTGTGACCTGGATGAGCCACCCAGCCTCCCCTTCCCCACCCAGACAAGGGAGGGGTTCAGAGGAGGAGCTCCCCAAGTTCCTTTCCAGCTGAGCTTCTGACGGGTTCATTGTGCAGACAGTACCTGCCACCGAGCTTGGAGTGAGGTGCACCCCTGTGGGCCCAGGCGATCCTGGAGGAACAGCGCTTGGATCGGAGTTTGCAGGAAATGCAGGGACTTGAGCGCTAAGTCTGGGACAGCCAGGAGGCCTCTAGTGCTCTGGGGCTTGTGCTTGATTTACATCCGCTAGTCCCGAGGAGCCCCTTCTGATCAGGTGGTGTGATTGCCAGCAGCTTCCGCACGTGGAAGTGGTGAAACTGACAGACACAGACCTGCCTCCCCAAGCCTGAGCTGCACTTAGAAACAAACCACGGTTTCCATATTTGGGGAAGGGGAAAGGGGTATGTGGGGAAGGGGGTATTTCCTTAGGTCCTGGCCACACCTTGGACTTAGGTGGGGGGATTTTTCTTTCACTGCCGCTGTGTCTGTCACAAGAACCTTAGCGACTACAAGAACCGCAGCCTGAGCCCCCGTCATGTCTTGGGCCTGGTTGTCAGCCAAATACTGACACCATACCTGGGTTCACCTGCTTCCTCTGTGGCTGCTTTCCAGTCCTCAGAAATCCTGAATCAGGGTTGGCATTTGGTTAAGTGTTGGCTCTTCCTGAAGCCTGTTTGGTATGGGCACCTGCCACAGGGGTCTCTCCCGATGAGCTGGAGTGACCCAGGTTTGCCAGGGCTGTGCCGTGGAGGAGTTAGTAGAGAGACCTGCTGTGAATCTCCCTGTCTGCCTGCAGGTACTTTTCCATGAAAGTGTTCCCTCCTGCCTCGCCCTCTCCTCACTCCTTCTGCATTCCCACGACCTGGTCTGGAAAGGCAACTGAGAACAGAGAATATGGTTTCTATCAGGGCCATCCCAGGGTGGACATGCTGACAGCAGGCTCCTGGGTGCGGGCAGGGCTGGAGCTTTGTGCAGGCTGAGGCCCTGCTCCCGGGCAGGTTTCTTTTCCAAAGGCCTTTTCAAAGGTGCTTCCTCCTCCATCCCTCCCACCCCCTTTTTTTCCTGGAGCTTGGACCAAGCCTCCAGGGCACCCAGGCCTGCAGCAGGGATGGAAAGAAAACACTGCCAGTTTCCTGTTGGTGGTTTCTCCTCGTGGAGATTGGAAAATCCAACACAGCCATTCCCGTCCAGGATCTGCTGCTGCACTGGGCTTGGTGTGGGAGAAGGAACCAGCTGACTTTACTGCTCCTGTCCTCTGCCCTTCTTCACACTGTTCTGACCCCCAGCTCTCCACCCTGTGCCCTCCCTGCTCCCACATTTCTCATCCTGTGTATTATCAAATGGCCCAGGGTCCTCTGGGACCCTCTAATCCTGTTTGCTATTTTATGTTGGGGAAACTGATACAATGAGAGGTTAAATGATATCATGAGAACATATTTGATGTTAAACTGTTACTATCTACATTTAACAGATGTGGAAAACTGAAGCCCAGAAAGGTTAAATAACCTGCCCAAGACCACGCACCTCTTAGGGAGCAGAACTGGGATTCGAGCCTGGGCCACATCTGGCTTCAGAGTTCATGCTCCTCCCACCACCCTAGACTGCCTTTAGTGAGATGCTCGGGATCACGGGGAAACCTGGTGTCCTGCTTCCTAAAGTCTGTTGTATTCCATCAACCAGTGTTTTTAAAGTTTTGGTCTTTGAAATACTAGCGTCTGGGGCTGGTGGGCCATGTGAGGAAGTACAGCGTAGGGGTAAAAGTCCTGAGCCTTGGAGCCTGGCTGCTTGGGCTTGAATCCTGGCTTATCATTTACTAGCTGTAACCTAGGGCAACTTGTATAATCTCTCCATACCTCAGTTTCCTTATCTCTAATACAGAGATCATAATCTTAGTATTTGTCTTATAGAGTTGTTGTAAAATTCTATTCCATGTATAGCACTTAACACAGTGCCTAGTACATAATAAGTATTCGATAAATGTTAACTATTATTATTATTGCCTAGTAAGTTTGGGAAATTGAGGGAAAAAGTTAAGCAGGCACCTTTGTTACAGGACTTCTCAGAGCCTTTATTATCCTGTTAAGTATTGGCACTTTTCCGGAAGGGGATGTCGTAGGCAGCGTTTTCCAAAGTTTTTGGACAACTAATCTCTTTCTCTTTTTTAACTGGGCACCTGGTGAATTCTCAACTCATAAGATGTAAGTTGGTGTCGGGGAACACAGTTCAGGAAGCACGGAGCTCTACATCATGCTGCCTGTTTTTGCTTGGCAAGGCTGAGCTGGAGACGGGAGTCCAGGCTAGACCTGAGCACGACTTTGAAGGACTGTGTGTGGCAGAGCTTGGGCTGTGCCAGGCTTCTCTCCTCCTGTCCCTGTAGGTATGGGGAGAGGGAGGTGGTGGGAGCCGAGGCACCTGAGGGTTTCTGGAACCTCCTGGCCATGAGGAATGTCCTTGGCTGACCGCAGTTCAAAGCAGTCATTGCACTGTCCTTGGAAGTCTTAAACTAGGTCACCAGTGGCAGGACCGGTTGGGACCACCAAACCAGCCAGCCCAGCCTAGGTTGAAATGGTCACAGGTTTTGCAGTATGACCCTCTTAGGGAAAGGTAGGCAGGCTTTGCTCCCAGCAGGCTGAGTTCTACCTTGGACCCTCTCCCCGTGTGTTTGTGACTTAAGTAAACGGTGTCCCTGGCATATTTTGGCTCCAAAACCAAGGTGGTTAGAAACTAGATAATCTTCAAGTTGCCTTCCAGCGTAGGCATTTAGGAAGTCTGTAAATCTAGGATTGGGGTGAAAACCTGAAGAGGTGTTCCCTTCAGGAGTCCTAAAATCCAACTAGGAAGAGCCCGAAGAGGTGAAGCCCCCTGTCACACCTGAGGTCTGGGGAGGTGAGGGCCTGGCTCCAGGTCACTGATCGGGGACCTTTTCCGTATTAACATTCTTGGAACTGACTACCTTAAATAGTCTTGCTTTGGGCCCCATTTGCTCTCTGCTCTGGGTTGTTGCCTCTCAGCAATGACCCTGGAGAGATGGGCAGTGTATGGCGGTCAGGAGCTGCTCAGACCGGCTCAGGGCTGGCTAATCCTTCATCTCCCAGCAGCCAGGTACTGGAGGTGGGCCAGGAAGGCATGTGGCTGACCGGTTACACCTTAGCCTGCCCAAACCTAGCTTTGCACTGGAGCAAGGAGAGTTTGCAGATAAGCAAATTTCTTCCTTGTATTTTAAAAAATTATACATATATGTATACACGAACATACATAAACTGTATATGTATATACATACATGTATGCATTTACATTTGTGTGTATGTGTGTGTGTGTGTTTTGTCTTGAATTATACTTTGGAAACTGCTCAGTGGCGACCTTTGAGTAGGGGATTAGAGGGGAGAATGAACTTTGTGCCTTTCTGTTCCATTTGAATTTCCCTACAGTGTGTTTGTATTCCTTTTATTTTTTATTTTTAAATGTGATTTATTTTTTAGAGCAGCTTTAGGTTCACAGCACCACCTCTGCCACTATCATCACCCCACATCAGAGTTACAATTGATGAACCTATATTGACACAACATTATCACCCAAAGTCCATAGTTTACATTAGGGTTCACTCTTAGTGTGGTACATTCTATGGGTTTTGACTAATGGATCCACCATTTTAGTGTCGTACAGAATAGCTTCATTGTCTTAAAAATCCTTTGTGCTCTGCCCATTCATCCCTTCCTCCCCCTAACTCCTGGTAATCACTGATTTTTTAACTTCTCCAGTTTTACTTCTTCTAGAATGACATACAGTTGGAATCGTGCAGTACATAGCCTTTTCAGACTGGCTTCTTTCACTTAATAATATGCATTTAAGGTTCCTCCCTGTCTTTTCGCGGCTTGATAGCTCATTTCTTTTACTGCTGAATAATATTCCGTGGTCTGGATGTACCACAGTTTATTTATCCATTCACCTTTTGAAGGCATTTTGGTTGCTTCCAAGTTTTGGCAGTTATGAAGAAAGCCACTATAAATATCCATGTACAGGTTTTTGTGTCCATGTGTGTCTTCAGCTCCTTTGGGTAAATACCAAGGAGTGCTGTTGCTGGATCATATGCTAAGAGTAGGTATGTTTAGTTTGTAAGAAACTGCAAACTGCCTTCCAAAGTGGCTGTACCATTTTGCACTTCCACCAGCAATGAGTGAGTTCCTGTTTCTTCACATCCTCATCAGCATTTGGTGTCATCAGTGTTTTGGATTTTGGCCATTCTAATAGGTGTGTAGTAGTATTTCATTGTTATTTTAATTTGCAATTCCCTGAGGATGTATGATGTTGAACACCTTTTCATATGCTTTTTTGCTATCTGTATGTATTCTTTAGCAAAATATCTGTTCAGGTCTTTTGCCATTTTTTAATTGAGTTTTTTTTTTTTTCTTTTTAATTGAAGTATAGTTGATTTACAATGTGGTGTTAGTTTCAGGTGTACTTTATTGTTGAGTTTTTAGGAGTTCTTTCTGTATTTTGGATAACAGTCCTTTATCAGATGTGTCTTTTTAAACATTTTCTTCCACTCTGTAGCTTGTCTTCTTTTCCTTTTATTTTTAAAAAGAAATCAGCAAGGATCATCTGAGCTTCATGGTTTAAACTCTACATTTAAATTTTTGCATAAACACAGATTGAGGATTTAATGTTAAAAAACTAGCACAAATAAATACTCTAGCCCCCAGACTGGGAAGGCCGGTGGAGGGGTCATCCCACGAAAGCGTCCACCCTAGTCCAGGCCCTCTTGGTCTGCTGCTGGTCACTGGGGCGGGAGGTCTCACGGCCATGCAACTTCTGGCCCTGGGAGACGCGTCCAGGTCTCTGCCTCCTCTCAGTGTTAGCCCGCTGTGAGCTGTGTCCCCACCTGGCCCTCTGGGGAGGACAGGGCTATATCCTTGTGTGAGGCATGGCCCTGCCACCATCCTTTTTCCTCCATGTCCCTGGAAGTGAGGCAGGACACCAGAAGGTGTGCATAGTGCATCGCCCAGCCCTTATTGCCCTCTCCCACTGTGGGGGTTGGGGGAACAAGAAGACTCCCCATTATGGGGTGTGTGGCTAGGTCAGGGTAGTGAGGTGCCTCTTGTTCTGGGTGATTTTGCCTCTTCTCCCAACACAACAATTTCTAGATTCCTGTGTTTGGGACTCTGGCTAGGGCCTTTGCGGGGCCCTTGAAATTGAATGGTATTCTTGTGTACATGTACACAGTTTTAGGGAACAGGCCATTTTACGGTCCCTGAGAAGCCCCCTATGTACCTGCTGTATGCTTTCAACATTCACCTAGGAAACTGAGGCTTGGTCTCATGGGATCTTGGGATGCCCAGGTTTGGTGTTTATCCTCAGAATTTACTGCTGGGAATAAAGGCTAGATAGAATAAGCTAGAAAGTGTCGAAGTACCTTAAAGGAAAGTTTGTTTCCTAGAGTGTGGAGCACAGAATCAGTTACATCAGAACTTCTGCAGGACTTCCCTGGTGGTGCAGTGGTTAAGAATCTGCCTGCCAGTGCAAGGGACACGGGTTCGAGCCCTGGTCCAGGAAGATCCCACATGCTGTGGAGCAGCCAAGCCTGTGTGCCACAACTACTGAGCCTGCGCTCTAGAGCCCGCGAGCCACAGCTACTGAGCCCGCACGCCACAACTACTGAAGCCTGCCTGCCTGCCTAGAGCCCATGCTCCTCAAGGAGAAGCCACCGCAATGAGAAGCCCACGCGCCTCAACGAAGAGTAACCCCCGCTCGCCGCAACTAGAGAAAGCCTGCGTGCAGCAATGAAGACCCAACGGAGCCAAAAATAAATAAATTAAAAAGAATCCCTGGAAGTGGGAACGGGATGCTTGTTTATATTTCGGATTCCTGGACTCTTTTCAGACTGAATGGCCCAGAATGATTGGGGCCAAAGCCTCGGCATTGAGAGTGCGGCCACCACCATCGCCAACATGAGCCTCCTCAACAAGCCCAAGAGTGAGATGACCCCGGAGGAGCTGCAGAAGCGGGAGGAGGAGGAGTTTAACACAGGGCCACTCTCCATGCTCACCCAGTCGGTCAAGAACAACACCCAAGTGCTCATCAACTGCCACAACAACAAGAAGCTCCTGGGCCGTGTGAAGGCCTTCGACAGGCACTGCAACATGGTGCTGGAGAACGTGAAGGAGATGTGGACCGAAGTCCCCAAGAGCGGCAAGGGCAAGAAGAAGTCCAAGCCAGTCAACGAGGACCGCTACATCTCAAAAATGTTCCTGCGTGGGGACTCGGTCATTGTGGTCCTGCGGAACCCGCTTATTGCCGGCAAGTAGGGGACTCCTCCCTGCCGCCAGAACTTGCCCCCTCATTTTGCAAAGACCTGCCCTTTGTGCTGGGAATAATAAAGTCATGTGTTTTTTCTAAAAAAAAAAAAAGCCTCGGCATTTTTAGCAAGCTGTCCAGGTGATTCTCACATGTGATGAAGTGGTGCTACAGAAAGTGTAGTCCAGAGTCAAGGAGCATCAGCGTGTTTGGACAAGTCTCAAACCTACGCTTGCAGAGACTGTGGGGGCAGGACCCAACAATCTGGGTTAAAACAAGTCCAGCAGGTGATTGTTTTGCAGACTGAAGTTTGAGAAGCACCAGTTTAGCCAGAGAGGGCCACAGCTGGATGAAATCAGGCATACAGGTGCAGGTCGATGGTCCCAGTGAGGAAGGAAGGGTGGTATCTGTGCTGCATCGTGCCCCAAGAGAAGCGGGACCAGAGGCCGGAAGTTCCCTGCAGGCTGGTTTCTAGGAACTGGAGCAGTCCCCGAAGAGGCCAGCTGCCTGCGGCACTTGGAGGCCCTCTCCAGTGAGTCCCGAGACAGAGTGCTCTGACCAGAGCCAACGGGGATGTGCCCAGCCTGTTAGAATCCCGGCCTGTCCACTGTGTGAAGCATCCCACCCAGGCACCTTTTTTCTTTCTTAAAGGGCAGAAGTAGGAGGAAGGCATTGGTCATCACAGAAGGTGTGATATTCGTAGATGCCACGGAGAAAGCAGATCTGCTGGATTATAACCCAGGGAGTTCCCTTCTGTCGTGAAGAGTGAGGGTTGGACAGAGTTGGGAGGGGAAGATGAGGCCCTCCCCTCCAAGCCCTGCCCGAGCTCCCCTCTGAATCAGGATATAGCACCCCAGCGTGCCAGGCCGACTTCACCAAGGACAGTGGGCCCTGCTGGTGGCCTCTTTTGAGAAACATTGGAGGCCAGAGTTACCCAAAGACTGGGCCATGAGCAGATTTCTTAATTTTCAAAAAAGCGGGGAAGGCTGTAGATATTGGGAGTCAGAGTTGCGTGCTGATCTGGGACATGTGGTCGTTGGGAAGGGGCGAGGTGGGCACTAGGGCATCCGAAGGTCGAACCAGGCTCTCCGGCTGCCTTTGCTTTTCTCCTGGGGATTATTAGACGGATAAGCTGGAGGGCTCTAGGCCCGGGGTGACGTGTTAGCATTCTCATTTGATGGAGGCCCTCTTTGTACTGTTGTGAACAAGATGAGGAAACAGGTGTCGGGCTGTGGTAGAGTTAGGTGGCCTGGTAGCTGGTTGAACGCCTGTACCGGCGTGGTCCTGGGTGGGCTGATGTCGGGCTGGGAATTGGTCGGCAGCGACAGTTCAGGAGTGCTCTTTCTGTATCACTCGCCTGGAAGAACGCAAATGCCATGCTTTCCCAATCGGTGGATATAAAAGAAAGCTGAGAGAGAGTGCTAAGATGCTTGATGTTGGTCAGGATGGCAGGTCTCAGTAGGCTAGAGGGACGATGGGCAGAATGGAAGAGAGAAATTTAACAGGAATCAGCATCCCGTCTCCATTGTCCAGAACACCCAAGTGTTACCCATCCGGGGAGGTGTGGGGGGGGGAGGGGCGGAGCTACTGCCCTGTGCTCTCCAATCACCCCTGGGGCCTTTGGTTCCCAAGAGAGCTCAGAAGGACGAGTGGGTCGCAGACGCGAAGCTATTTGAGGCAGGAAATGGTGGGAGAAAAATGAGAAGACTGGAGGTGGTCTCTTGGGGAGAGGTGAAGATGGAGTCCTGGGGGCATCATCAGGGAACTCTGGGAATGAGCACCATCACCCTGTGAGCGGGCTGAGGCTGGCCTGCGGTCCTGCCCCAGGCCGGGAACCTTAGCGGTCCCTTCAGGTTCGAGTCCCACGGTATATTTATATAATAATGCCAACCCCAGGCTCAGAGCCGGGCAGCCTTGCACTGAATGGACCCTGTGTGTTATTCAAATCTTGGAAGAACAGCATGGCCTCAAGTAAGCTCAGAAATCCCCACCTGAATTGGGCCTTTTTTAAAGTTGTTTTTTTAAATTGGCATACATGCATGTGGCAGGAGATGCAAATATAAACAGTGAGCTTCATTTCTGTTCCAGTTTTCCCCTCCAGAGGCAACCAGTGTTACCCAGTTTCTTGTTTAACATTCCAGGGATGGGTGCGTGTGTGTGTGTGTGTGTGTGTGTGTGTGTGTGTGTCTGTGTGTGTGTATACAGCACTAAATTTGTACATTTTCTTTTTTTAAACGAAGTTAGCATACACACAGCACTACACCTTGATTAATAATGGTGATCATTTCACATCACCACTTACAGAGCTGGCTATCTCTAAAAAAGCTACGGAGTATCCCTCGTGTGGATCTGCTTGATTTACTTAACCAGCCTCTGCTGGTGCGTATCTGGGGGCTCCTTCTTGCTGTTGTGGCTGATGCCGCAGGTTAGTGTGTCTGGGAAACAGACTTCCAGAAGTAGAGCTTCTGAGTCAAAGCGTGTGTCATGTTTAATTTCTACATCTCTATTTTTAACTGGCAAGTCAGCATATTAGTGAGGGTGAGTATCTGTAGTTCCTTTTCTGTAATTGTTTGCATCATTTGAGTTTCTATAAAGGTTATTGGTCTTTTTCTTATCATAAAACATTTTTCCTAATTTTGTCGCTTCCCTAGTCTTTATGTTGTTTTCGTTACTTGTTTCTTACGCAGAAATTTAATTTCATCTTTGGGGATAAGGGCTACTTCTTATGCTTAAACTTTGGTCTGGCTGAAGTTTTATTTTGGCGTATGGAACAGGGTGGTATCCAGCTTTTTTGTTTTGTTTTTCCATCCGACTGTGGATGGGCCTTTGGGCTCGTTCTCCTGGGAGGTGGTCTCCAGAGACAAAGGTGTCAGGAGCACAACTGCAGCTCCCCCTGTTTTTCTGAGGGCCGGTTTCTCTTTCTTCCATCAGAAAGTTCCTGGCCCACCTCCCAGGGTATCTCCTCAACAATGACATCCGAGGGTTCTGGCAGATGGGTCAGACTGAAAGCACCACTAGGGACCTCAGTCACCACGTGACAGCGTGCTTGGGAGAGGGCCTTTGGCCCACACCACAGGTCGCCAATTCTAGCTCTCTCCAAGGTCACTAGGCCATCATCTGGCCTCCCATTGCAGTCACCAGTGGGACCCACTGACCCAAACAAATTACCATGCCCACAGAGCTGAGAACCCAGACCCACCCCATGGGGACCGGTGGCACCTTGAGGAAGCCCTTCAGCTTCCTTGGAAACAGCATGCCTAGTTCGCCAGTGTAGCTGTGAAAGGCAGCCAGAGTCTTGTAGGTGACTAACAGCGTCTAGAGCAGGGTTTCTCAAAGTGGGGTCCTTGGACTATCACCTGGGAACTAGTTAGAAATGCAAATTCTGGTTCTACTGACTCAAACCCTGTGGGTGGAGCCCAGCAATGTGTTTAACAAGCCCTCCAGGTGGTTCTGATGCACACTGCAGTTTGAGAACTAGCTTGGGACCCAGCCTGGGAAGAGAGCAGCTAACCTAGGGTCAGCAGGTGTGATTGTTAAGGGGGCCCATAGGTTTCCTCACTCTCACTGGTTGTTGGATGCCTCTCAAATGGCAGCAGCCACTGATTAGCAAGAGTAGGCAGCTTGCCTGACAGTGTGTGGTGTTACGGCAGATCTGTGTCCCTCCTGGGCAGTTCAACTAACATGAGACACGGCAGAGGGATCTGTACAGAGAGGGACTTTGTGAGAACAGATATCACACCATCACCAACAGGTAAGAGCTCTAGGTTCTGGCCTTTCTCCTTCCCTTACTACTGATCTGCAAGTCACTTACCTTTCTGAGCTCCATCTGCCCCATCTGTAGGGACAGGAGTGTGCTCCCTCACTTGTCCTGATTCCGGATCCTGGATTAGATGAGCCCTCCTGAGGTCTCTCCTTGTTTCTAGGAATGATGATATCATACCCCGTTCCCTTGCCTGGTGAACCAGAGGTTGGAGAACAAAAACCGTAGTTTGGGGCAGAGCCAATTTGGAGGCCGCTGTGTATAGCTTGGGGTCTGTAGGTTGGGCACAGGGAGACAGGGGCTCTGGTTTTCCCTGTTGCTGGATGGATGGTGATAAAGAAGATACCAGCAAATAGACCTGGACCCCCCTGAGAATGAGGTGGGAGAAGAGCTTCACACACGTGCTGCATCCCTTGTCAGCAGAAGTGGGAATGGAGCTTGGGTGAAAGGGGTTTTCAGGGAAACTCACTGGTTCATGGGTGGTGAGTCCTGTAATGCCCCCGGTTACTGTTGCTGGCGGGGGTCCAGCAGGTACAGGGTGAGCTGGGCTGCCCGCCATGGGTCAGGCCTGTTGCAGCTCCTCCTGCAAGGGCCAGCTTGCGGCTGACACTGTTCTCCGGTAAGACTGGCGAGAGCCCCCGGCAGAGCCTGAACACACTTTCCTCTTTCCTTTCAGATCTAACCATGAGCTACCCAGGCTACCCCCCGCCCGCAGGCGGCTACCCGCCAGCTGCACCAGGTAAGAGGGTCTGGGGCAGGCAAGGGAGGGAACGCCCTCTCTGCTCAGGGCCCAGGAGTGGAGAGGGGAGGAGTGATGGTGTTTTCCAGTTATTTCCTTGCTCCCTTCGGACCCCCACAGTGCAGCCAGGCGGGGGAGGGGCTGGAGAAGAGCTTGGACCTTGGGGCCAGGCGAGGTCAGGGTTTGAAGCCACTTCTGGAAAGCCAGGACCAGGCCAGGCCCCAATCTCTTGCCTTATTAGCTGATAGCAGCAGACAAACGTGTACCGTTCTGAGACTCAATTTTCTCCTTTGCAAATGGCTTCAAGCATCTCCATCACTAGGCTGGCCCAGACAAGAACACGATAGCCAGGTAAAGCCTCTGGCACAGTGTCCTCTGGAGCACTGCTAGGTGACGATTGCCTATTGTCGCTTCTCTTGCCCTGTGCTCAAGGTGTGTGGTTTCCCAGCAGCAGGGCCCCTGCAGAGGGAGGAAGTGGAGGCAGTTGCTAAGGGTCAGACGTTGTATACTGCTGCAGCTGCTCCTGTGGCCCGATAGCAGGGAAGCTGCGCCAGCTGGTCAGGCACCCGTGTCCTACCACTGCCACCTCTGTCATCACCTGAGCAGCAAGAGAGGGAGCAGGCGGGCGATTCCGGGAGAGCTCCGTCCTGAGTATCCCGGAGCCCTGGGGCTGGAAAGCCAAACACGAGGCCCTCAGGGCCTTTTCGCTGTCGTGGACAGGGCTGCCTCTAACAGGCCAACAGCCCGCAGGATGATGCTAGCTGCCTAGCTGCCGTGCTGCTTGTCATGGTGACAGCTGTAACATATGAATGCTCGCCGGGCTCCCAGCTAAGCCCTGCCCGGCGTTAACTCTCTTAATCCTCAGAGCAACTTGAGGCAGACGCCAATTCCCCACTTCACCTGAGGAAACTGAGCCAGGGTGGTTGAGTGCCTTGCCCCAGGGCGCATACCCCGGTCCCCACTTCACCTGAGGAAACTGAGCCGGGGTGGTTGAGTGCCTTGCCCCAGGGCGCATACCCCGGTCCCCCACTTCACCTGAGGAAACTGAGCCGGGGTGATTGAGTGCCTTGCCCCAGGGCACATACCCCGGTCCCCACTTCACCTGAGGAAACTGAGCCAGGGTGGTTGAGTGCCTTGCCCCAGGGCGCATACCCCGGTCCCGATGGGTTCAGAGCTGGGGGTCTTTACTGCTGTTCCCCTGTTGTCCCCTGACAAGGACAGGTGTCTGCTTTCCATAACCGAGCCCTGTCTCCCTCCATCCTGTCATCCTGCCTCTCCCTGCCCCTTACAGACTTGTGATGACAGCACACAGCCAGATTGGCAGGACACCCCACCCCGACGCGCACCCGCCCCCGCCATGGTTCTCCATCACTGTGGACTCTCAGTGATCCCTGAGCTTGCCGCTGCCCTGGGCTTGGCACAGTGTCCCCGAGTGACCTGTCTTTATGTCTATACTCCCACTCCATAGGGGTGAGCCCAGGAGGGCAGGCCTGCCCTTGGCCCTCCTACCTTAATACCCACAGAGGGTCTTGGGAGTGTTTGCTGAACACCGAATTGAAGGTTCCCTCCTCCCTTCCTCTGGCAGCGGGATCTGGCTAGACTTTGTTGCCCGAGTGTTTGCCGTGTGGTCTATATAGGACTGTCCGCGGCTCTGCTTGGCTTCCCCTCCGACCACCTGGGAGCTTGATGTCTCTGCCTTGTCCTGCTGGGGAGCCGCAGGGGCGCTGACAGGCCTGGTGTTGCTTTCAGGTGGCGGTGCCTGGGGAGGTGCTGGCTACCCACCACCCAACATGCCCCCCATCGGGCTGGATAACGTGGCCACCTACGCAGGGCAGTTCAACCAGGACTACCTCTCGGGAATGGTGAGTCCAGCCCTCCTGCTGGGCTGCCCCGGGGGCCACACCGGCGTGGCCAGAGGGAGAAAGGCTGCTGGCTTCCGTGGTGTCAGGGGGGTGGTGTGTGCACGTGCGTGTGTATCTGTGGGCGCCGAGGGTGTTAAGCTATATCTTAGGACATGATGGTTTCCATCAGGGCTCTCACCGGCTCACTGTCCCTCTCTGCATCTTGATTTTCCCGTCTGTAAAGTGAGCGGTGGGGGAATGCATTGGACCACATGGTCTTCCAGGTCCCTTTCAGCTCTGGGGGATTGGGTAGGGGTGGGGCCTTTGTGGAGTATGCATCGAGCACCTTCTGTATGAGCTCAGCGTAGGGATAGAGGGGTGAGGGTGTGCACCTGTGTGTGCATGCATGTGCCATGTGCAGGTGGCCACACGCGTGCAGGGGCTGTTGGTACACGTGGATGACTCTCCTGGTTGGGCCTGGCAGCAGGTGCCAGGTAGCACGGACGCACATGCTACTTTTGTTGATTTGCTTGTTAAAATAGCATATTTTATCATCTAAAAACAAATGTATGCTCAATGTAAACGGTGTAACCACTCCACAGTCTAATTTGTGCCAGGCCCATTCTAGGCACTGGAGATAGAAAAATCCCAGCCTGGGAGTACTTACCATCCACTGGGAAGAGACAGACAGTAGCATAAGGAAATGGTGTGGTGTTAGAGCGAGTGTGGGTTCTTTGGGCACAGGGCAGGTAAAGGGGGTCAGCAGTGCAGGTAGAGGGCGTGTAGCACAAGGTGGGTGGGCAAGGTGGACCTTGCTGAGAAGCTGGTGGTGCTCGGACTTGGCTTGAGCTGAGTGTGGCTCCTGGGTGCCCGCTGCAGGGCTCAGGGCGGGGAAGGGCAGATGGACGGAGTATGGCTGTGCCCCTCAGGGGCTGTTAGTCTAAGGCTCTTGCTTCGTGGACTTTCAGGCTGCCAACATGTCCGGGACGTTCGGAGGAGCCAACGTGCCAAACCTGTACCCGGGGGCCCCTGGGGGTGGTTACCCTCCCGTCCCCCCGGGGGGTTTTGGGCATTCCCCTTCCGCCCAGCAGCCTGTTCCTCCATATGGAATGTACCCACCCCCTGGAGGAAACCCACCCTCTGGGATGCCCTCATATCCGCCATACCCAGGGGCCCCTGTGTCAGGCCAGCCCATGCCGCCCCCTGGGCAGCAGCCCTCGGGGGCCTACCCTGGACAGCCGCCCATGACCTACCCTGGGCAGTCGCCAATGCCACCTCCGGGACAGCAGCCGGTGCCAAGCTACCCAGGGTACACTGGGTCCGGGACCGTCACCCCTGCTGTGCCCCCAGCCCAGGTGAGTGCCAACTTTGTGCTACTCTCTGTCCAGTCCTGGCTCCAAGGGCCCAAGACATGTGGCCCAGTGTCCTCTGCCAGCAGGGCTGGGGACCGTGCAGGGGACGGGGGAGGACTAGGTCCTCCAGCTCTAACTTGTAGTTTTCAGTGTCACTTCCTCACAGACTCCGCATCCCCTCTTTGTACGCCTGAGGACCTAGGGAGCTACCGTCTTTGTCCCAGCTTGTTAGATGGTCCCTGTGGGAGCTGGGTCTGAATGCCTCCGGGTATTCTTCATTCGTCTGGTGTTATTTACTGCCTGGGTTTTGTAAGAACTGGTCTCAAGGCCTTTGCCCAGTGGCTCTTAGTTTTCAGTCCCCCGGATGTGCCCTCCCAGACTAGCCTCAGAGGATTCTGAAAACCAGCTCCTTTGGGTAGGGAAGATTGTTGGCAGTTCTTTCAGGGCTGCTCTTGGCTCATTTTGGAGAGCAGTTCATGTTTGCAGAGCCTAGAATTCATTGTCATGGTTACACAGCGAAACCAGCCAAGCACAGGGCTAGTGGTATGTGGTTGACTACTATTTTTAGTCAGAGGGTCCCTTCTCCTCCCTCCCTCACACCCACACATCCCCCTACCCCTGCCCTGCTCTGCATCCTCCCTCTCTGCCTTCCCCCTTATTCTTTTCTCTCAGCTTATCTCCTTAACTCTGTTAAAACCAGTTTGTACTAGATAATCCACCAAGGGAGAGTTTCGGCAGGAAAAATCAAGTTTGCTTGGAGTGTAGCTGTCATGTCAGGAAGGAGTCCAGCAGGCAAGCAGGTCGTAGAGTCCAGAAAACAGTGCTGGGAAACGAGAACTAGTCCGAGAGGTAGCAGGGCTGCATGTACCATCGTGAAGGCTGGACACCTGCATCCCAGAGGGAACACCTGTTTCTCGTGTGCACAGAGGTGGACTAAGCAGGCCCGTTAGGCAAGCCCTGATGTGTGCTGTGGTGCTGAGGCCTTGAGGAGAGGCCGCACCCCTGTTCCCGAGGCCTCCCCTTCATCAAGAGCCCGGGCCCAGGCCTGGAGGACCCGGGCATAGGGTAGATTTTCAGCATCAGGACTCAGCTCTAGGTGGGCTCCTAGCCACGGGAGCCAGCAGACGTTTCAGTGCCAGGACAGGTAATGGGCACGTTAGGCCGACTCATTGTCAAGTCCCCTGTGCTGTTGATTGCAGACTCCTTCAGGTACCCCAAGTTTTAGAGGAAAGGTCATTTCCAGAGTGTGGGGCAGGCAGTCTCACATCTGGGGGATATAGCATTCTTACTGTCTGTCTGTCTGAGCAGTTTGGAAACCGAGGCACCATCACAGATGCTCCTGGGTTTGACCCCCTGCGAGATGCCGAGGTCCTGCGGAAGGCCATGAAGGGCTTTGGTGAGAGACCCCAGGTGGTGCGAGTCCTAATCACCCCCCGACTCCCTAGGCAGTTACACAGTGGCTCTGTGGGCTGGGGTCGCTGGGTGGAGGCAGCCTGGCCCCAGTGGTGGAGGAAGAGAAGGTGGATATGGGGGTGCAGTTGGGATGCCCAGGAGAATTGGAAGACCCAGGCCAGGAAAGTCTGTAGCCGCAGAGCGTCCCCACGACCCCCAGCCCTGCCCACTCCCACCTCTCCTTCCTCCAGGGACTGATGAGCAGGCCATCACTGACTGCCTGGGGAGTCGCTCCAACAAGCAGCGGCAGCAGATCCTCCTGTCCTTCAAGACAGCTTATGGGAAGGTGAGTGTTGGCGAGATGGCGGGGTGGGGTGGGGGGTCCCTCCTGACTTAAGGCATATCCTCTAGCACAGCCCTACTCCTGCTTTTCCTTGGGGCCTAGTGGGTCTGGATCTCCTGGACAAACCATAAGGCACATTAGGGCATTTCCTGCTGTCTCTCAGCTGATGGCATCTTCTAGAAGCAAAGGATGCTCTGAAGGAGAAATTCCAGAGTCCACAGGGTACTGAGGTTTGATGAGAGGCGCCCAGGGATCTGGGTTCCAGTCTGGCTGTGCACGACTCACCAAGACCATGGGCAAGTTATTTCCCTTTGAAGGAAGAGGCTTTAAGTACTGAACAAATGCATGGGGGCCATATTTTGATTTTGGGGGCTTTCAGATCTTTAGATAGGTAACCACTGGGTACATATAGGCTAGTGTTCTGGCCCGGTGCCTCTCCTACTTTAATGGCCATGAGTCCCCTCGGAATCTGGTTTGAACGCAAGCTCTGATTTTGCAGGTCTGGCTGGGGCCTGAGGTTTGGCTCTTCTGCAGATGCTGCTGGTCCCTGGATCTGGGATATTGTCCCTATTGGTCACCTCCTGTGGATTCTGAAAATAGGTTTTGTTTGTTTGTCTGAATGTCCAATCAGGATTTGATCAAAGATCTGAAATCTGAACTGTCAGGAAACTTTGAGAAGACAGTCTTGGCCCTGATGAAGACCCCGGTCCTCTTTGATGCTTATGAGATAAAGGAAGCCATCAAGGTGTGTATGGGTGTGTGTGTGTGTGTGTGTGTGTGTGTGTGTGTGTGTGTGTGTGTGTGTGTGTGTGTGTGTGTGTGTACCCGTGTGGACATACAGCCCTGGGAAAGGCCTGGGTCATGTGGTGTGTCTTCGCTCACTTATTAGCCACGGTTGTCAGCACGGCTCCTGGACCCTCCTGGTTGGAGTCCAAATGCTGTAGAAAGGGGAACTTCTGGTGGCTCCCCCAAGAGGGAAATGAGGCGTCATTCGTCATCAGGGAGCATCTAAGTCTCTCCACCTTAAAAACACAGTGGGAGCTGGGGAGCTGGGGTTGCAGAGGGAGCTAGTGATGCAGTGATAAGAGTGGGAGGTGTGGATTGTATCCTCATTCATTAGGCGAGGGCCGGCGGGCAGACTTTTCTCTCTCATCTCTGCTGCTTCTTGAGTGTGCTTCATTCTTCCATCTGCTTCTGTGCCTCTCCTTCCTTAGCACAGCATCCCTGTTGACCCCTCTCCATGTACCTGTCAGAGATCCAGCTACAGAAGAGGCCAGCTGTCCCTTGGTTCAAATTCCAAATGGGGGCAGGTTCTGATGGGCTTCGTTTGGGTTTAGTATCCCCCTAGTTCAATCAGTTATGACCAAGTGGAGGGTCCTGCACGTTTTGTACAGTCCTGTGGCTCCCAAGA
Organism: Neophocaena asiaeorientalis asiaeorientalis; assembly: GCF_003031525.2. NCBI lineage: Eukaryota > Metazoa > Chordata > Mammalia > Artiodactyla > Phocoenidae > Neophocaena > Neophocaena asiaeorientalis. Next base: position 2,482,972 of record NW_020172724.1, read on the forward strand.
CCCCCAGCAGGTGTCCTGTGGTTGGGGAGGGGCCACACCCACAGACAGGGGAGTCCTTGTGAACTGAGCAGGTGCCGCAGAAGGAATCTGACATTCCTCAGGGGCCTGATAGGCACAGTGACTTTTCTTGCCCCCACGAAGATGTTACCTGAAACTGGGTTCGCCTTTTTGTGGCTGTCAAGAGACCCAGCCAAGCCAAAGAGCGAGACAAGGAAAGATTTATTACTTGCAGCAAGTAAGAACATTGGGGATCTTTCCCAAAGCCGTATCTCCCGGAACTGCAAAACTGGGGAAGTTTTAAGCTAAAGGCACATGCATATTCATGAAGGGGCTTGGGTGGTCCACAGAGTCCAAACTTGAAAAGGCCAACCTCTTCATCCCTTAGGTTCCAGTTGATTTGGTGGTTGAGTGCCCAAGGGGGTTTAAATTCTGCCAACAGCTCAAGAAAGTGCTTCAGGCTAGTCTTTACTGTTGAAACAGAGCTGGGAGTCTTTACATCTGATTTGTTATCTTTCCTATTGTTCTTTTGTTCCTTTAAGGGCAAGTACTGTGGCCAGGCTTAGATCACAAGATAGCTTAGGCTAAAAATGGTTTCTCTTATGTCAAGAAAGCCATTCCTGGTTCTCTTGCTCTGGGGACACCCTACTCTGTCTGCCTGCAGAATCACTTCCATTTTATGGCCAAGGAACCTGAGGCACAGAGAGGTGAAGTGACATGCCCAAGGTCACACAGCTAGTGACCAGCAGAACCAAGATTCAACCTGACATAGAAACCAGGCTACTGACCCTGTCCTCTGCCTCCTCACTGTCCCTGACTCGCTCATCTCTTCCATCCTCGATGTTGTTGCCTTCTCCTAGGTGTCTCCAGATGCTCCACAGTCCACTCTACGACTCACGTTTTCCCACGTGTCATGCTCTCGCTTTAAACCCATTTTCTCAGTTGCTTCTCATCTCATTCATGGGCTGAACTTGGAATAAATCAGATCCAGGTCCACCTCTCAACCCCACCATTTACTGTGTGGCCTTGAACAGGTTACTACACTTCTCTAATTCTCAGTGTCCTGGCGGGTGGAATGGGGATGTTCCTTCCCATGATCTCTACTTATCACCGTGTTGCTGTCATTACTGGTACCACCTTCCTGGGACTGCAGAGGGGAGGCTGGCTGCTTCAGGCCCGGGCCGCAGCAGCAGCACGATGGGCGAGTCTGTGTCTGTGGCCTGTCTCTGGGGTTTGTGCCCCGGGGGATCCTGAGCGCCAGGGAGGAGGCTGTAACAAGCCTGTGCTTTGTTGTGCTCTCTGCCTCCCAGGGGGCAGGCACTGATGAAGCCTGCCTGATCGAGATCCTGGCCTCCCGCAGCAATGAGCACATCCGGGAATTGAACAGAGTCTACAAGACAGGTTAGGCTGGCCCCGGGCCCTCTGCCCCTTGCAGAACCCTGTGCTTTTAGGGCCTTGGCCACACCCTCTCCCAGGGCCTCTCTTCCTTCCTGGCCTCCTTATCTCCTGCCACCCCTAACACACTGGGATTCCCTCCCAGACCCAGCCCTGCCTGCTGTTTACACTGGAGCAGGTGACTGAGGTAAGGGGGCGCTGGGGAAAACCTCCTGGGCGAGGTTGGGGCCAGGTCAGCCCGGAAGTCACAGCCCCTCCTGATCTCCGGTTGTTTGTTCCTGGGGGCCACGTGGGCCCCCTGTCTCCTCATGCCAGAGCCCACTGTTAACTGTGTGCAGTGCGCAGCTTGGTCCACTGGGCTACAGGGCAGCCCTTTCCTGTGTCTCCCTTTTAGAATTCAAAAAGGCCCTGGAGGAGGCCATTCGGAGCGACACGTCAGGGCACTTCCAGCGGCTCCTCATCTCTCTCTCTCAGGTACCTTTCCCAGGGCAGAGATCGGGCCCACAGCAGGGAGAGGTGGATCTCTGGGCCATGGGGAGGAGCAACAGGGAGGGAGGGGTGCGACTCCAAGGAGTGACCTTGACCTCACAGCCTGCTTCCTTTCAGGGAAACCGGGATGAAAGCACAAACGTGGACATGACGCTCGTCCAGAGAGATGTGCAAGTGAGTGTGGTGGCCGCTCACCTGGCTTCCTGAGCAGGGGAGTGTCTTCCACTTTCTTGTGTTACAAGGGAGGGGTTCTGGGATTGAAAGAGCAACAGATAAGGAGTGGATTCCAGATGCTGTGAGTTTCGCAGGGGAACAGTCTCTGGCTGTTTCCTCTCTCGGTTCTGGAGTCCCAGTGCCTCTCCAGAGGAGTTTGGGTTTCCCACTAATGAATTCAGACCATAGCAGTTCTGGCTGGAGAGAGCCCTGGCTTCCTGGTGGGATGGAGCTGGGTGTGCCTCTCCCCACCTCACTGCTCCCGCCCCCCAGGGCGCTGCATTCACCAGGAGCTGCCAGTAGGCTCCTTGTCTCTGTCATATGTCAGAGGACTTCCGTAGTGCCCTCTTGTAAGGGCTGGAAGAGAACCACTCTTCCTGTCTGGCCCATTTGCTTTCCAGGTGAGGACACTGAGGCCCAGAGAGGTTGAGCATTGTGTCCAGAGAAACCTGGAGGCAGAGTCTGGGCAAGGGCTCACTCTCTGTGCCCAGACGGTGCCTGCCTCTGCCCTGGTGCCTGCCTCTGCCCTGGTCCCAGACCGCTCACTTAACGTCTCCCTGGCTTGGGACACCCGTTCCTATAACTGGACTCAGGGCTGGATATCGCCAGAGTCCTGGGCTCCAGCTCTTGCCCCAGTGGGGATCTTCCAGTTTCTGTTTCCTGTCCAGGCCTTTTCCCAGCTGAGGCAGAAGTTGCCTTGGTTGCAGGGTCTCGTGCCTACTGCTCTGCCTTCCTAGGTCTGGACCTGCTCGGCTTCACCTCGACCTGTGGGGTCTCTGAGCCCCTGATGGCCACCTTCTGCCCTCAAGTATCAGTGCCTTTAGGTCCAAGAGCTGCTATCTGAGGCCTGGAAGGCACTTTTGAGCCATCTGGTACAAGGGTTGCAAATTGGCAAATAGATTGGGCTCAAACCTTCAAAAACCGAACAGAAAAGTGCGAATTCTCCCCATTTGCAAACATAACAGTGTATGCAGTGAAACGGCAGGCAAGCACCTGTCACATAAAATCCCACATCCACACCTGCGATCTGTCAGTTGTTGTTATAATTATTGTCTCAGGTGTTCCCGCTTATAGATAGGGAAACTGCTTTTAAAGATTTAAGAAATTTCACGTAGATATCGGGGTTTCTGGTTCCTCATGAAAAATGGGTCAGGCAGCTGTGAGCCTTGTTCCTCTGTCATGTAGTCGGCTGAGAAGTAACTGCCTCTCCACATGGTCCCCGTGGTCCCCACCACTCTGGCCTTACAGCTGGCCTGATTCCTGCATTTAAGTTACCCAGCTGGCCCCTTTGGGCTTTCAGGTTTGTGACCCCGAATCTAATCCAAACTTGGCGTTTTAGAGATGAGGAAACTGAAGTTCAGAGAGGGCCGGTAGCCTGCCTAGAGTCCCGTGGCAAGTGGGTAGAAGAGCTAGGTCTCAAGCCCATGTTTTCCTCTGTGCTGCTGCTCCCTTGGTTGGGTTAAAGCTGTTCCTTGCCTGTCCTGGGCCCCCGCGGCCTTGGCTCTCCTGGCTTAGTGAGAGGATGTGTGGATGGTGTCTACTTCAGCACAGTGAATGGAGCTCAGCTGGGGCCCTGCCCCACTTTCCCTCCCCTCTGGGCTTGTAGGGAGACTCTGCCCAGCTCTCCTCGGTGACCTGGGCCTGGAGTCTGGGGTGAGGTCTGCATTGCATGTCTATCTGTCCCTCTTCTGTCCAGGAGCTCTATGCAGCTGGAGAGAATCGCCTCGGAACAGATGAGTCCAAGTTCAATGCAGTTCTGTGCTCCCGGAGCCGGGCCCACCTGGTGGCAGGTAAGGCAGTCCCGGCCTCCCTGCAGCCACGTAATGAGGTCAGATGAGGTATGGCAGGAAACAGCTTGCAGGAACACTTAGCAGTTCCGCTCTGCATGGGCCTTTCACGTCCTTGAAAGAGCCCCCTGGTGGAGATTTAAAAGATATTATCAGCGGTTTCCTGAGTCTGCAAGCGTCCCGCTCTGCAGGAAAGCAAGGGAGGAGGTTGGAGAAACGGGCGCCTCCTGTTGGCTGGTATCTTTATCGACTATAATGTGGACTATTAGAGTTGAGAGAGCCTTCAAGAGCACCTGACCCAGTGGTTTCCAAAGTGTGGCATAAAAAATTAACATCACAATTAATAGTAGTAAGTAACACTTATTTACTCTTTCCTTCAACAAATATAAACTGAGCTCCTGCCACGTGCCAGGTCATGGAGTAGGTGTAGGGAACGGCACTGCAGAATCTCTGTTCTCAGGGGGTTCACCTTGTTTGGGGAGCCTGGCAGTAAACAAAAATCAAATACAATCTGTACCAGTTGGTAAATCTTTAGAGAAGAATAAGTTCGAAACTGGGATAGGAAGTGATAAAGGTGTCGGAGGGTGCTGGGGGCATTCCTCAGTGGGGTAATGACATTTGAGTTAAAAACATGAAGGGGGCTTCCCTGGTGGTACAGTGGTTGAGAGTCCGCCTGCCGATGCAGGGCACGCGGGTTTGTGCCCCAGTCCGGGAGGATCCCACATGTCACGAAGCGTTTGGGCCCGTGAGCCATGGCCGCTGAGCCTGCGCGTCCAGAGCCTGTGCTCCTCAACGGGAGAGGCCACAACAGTGAGAGGCCTGCGTACAGCAAAAAAAAACAAAACATGGAGGAGTTGCAGGTGCAAAGGCCCTGAGCAACCGAGAAACAGTAAAGGGGGCTGGTGAGGTGGAGTAGATGGAGTGAGTGCGCATAGGACGAGGTGAGGTCAGAGACGGTAGGAAGCCCTGATGACAATTGCATGGACTTAGGTGTTTACCCCGAATAAAACAGGAGGCCATTGGAGGGCTCTGAGTGAAGGAGAGATGTGATTTGACTTAGGTTCTGTGAGTGTCCTGGCTGTTGTGTTGAGAAGAGAGAAGGGATCAATGGCAGAGCAGGAAACCAGTTAGGAGGCTGCCGCAGTAACTCCAGGGGAGAAGTGACAGTGGCCGGGACCAGCTGGCAGGGGCAGGTGGCAAGAAGTGCTCAGATTCTGGCCCTGTTTGCCAATGAACTGGACGTGGAGTGTGAGAGAGAGAAAGGAGTCAGGGATGACACGGGGTTTGTTCCTGCTGAGTCAGTGGAAGAGGGGAGGGGGCCCTCGACCAAGACTGGGAAGCTGTGTGTCGAGTAGGCTTTAGGAGGGAAGGAAGTCAGGAGCCTTGAGTCACAGATACCATGTAGGCAACGGGTCTGCGAGGCCAGAGGCCAGGAGAGGTCTGAGCTAGAGATGGCAGTTTGGGAACTATGAGTGGGTCGAAGGAGTTTGAGGCTCTGGGACTGCAAGAGGTCCCTTCAGAGGGAGACGGGGGGGAGACCAAGCAGTCTGAGGACAGGGCCCTGGCCATTGCAGGAGAATTAGAAGGGGCACCCAAAGAAAGGGGCATCCTGGAAACCAGCAGTGTCAGCGGCGAATATGAGAGGGCAGGTGAGGACAGAGAACGATGACCACACTTAGCAGCGTGGGTGGGTGAAATCGCCGCACCTGCTCTGTGCAGGCACTGAGTCTTTAATACATGCGAATAGGGGCCGTTCTCCTGTTTTGCAGATGAGGAAGCTGGCAAAGGGCAGTTGCGGAAGTCAGCTACCCAGGTGGTAACGTGGCAGAGCTGGGGTTTGAACTCAGGCCGCCTGCCTCCAGAGCACACTTTTTAACCTCTGCCCTATTCTGTACTTGAGTGCGAGCGAGCATATGCTCATCTTAATCGTTGCTTGTTTTAATGAGTATGGAATATATCGGTAGCACATCAAACCCCCGCTTTCACAAATGTTATTAGTCAGGGGGAAAGAGGAGCTGATCGGAAGAAAATAGTAAGTAATGAAGTTGGATACAGATGTAGCAGAAATCATGTTACTGATATACAAATCACAGCAGTTTGGAGAACACAGATAGAAACTGAGACCCTGGCTGGGGAAGAGGAGGTTTATATCCTGGGGCAGAGCTCAAATTAGGACTCAGGTCTCCATGGCACACCTGCCTCTCTCGGAACCCACAGCCCACACTTCCTGTGGGTGCTCGGCCCATCCCAGGGTAAGCTGGGGCACTGGATGGGCGTTCGCTCACCGTCAGACTGAGAAAGATTGGCACATAGAATGACGGAGCAGGGCTGGGACTGGAGGTGTGGGGATCTGGGAAGAGACTATCGGTGTCAGGGCTCCTGGACCAGGGATTGAGGTGTGATGGGTGAGCAGTGGCGAGGCCAGCGCTGGTAAGGGGATGGTGAGCAGTCCTGGGGGGCAGGGGGTGGGGTGCACTCTCCCTGGGGCAAAGAACTGGCCAACTTGAGAGCTGAGCAGGTGTGGTCACTGGGGCCGTCCAGGGCACCGGGAGCAGAGGGCGAGAGGTGGGCTCTGGGAAGGGGCAGAGGCCTCCTCACCACGTGTCCTGTACAAGTCAGGTAGGGCTGCCGTAATAAAATACCACAGACTGTGTGGCTTAAACAACAGAAATCTATTTTCTCATAGTTCTCATAGTTCTCATAGTTTCTCATAGTTCTCATAATTCTCATAGTTTCTCATAGTTTCTCATAGTTCTGGAGGCTGGAAGTCCAAGATGAAGGTGCTGGCAGCCATGGTTTCTCCTGAGGCCGCTCCTCTTGGCTTGAAGACGACCCCCTCCTTGCTGTGTCCGCGTGTGATCTTTCCTCTGAGTTTGCAGCCCTGGTGTTTTCTTGTGTGTCTAAATCTCCTTTTCTTATAAAGATACCAATCAGATTGGATTTGGACCCACGCTAAGGGCCTCATTTTAACTTAATTACCTCTTTAAGACTATCTCCAAGTACCGTTAAATTCTGAAGTCCTAGGAGCTAGGACTTCAACAAAGGAATTTGGGGGGGCACAGAATTCAGTCCATAACATGTCCCTCTGTCTTGCCACTAGTTTTCAACGAATATCAGCGAATGACAGGCCGTGACATTGAGAAGAGCATCTGCCGGGAGATGTCCGGGGACCTGGAGCAGGGCATGCTGGCCGTGGGTAGGTATCTTGGCCTGCCCGCTGCGGGGCTGTCGTGTGTTGTGAGTTTTCAGGGTGCTCACCCACCCTCCGGTTGAGGAAGATCATAGTGAAAGGGTCCAAGATTGCTAAATCCAGTTGCCTACATGGTGGGAAATCAGGCTGCTTCTCGATTGCTGAATAGTTGTACCCCCAGTAGTCCTGGAGGTGTCTTGTTTATGTTTCAAGCCCAGCCCTGGGGGAGGGAGCTGCAGTGCGGGCACTAGTGGGAACGTGACCAGCTGTTCTCCCGGAGGAAGATGATGCATATCCTGCCAAGTTTCCTCTAAAAATACATCCCTGCAGGCAGTTGTCAGATGTTTATGATGGAAACACGTGGAAAGGTTTTTTTTACTTGCAGCAGCAAAACAGGCCCTGGGCAAGGAAAGCTGGCGTAGCTCCCAGGACACTGGTGTACTTCCTGCAGTGCCTGTGTCATGTCCTCCAGAGCAGGGCCTGATGGGCTCCAGGTCCGTCCTACCCCCTCCCCAACCCTGAGGGGTTGGCCCCTCTTTATACCCACTTGGGAACGTCACGGTTTGCCCTTCTGTTTTGCTTTTCTCGGAGCTTTCTGGATGGGACAGATTTCCCTGTGTACCCCATGGTAGGTATCGTGGCCTGAGAACCCTAGTTAGATGTTTGTTCCACTCGGCCATCCTTTTCCATGAGGGTCATGGCATCTCCAGCCTGTCCTCTCCTGCCTGAGCAGCAACATGGTTCCACACACCATTCACGTTCCTTCCCTGCACAGCTTCCTGCATCACATTGGTTGTCAGGAAATGTGTTGGGTTGGTGTCCAGGCTCTGCATGTCTCTGTTCCAAAGGGCTGGAGCCAGGATTGTAGGATAATTGAGTCTAGAGGAGATGAGGGGAGAGGAAGGTGGATGCAGCGGTGTGTTTGATTGGCATCCGGCCTCCTAAGAGGATGCTGTGTGCGTCATGTCACCCTGGACTGAGTTTTCTGCAGATCGAGTTATGCCGTGTTTCTCTCTTCTAGTGAAATGTCTTAAGAATACCCCAGCCTTCTTTGCTGAAAGGCTCAACAGGGCCATGAGGGTAGGTAACCCCCAGGTGCAGGGTCTGGGTGGGGGGTGTCTCAGCCCACTCGTGACTGGGACCTTGCTCAGGGGAGGAGGCATGAGGAGGGCCACCCTTCAGCCAAGAGGACAGAGGGCCCAGGGGCGGGGAGGGGACCAGGGCCCAGGGAAGGTGGGGAAGTGGACGGTGAGGAGGCCCGTTGCTCATGCCCCTGGGCCCACTCTCTTTAGGGAGCAGGAACCAAGGACCGGACCCTGATCCGCATCATGGTGTCTCGCAGCGAGATCGACCTCCTGGACATCAGAGCAGAGTATAAGCGGCTGTACGGCAAGTCCCTGTACCACGACATCACGGTACGGGCCTCTGGGGGCTGTCTGGGCTGCCTCTTGGCGTCCTGCTCACCCACGGACCTCCCTGGCCACTCCCACTGTCCCCTTTACTCTCCCTCCTCAGAGCTCTCGCGGGCTCGGCTTCAGCCAAGTATGGGCATCTTGTTTGTGGTCCTCGTACTTGCCCTCTTCAGTCTTCACTTGTTCATCTGGTTGTACAACAGCAGGTTGTCAGCTTCTGATGGCAGGGTGCCTCTTGACCCTGCTGTCGCCCCTCTCTGTGTCCCAGCATCCAGCACATCTGCTGTTCAGTAAACAGTTGTGGGGGGGAGGGTCCAAAATCGGCATCAGAGAACACAGGACCTCCCCCACCTGGTGCCTGGCCTTCAGAATCCAGCCACCCTGTGGATCTGTGATCCATCAGTGAGAAATCAAGCCCCGAGCCCCCCGGAGGGTGAGTGGCTCTAGCTCCCTGATTAGTCCCCTCCCTCAGCTCTGTGGTAGAGTCAGCACAGGAAGGCAGTTCAGAGGGAGGGCTCGGGGGTCACACTGCTTGGGGTCCAGCTCTGGCTTTTCTACTTGCTCACTGTGTGATCTCAAGCAGCTTGCTTAAACCTCCCTGAAGCCCAGTTCCATCGTCGTTAAGAGGAGGATAATAATGGTACCCCCTGCCCAGGACTGTTGCGTCTTGAAGGAGGTGGTCCACGTGAAGCATGTTGTGTGATACATGTACGTGTCTGATGGAGACTAGCTCCTGTTTTATCACTGTGCCAGAGCTAGTCTGATAAAATTGATTCCTGTCGCGGCAGGGGTCAGGGGGTCTGACACTTAATTTCTGAACTCACATGAACCTTGAAATTGAAGTCACCACGCCCAGGTCCTGATTTCAGACTCACTAACGTTTGATGTTGGGCATGTCACTGAGAGAGGCTTCTCTCTCTTTTCTTGGATATAAAAGCAATGCTGTTGATAGCAGAGAATTAGTAATTATTGACAAAGTATCTTGTGTGTGCCAGTAGGTTGTGGGCACCGAACAGGCCTTGCCCTCAAGGAAGGAAACGATGGCAGGAAATGATGAGAAATTAGCTAAGTGTGGCCTTACTTCTAATGTAAGTGCAGTGGACTCAGAGGGGATGTCAGTGTGAACTGGGATGCCCAGATAATAACAGTCCCCTTCACTGGACGGTCGCATCATAGTACATTATACTTCCTGTCCAGGACACAGTAGTGCATTATGGTATAATCCCAACTTAGTGCAACAGAAATGCACTGGGCAAAGGCCACTGGTAGGTAGCCCTGGGTAGGGGGGGGTTTGGCTATTTAAAATTTTTTTGTATTTGTTTTTCAAATTCTGACTTTGATCATTCGGGTGAGTACAGCTTTCTCTCTCTTTTTTTTTTTTTTTTTTTTTTGCGGTATGCAGGCCTCTCACTGTTGTGGCCTCTCCTGTTGCGGAGCACAGGCTCCGGACGCGCAGGCTCAGCGGCCATGGCTCACGGGCCCAGCCGCTCCGCAGCATGCGGGATCCTCCCGGACCGGGGCACGAACCCGCGTCCCCTGCATCGGGAGGCGGACCCCCAACCACTGCGCCACCAGGGAAGCCCCCAGCTTTCTCTTTTTTAATGGGAGGGCTCAGGAGGCTGAACTGCGTTGGCAAAGGTCTGTGCCACCTGCAAGGCCAGCGTGTGAGCCTCTCACCTGCTCTGGCACCAGCACGGTGGGGAATTTCCTAGGATGGGGCTGCCTCTCTGTAAGAAGAAAATCAGGAGCCAGGAAGCCAGAACTGGCCGAGCCTCGCTTAACTGATGCCTTACTTGTTTCTGTGACCAGGGAGACACTTCTGGGGACTACCGGAAGATACTGCTGAAGATCTGTGGTGGCAACGACTGAGTGGTGACTGGTGGGTCACTTCTGTCCACCTGCTGGCAACAGCGATGCCAGGAAAAGGCCAAAAGAATGTTTGTTTCTAACAAATCCACAAAAAGCCCCTTGGTGTCCCAGCGCGGACCATCCGTAGAACCTTGGCCCCGTCCCCGCCTGCCCTCCTGATCCGTGTCTTGTGCTCGTGCTGAGGGACCTGGGTCGGTCTTGAACTCTCTCAGGATACCTCCTCCCCACCCCCACTCCTCACAGCCTCTTGCAGCTAAAGTAGACGTTTTGTTTCCTGACTCATGCAGTCATTCCCCTTTGCTTGTGGCTTAAACTCCTGGCTTCGTTTTGGTCATATAACGTTGTATGTTTATTTGGAGGTTTTTTTTTTTAATATATAGTCGTTGCAGACAGATGCGCACACGTCTTTGCTGCATACACAGTTTGGGTGAGACAGGTGGGGACTGGGGGCGCCATGTCCTCACTGAGGAGTAAAAGGGAAAACCTTTAAGAGTACTCTTTGCATCTGGTGAGAATGTGTCATGAGCTTTGTTATTGCCAAACTCACTCCTTTTTAGGAAAGAAAAAAGCCAGAAAGTCATCTGTTCCACGCAAAACCACGAGAACAAAGCCAGCTCCCTGCCAGTGACAGGGTTACTTGTAATTGAGAATGTGCCTTAAACCTGAACGTGGATGGCCGAAAGCTGTTTCCAAATTAAAGTCAGCCGGTTCTGGAAGTGTTTACCTGGTGCCAGCTTGTTTTCCTGTGCTTCATGATTCTGCCCTGTAGTGCAGGGGTCCAGCCTTACTAGCCGGTGGAAATTTTTATGACTTTAAATAGAAACTTGTGCTTAGGAAACTCTGAGCATAAGTAATTTGCAGGGACTGGGTCGTAAGGACATGAGAAATGGAGGTTCCTGAAATTCGTGCTCAGGGCCCGGACGCTGGAAAGGCATCATATGCGGGCACGGTGAGGCCCACTAGGGCGAGGAGGAGGAGCGTGGTCCTTCCCCCCAGGTCCGGAAGGAGGGGCACAGGAAGGAGGGGGTGTGTGCATGACTCCTGGGGGAGGCCTTACCGAGGAGGATCAGAGAGGCGTGAGACCGGCTTCTCCCCTCAGGGACCCTTCAGTCTGAAAGGGAGCTCCTGGCTGTGGTCCCCGGCAGGCCCTTTGCCCCTTGGTTGGTGGTGTTAGGAGAAGGCAAGTCCAGAAGGGACAGAGTTTCTAGAAGTCGTCGTCACTTCTAGAAGCCCAAAGCTTGTTTTCTGGTCAGGGATCTTCACTCCCTTTCTGGTTTCTTATGTTGAAAGTTTAGAAAGGAGAGAATCAGAGATTATGGTGGGAGCCCAAGCCTGCTGGGCCCTAGCAGGGGCCCCAGGGAGTGGCTTGTCCACAGAGTAGACATCTGCTTGGGGACACCACCCTGACTCCTCCCTACCTTGTGGACATAGAAGAGGGGATGGCCCAAGGGACGTGGGGCAGCCGTGAGCTGGACACTAGCCTGATCTACCTAGACCTGCCTTGCCCAGCCAGAAAGGCTGATGTGGGCCCTGGGATGGACGGCAGGCCCTGCTTGTCACGTCAGCTCCGCTTCAGTTTCCATGCCTAGAGCCTCTTGACCAGGACCCAGCATGCTTGGCTGCCCTTCCCCAAGGGTGGGCCCCTTGCCCTTGGGGGCCAGGTGGGACCTGCCTGGTGGGATGAACTGTGAGGCACTGCACAACTTGCCGTGGGTCCAGGCCGACTTTGGTGGCCTCCTGCACTGTGCCAGAGTCTAGATTCAACCTCCCATAACGTGACTGTAAATGTTCTGTGACATTACTTTGTCCCATTGTCTGCACCGGCGGTTCCAACCTGGTGCCCAACAGGCAGTATTTAACCTGTACGTGCATTCACTTTGGTCCCCAAAAAGTCCTTTTAGAAATTTGAATTCGTTGCCAACATTTAAGCATTGAGCGATTTCATATTTTTAAAAATCTGGAAGAATGGATTCTCATGAAAAGCCAAAAATTCTAGTAACGCTTGCCCAGAATTCCTGCGCAGCAGTTGCTGCTGGAGCCAACTCACAGGTGCCCTGTTTAGGTATGTACTCTCCATTTTGCCACAGGCCCCACTACTCCCTATTGTATACCATGTGCACGTTACCTGTTGGGCCCTTACACGTCTTTGAGTTTGATACCCCTGGCCTACACACTTGGGGGCCACCTGTGTTCAGCCTGGTCCTTATTTTCTACCTTTCTGTCCCTCTGACTTCCCTCTTGGTCATGCCCATGGGACCCAACTCATAGTAAGGATGGGCTGGAGGACTATGTGAATGCCTCACAGATCTCTCCAGAGACAAAGAAAGGCACCTACTGCCTTCTAAGATCAGTAAAAGGTTATTAACACTGACGGTGATGCTCAGGATAAAAAAAGATGAGGGAGACATTGATCTTACAGGTCATCTTTCTGGGAGGAAACTACACTGGGTCTTTTCCTGCCTCCTGGAGGTGTTAGTCAAGGCCGGTCCATGCCGCACATCTAATGTCACTTCCAGAATAGCAACCAGAGGATGAGGCATGAGGTGAGTTCAGCCCTGAGTCTGTTTTCAACAGCTGTGGGGACATTGGAATGAACACTGTGTGTTAGGGACAGGGACAGGACTAGGGTGAGGCAATGAGTCACTTGCCTCAGGTGCAAAATTTGAGAAAGGAACCTTGGAGTGCTCACTTTGTAGACGGGGAAACGGTCCTAAGTGGTGGTTCTCAAACCCTAGTGTGCATCAGGATCTTCTGAGGAGCTTGTTAAAGGTGCAGGTCCCTGGGCCCCACCCTCACAGATTCTGAGCCTTATATTCTGATGCTGATCTAAATACTCCTGCACTGAGCCAGAGAACTTCTGAACTTAGAAATGTTCACACACAGGGCAGGTGAGCAGGTGGCAGTGTTTCAGTCCACGGTGGGAGGTGGGACTGGTCCACTCCCAGCTTTGGCAAGAAGGATCTGAAAGATGAGCCTTTGCAGATGCCCATGGTCAAAGCAACAACTGGATGGCCATGCCATGTCCATCCTTGTGCTTTGGCAGGGAGTTATAGTCCTAGCCTAGGACTTGGTCCCTTATTTCTGCCCTCAGCTCCTTCCTACCCTGGCTGATACGGAGCGGAGTCAGACAAGAAAACAGAAATCAAGCTAATCATTTCTCCAGGCAGGTACTAGACTAGCTTAAATTTTTTACCCCATCAAACCTGAAAGCTTCTCTGCTCGTATTCCTGTAAGGACAGGGACATCATTACTCAGTCCTCCAACTGGCCCTATACAGGGTTCCCTCTCAGCAAAGGATTTGGTCAGTCAGGGTCTCAACTCTGTAAGGGGCTCTTACCCTCAACGCCTACTCCTTGGAAAGCTTGCTTTGGCCTAATACTGGTGTCCACTCTGAACCTCGTTCCTTCCCAGCAATAAGAGCTGACACAGCCCTGAATCAGAAAGAGCACTGGTCCAGGAGTCAGGCATCCCTTTTCCCGTCTCAGCTCAGCTACTGGTTTGCTGTGTGACCGTGGATAAGTCACTTCCCCTCTTTGGGCCTAAAATGAAGGGAAGACTAGATCAGAGCTTCTTAAACTTGATTGTAGTCAGCAAAAATGGTAGAGTAGGCAACTCCAAAAGCCTGTTCCTCTGTGAAAGTGACAAATAAGATGGCAAAAACTGTCAGAATCAACTTTATGAGAGCTCTGAAAATGAAAGTTTGCAACCAAACAAAAGCTTAAAATACAAAGTTGAGTCTTGGTAAGAGGATCTTGCTTCATTTTCACTTACTCCAGCCTTATCCTCCTCACCACAGCTTGGCATCAGCCTCAAAAACAATATCCACATTCTGTTATAGGTTCCTAGCAATGAATGGAGCAGAATGGACCTTGTTCTCAAGAATTATGGTTGGTTGTTTTGATCTTTCTTGTTGCTCCCTGAAAGACTGGCTCAAATGACTTGCTTTTATTTTACCTAATTTGGAACTCTCCCAAGGAGGAGGTGGTAACCCTCAGGGACATTTGAAGGCAGATTCATTAGCACTGAGGCCTGGAGAGAGGGCTAACAGTTGGGGCAAACAGGAGACAAATTGAAAAGTTTGGGGAGCAAAGGCCGATGATGTGATGCTTTGGGGAATAATGGTTTTAGAGTGCTCCCATTAATTCCTGGGAATCTAGAAGGCCACACAAATGCCTAGGGCTGGACACATGCTTAGAAAAGACTTGAGAGGACCGTAAGCTCTCACCTCTGGCTGACCTTCAGGCTCTACACATGCAGAAAGTGAAGCAGGCAGAGTCATAGACTGCCTGGCAGAGTATCCAAAGATACTCTTTCCCCAACACACACATAACACATTTGTAAAGACTGGGAAATTTGGGGTTTTGTGGTTGTTCCAGGAGTTTAAGGAGTTGTGTTGGATCACTAGTGACCACTGAGTTAACTGAACAGAAACTTCAATGACCACACCAAATACAGACTTTAAAAAACTAGTTCAGAAAGTCACTAAACAAACTACAACAAATTCAACAAGCAGCAATAACAAACTCTGGGGAGGGGGAAGAATCTGATTTCCACAGTTTTCACATAATGTTCAAAATGCCCAGTTTTCAACAAAAATTATTGAGGCATGCCAGGAAACAAGAAAGTATGACCCATACTCAGGAAAACAAGAAATCTGTTCATAGAAATTGAGGAAAACCGAGATATTGGACTTAACAAGAAAAGACTTTAAATCAACTGCCTTTAAAAAGCTCAAAGAGCTAAAGGAAACCACGTGTAAAGAACCAAAGGAAACTAAGAGAATGATGTCTCACCAAATAGAGAATGTCAATAAAAGGAAGTTATACAAAGGAACCAAATAGAAATTCTGGAGTTGAAAAGTACAATTATAAATTTTTAAATATCACTTAGAGGGGCTCAAGAGGAGATTTGAGAAGGGAGAAGAAAGAGTTGGCAAACTTCAAGATAGGTCAATTGAGATTTCCCAATCTGAGGAGTAAAAAGGAAAAAGAATGAAGAAAAATTAACAGAGCCTAAGACCTGTGGGACATCATCATGAAGTATACCAACGTACACATAATGGAGGTCATAGAAGAGAAGAGAGAAAGCAGAAATACTTGAAGAAACAGTGGCTGAAAGCTTAGAAATTTGATGAAAGACAGTAGTCCACACATCTCAGGAGCTCAGTGAACCATACGTAGTATTTTTAAGAAGATCCACTTTGAGACACATTATAACCAAACTGTTGAAAAACAAGGAATCCTGAAGTCAGCAGTAGAGAACTGACTTGTCACATACAAGGGATCTTCAATAAGATTAACATCTGATTTCTTGTCAGATACCATAAAGGCTAGAAGGCAGTGGGATGACATATTCAGTGTGCTGCAAAAAGAAATGTTAACAGGGATCCTATATCTGGCAAAATAGTCTTCAAAAATGAAGAAGTTAACACATACCTGGGTGAACAAAAATTGAGACAGGTTCTTGCTAGTAGACCTTTCATGTGAGAAATGCTAAAGAAAGTCCTTCAAACTGAAATGAAAGGATAATGGACAGTAATTCAAATCCACCTGAAGAGATGAAACATTGGTAAAGATAAACATAGGTAAATATAAACATCAGTATCAATATATATTTTTTGGTTTGTAGCACCTCTTTTTTTCCTATATGATTTAAAAGATAATTGCACCAAACAAGGATTATAACACTGTGTTGATGGGCATAAAATGTATAAGGACGTGATTTGTGACAATAACAACATTAAAGGCAGGTGATGGAGCTATATAGGACATATAGAGAGAGACAAAGCTTTTGTATACTATTGAAACTTGGTATTAATTCAAACTGGTTATAAATTAAGATGTTAATGTAATCCCAGAAAATAACAAAAATAGTAAAAGAACGGAGAAGGAATCAAGTGGTACACTTGAAACCATCTAACATAAAATGTGGCAATAATGGAGGAATTAAGGAGCCCCAAAATTACGGCATAGAAAACAAATAACAAAATGGTACAAGTCTTTATTTATTAGTAATTACTTTAAATATAAATGGAGTAAATGCTCCAATTAAGAGGCAGAGATTGGCAAAGGACATTATATCCTAATAAAATGGTTAACCCATCAAAATATAACAATTGTAAACATACATGCGTCTAACAATAGATCCCCAGAAAGTTTGAAACAGACTGACAATTGAAGGGAGAAATAGTCCCAACAATAATAGTTGGAGACTTCAACACTTCACTTTCCCTATTGGATAGAATAATTAGACAAAAGATAAGGAAACAGAAAACTTGAACAGCACTATAAATCAACTAGACCTAACAGACATATATAGAACTGTCCACCCAACAAGAGAATATGCATTCTTCTTAAGTGCACATGGAAAATTCTCCAGATAGACCACAAAAGAATCTAAATAAATTTTAGAAGATTCAAACCATACATACAGAGTATCTTCTATGACCACAATGGAATGAAATTTAAAAGAAATATCAGGAGGAAATCTGGAAATTTTACAAGTAGGTGAAAACTAAGCATACTTAAAAAGAACAGTGAGTTAAAGAAATGAGAAATACTTTGAGATTGATTAAAATGAAAGCCCAAAACTTATGGGATGCAGTGAAAGCAGTGCTCAGAGGGAAATCTATAGCTGTAAATGCCTACATTAAAAAAGAAAAAAAAAAATCTCAAATCAGTAGCCTAACCTCCCACTTTAAGGAATTAGAAAAAGAAGAGCAAACTAAACCCAAAGCAACCAGAAAGAAGGAAATAATAAAGATTAGAGTGCAGATAAGCAAAATAGAGACTAGAAAAACAATAGAATCAATGAAACAAAAGCTTCTTCAAAAAGATCAACAAAATTAACAAACCTTTAGACTGACAGAAAAAGGAGAGAGGAGACTCAATTACTAAAATCAGAAATGAAAGTGAGGACATTACTAACAGCTTCATAGAAGTAAAGGATTATAAGAAAATACTGTTAACAACTCTATGCCAACATATTAGATAACCTAGATGAAATGGGGAAATTCCTAGAAACACACGAAGTCTGAAATTTGACTCAAGAAGAAATAGAAAGTCTGAATAGACCTATGAGAAGAGATCAGTAATCAAAAACTCCCAACGAGGAAAAATCCAGAACCAGGAGCCTTCACTGGTGAATTCTATCAAACATTTAAAGAAAAAGTAACACCAATCCTTCTCAAACTCTTTCCCCGTAAATAGAGGGGGAAACACTTCCTAACTCATTCTGTGAGACCAGTATTACCCTGATACCAAAGCCACAAGAAATGTGCAAAAAACCTCAGTGAAATACTATCAGACTGAATCTAGCAGTATATTTATAAGGATTATCCAGCATGAACAAGTGGGATTTATCAAAAGGAATACAAGGAGCATTCAATATGTAAAAAATCAATGTAATACATATTGACAGAATGAAGGGGGATAAAAACTACATGATGGTCTCAATTGATGCAGAAAAAGCATTTGAGAAAACCCAACATCTTTTCACATATAATAATAATAAACCTAAGAAACTAAAAACAGAAGGAAAATCTATCAACCTGAAATAAAGGGCATCTACGAAAAGCATACCCAATGGTGAAAAAATAAAAGCTTTTCCTTGAGATCAAGAACAAGACAAAGATGTCTGCTATTGCCACTACTACTCAACATTGTATTGAAAGTTATAGCCAGGGTAATTAGGCAAGAAAAAGAAATAAAAGGCATCCAGATTGGAAAGTAAGAAGTAAAACTCTATTCACAGATTACATAATCTTATATATAGAAAATCCTAAAATATCCACAGAAAACCCATTAGAGCTAGTAAACGAATTCAGCAAAGTTGCAGGATAGGATATGTGATCAACCAAAAAAGTCGTTTATATATCCATGCACTAGCAATGAACAATCTGAAAGTAAAATTAAGAAAACAATTCCATTTACAGTCATTGCAAAAGGAATAAAATAAGGATAAATTTAACCAAGGTGGTGTAAGACTTTACACTGAAAAATACAAAAAATACGAAACATCCTGTGCTCATGGATTGGAAGACAGTATTGTGGAAATGGCAATACTCTAAAAATTGATCTACAGATTCAATCTAATCCATATCAGAATTCCAACTGCCTTTTGCTGATGTGGACAGGCTGATCCTAAAATACATATGGAATTGCAAGGAACTGTTCCTCAAATAGCCAAAACAGTCTTGGAAAAGAACAAAAAAGTCAGGGAACTCATACTTAATTTTAAAACTTACCACAAAGCTATAGTAATTCAAACAGTGTGATACTGGCATAAAGACAGACATACAGAACCATGGGATAGAATTGAGAAGTAAACCTAAACGTTATGCTCAATTGATTTTTGACAGGGTGCCAGGACTATTCAGTGGGGAAAGAATATTCTCTTCAACTAAGTGCAAGTAATGAAGCTGAATCCCCACCGCACACCACATACAAACATTAACCTAAAATAGATTTAAAAAACTAAATATAAGAGCTAAAGCTGTAAAAATCTTAGAAGACAGGATTAAATGATTCATAACCTTGGATGTGGTAGTGGATTCTTAGATATGACACCAAAACAAGAAGGAACAAAACAAAGATAAATTGGATTTCATCAAAACTGTTGTTTCAAAGGACACTATAAAGAAAATAAAAAGACAACCCAGAATATGAGAGAAAACATTTGTAAATCATATATCTGATAAAAACCTAGTATCCACAATACATAAAGAACTCTTACAACTCAACAGCAAAAAGACAACCTAGTTTTTAAAATGGGCAAAGGATTTGAATAGACCTTCCTCCAAAAAAGACATACAAGTAGCCGACAAACACATGAAAAGATGCTCAGCATCACTAGTCATTAGGTAAATGCAACCTAAAACCACGAGATAACCACTTCACACCTAGTGTGATGCCTGTAATCAATAAGATGTGTAGGGGAGGATAAGGAAAAATTGAAAACCTTATATATACATTGCTGGTAGGAATGTAAACTGGTACAGTTGCTATGCAAAAACAGTTTGGCTGTTCTTCAGAAACTTAACATAGAGTTACTATTTGACTCAGCAATTTCATCCTTAATTATAGACCCAAGAGAAATGAAAACATATATCCACACAAACGTATACATGAATGTTCATAGCATTATTCATAATAGCCAAAAGGTGCACACAACCCAAATATCCACTGATTTGATGAATGGATGAATAAAATGTGATATATCCATAAAATGGAATATTATTATTCAGCCATAAACAGGAACGAAGTACTGATACATGCTACAACATGGACGAACCTTGAAAACATTATGCTAAGCGAAAAACAGTTAAACACAAAAGGCTTTGTGTCTGACACAATCATACACCAAAATGTATGATTACATTTATATGAAATGTCCAGCATAGGCAAGTCCACAGAGAAAGAAATATTAGTGGTTTCCAAGGGAGGATGGGAGGGGGAATGGGAAGTGACTGCTTAATGGTACAGGGTTTCTTTTGGGGGTGATGAAAATTTCTGGAATTAGAAGGTGATGATGAGAATTAGAAGGTGGTGATGACTACACATTATGAACCCACTGAATTTGTACTGTTTTAAATGGTTAAAATTTTGAATTTTATCTCAACAGAAACATTTTTTAAAACTTTAATGTGCACACAGATTCCCTGGGGATCTCATTAAAATGTAGATTCTGATTCAGGAGGTCTGGGCAGGGCCCCGAATTCTGCATTTTTGATATGCTCCCAGGTGACACCCCTGTTGTTCGCCTACAGCCACATTTTGAGTAACAAGTTTACTCAAAGGGCCCTTCCACTGTGTCGCCTTAACGATTCTGCGCCTCAGGTGCCTCACCTCTTGAACTAACTCCTGCCCTGTCCACCCCTATAAATAAGGAGGGCGGAAGTACAGGTCTGAGCCTGCAGGGGGTGTGAGTCTCAGCGCATGGGAGCAGATGGAGAAGGGGCTGTGGCTGCAGGGGTCACTGTCGGCAGACACAGAGGGGACCAAAGGAGTAGCTTTTATTTTGCACAAAGCTGAGGACGGCAGGCCAGAGCGCACGGCTCTGTTCTCAGAGGAGAGCTGTTGTATCACTGCCCGCTGTTGGGTGGCTCCTGCTCTGGTGCTCAGAGGTGATCTGAAAGAAAGGGGGGCGGCCTCGGAGTGAGCAAACAGGGTGCTGAAGGCTGCCTGTCCTCCCCTCCCAGTCCCCTGGGGACTCCTGTGCCAGGACGCAGGGCTCGAGGGAGCAGGTGGCAGTCCCTCCACTGCCAATGAGAGGGATGCCAGGCTTCCCTGATAGGGTTTGGTGGCGCCATAGGAGTAGAAGGGAGATGGTAGGAGCTGTGACGTGTGTAAATGGCCAGGGAAGGAGGCAGCCGCTCTGAGTCAGGGTGGTGCTGAGAGTGGAACTCTTCCAGGTGCCCTTACCCGATGCTGGGCTGCAGCAACCCCGGGCGTGGGAACCCCGGGCAGAGAACACTTGGGGTGAGCCCGGAGGATGCCTCCCACTTCTGTCCCAAGGAGGAGCTGGAGCCTCCCTGGCTTGTCCAGGCTACACCATGGGGGTGGAGCAGCCATCCCCACCCTGCTGCCCAGCCCTGGAGGCTGTCATCTCTGCTACCTGAGCTGCTCACCGTCTCCTCTGCGAGGTCGGGGATCAGGCTGAAGGGGCCCGGGGGCAGATTCCAAGCCAGCTCCTCCAGCTGAGCCAGCAAGCCTTTCACTTCTGCCTCCAGGTGCTCCACCGTCTTCTCCACCGTCTAAAGCAAGGAGAGAAGTTGGGGGAGGAGTAGAGGACAAGAGGACAAGAGTGGTGACAAGTCCCACTTAATCAGCCACATCCTAAGGAGCACCTGGAAGTCCAGTAGGGTGCAGTGGGGAGAGAACTGGCTGCCAGGGGACCTGGCTCCTCTTGGTTGAGGCCCTGCCCTTGCCTGCCTCTCAGCTCCCCAGATAACAAAATCCTAGGAGCTCACTCTCTAAGGCTGCTTGTTCCTGCCTCCGGCACTCAGGGGTTTTACCCAGTCATTGGT
Source organism: Neophocaena asiaeorientalis asiaeorientalis (assembly GCF_003031525.2). Classification (NCBI taxonomy): domain Eukaryota; kingdom Metazoa; phylum Chordata; class Mammalia; order Artiodactyla; family Phocoenidae; genus Neophocaena; species Neophocaena asiaeorientalis. The sequence goes on from NW_020172724.1 coordinate 2,504,350, forward strand.
TTGGGGCTTGGAGGGACTCTGGGATTGTTTTTTCCCTTTCAGGATGTCACCACGGGGAGCTCACATTCCTTTTGTTACCCCGCCCCCTGGTGGCAATTCTGCCAAATGACAGTATTGGGATTTTGAAATTTTCTTTATTCAGGGTTCTTAACTTTTTTCGCAAATGAACCCCATTAGCAGTCTGGTGAAACCTACAGACCACCATCAGAAAAATGCTTTCATTGAGAAAAATAAAACATACAGGATTTCCAAGGGTATAAACTGCAGTAAAATACTAGTAAAGTATTAAAAATTAAATTTTGATATAAACATTTATGTATTAACTTATTTAACACCAGGTCTAACAACTACTGAAATTTTTTTTCTTTTTTTTTTTCTTTTTACTACTGAAATTTTGACATACTGATAGTAAACAATATATTGAGATATTCACAGTGACTATAATAGGATGAAATTATCTGTGATTTCTATTGCTGACAAAGTCACAGTACCGTTAATACTCCTGCAGTTTGTTGTCTGTATTTATAGCGAATGAGAATGCTAAATCTCAGCTAAAGGTTTGTGAAAATGAAGTGCAATTTTTTTCCCCCACACAAGTTTATGGACCCCAGGTTACAAACCGTGGCTGTGTAACAAAACACTGCAGTTGAATTTCCACCTTCTCATCTGGTGATTACGGGGAGATCTCTGGCTGGTGGGAAGCAAGGTCCTGGGGAGGCAGGGTCTGTTGGGGGCTGGACAGCCTAACAGCCCAGGTAGGGCAAGGAGATGTTTAACATAGTGGCCAGGGAACAGGATTGGCCCAGATTTCCCCAACTTTCCAAAGCAAGATCGGCCTGAACCCTCCAAAGCCACCAGCCTGGCAGGTGGTCCTGAAGCTGCATGCCCTCTCAGGTCACCCTCATTACCTCCTCTATGACGTCTAACCGGCCATGGACAGCCATGTGTCTGTCACACCCTGCAGTCCGAGCTGGGTCTCCTCGGGAGGGGATGAAGGGTTCAGCAGCTGTAGGAAAACAAGTCTTGTCACTGTGGGGCCCTCGGTTTCCCTGTAACATTAGAGACTCCTGCAAACATGGGGCTCAAGGAAGGTGGGTCCTAAAAACAGTCCAAAGAGAAGCAGAGGAAGGCTCAGTGTGGATCAGGGTGTGAGTGTAGGGTTGCCCCACTCACTCACTTGGCCATGGTCTCCTACAGACCCAAGTAGGCTTCCTTAAGGAGGTGCTGCCTGAACTGGGTAAGAAAAGGAAGGGAGGAAAGGTTTCAGCCAGAAGGAACGGCATGTGCAAAGATAGGAATGAAATAGCATGGCTCAGTGCGCAAACCCTCAGGAAGCCTGAAGTGGCTGGAAAGTACAGGGTGGGTGGGAGTTGAGACTGGAGAGGTGGATCGTGGAAACAAGGCCGGGCCCTAATAAACCAATCACAATGCTTGTTTTGGGGTTTATTTAAACAGGAGAGTCATGCAGTCATATGTGAATTTTTAAAATACAGAGAATGGATTGGAGAGATTCGTCTTTGAAGGCAGGAAGTTACTGCAGTAATCAGCGTAAGAAGTGATGAAAGGAGGCAGTAACCGTAGGAAGAGAGGAAGAAAATGCATGGAGATATTGTAGTAATAGTAATCGTAATTGACATTGGTGACCAGTTAGTAACATCTGACACGAGTGAGTGCTAAACAAATGTGTTAACTCAGTCAACCTCTACAACCAATTATTACCCCCAATTTACACATAAGGAAATTGATGCACAGAAAGGTGAAATGATACGTCTAACGTCACACAGCTAGTAAGCGGAATATCTGAGGTTCAGTTTGTTCAACATCATTTTCCTCCCCAACGTTGGCTCCTCCTTGGTTCCTTACACCACCAACCTTCACACCAGAAGTCTTAGAGCCCGGGCTTTGAGCTCAAATTGCGGTATTGGTGGCTCTGAGATAACCTGCAGGGCATCTGAGTTGGCTGAGTCCTTGGAGAACACGGACACACAGAAAGGAGGATGCTGCCCCAGAAGCAAGGAGAAGCCAAGAGCTTTCAAAAGGATGAAGCAGTCAGCATGGCCTAAAGCAGCATGGAGGTCTAGCAAGATAAGGACTCAGAGCAACAGAAAAGTGGATGCTGAATGCCGTCCCAGCGCTTTTAGTGGAGAGGTGCCGACAGAGCAAAGTCTAGTCGCAGTGGGATGAGAGGGGAAGGAAAAGTCAGGAGGAGGAAACTAAGATCCTGGAAAACATTTCCATGAAGCCTGGCTGTGAAGGAAGGGAGGTGAGATCACAAGGTGATCTAAAGCACTGTTTATTCTTGTTGTTTCCGGGTTTTTAAGCATTGAAGAAACGCAACCATGCTTATAGCCTGAGGACAGGAGGAAGCCAGGAGGACTGAAAGAATGCATTTCCCGAAGAGATGTGAGGCCACGGAATCCAGAAATGGTGGCGGGGCTAGGGGTCACATGTGGAAGGAAGAGAGAGGCAACGCAGCAAAAATGGGTAAAAAAGTTCTACTTAAAGGGCCAAGAAGTTGAGTGAGTCCCACCTGATGGCCTCTGTTCACTCGGTAAAGTAAGAGGGGAATCATCTGAAAATTCTTGTAGGGTTAGGAAAGGAAAGCGAGCTGTGAAGCATTATCAGGAATTCTGTGAGTGGGTTGTTAGACACAGCCACTAAAATGGGAGCCATGGTGAAAGTATTTCCACCATGGAAACTGACAAATGCTTTTTTTTGTTTTCCGGAAGCCAGTGTATCAGCCCGCCCCTGGGTAAGAAGCTTGAATAAAGAGGGGGCTCCAAAAGGGGATGAGGAGAATGAGGAAGGCGGTTAGGAGGATGATGCAGAACAACCTGACATCACAAGGAAGCCCTCCCGCAGCAGCTCAGCAGGGGGGTGTCAGCAACAGAGACAGATGGCTGATGAGCTGAAACCTGGGAGTCTGTGGCCTGAGTGCAGTGAAGAACAAGAGTGCAAAGGAACTGAGGATTCGACCAGCAAGGGCTTAAGGGGACGAGCTCGGGCATCTAGCTTGAATAACGAAGGAGAAGGCAATAAGGGGGCCAATAACTGGGAGAAATGGAGGGGCTGAAGGCACTGCAGATCTCAGTGAGATGATGGGAGTAACAGAAGGAACAAGTGATAAGGGATATTGCAATTTTAGCTTTTAGAGGTAGAGTAGCTTCACAGTGACAATACCAAGGCTGTGGGCATCTGAAGCAGAGCAGGGGTAAGAGTTATTGGACTTGATCTTTGTAGAGGCAAAACTCTCGTAAGACCTCGATGTTGGCTGGGTTGTCCGAGGGGACATATAAAGTTGCCCAGGAGGTTGGCAGGTCTTGAGGTAAGGATAGTGAGCTATTTTGCTGGTGATGAATGTATGTCACTGAAGGCTGAGTGACTTGTCTGTGATCACACAGTCAGCAAACGACTGGACCCCAGGCACCCTGGCCTTCCCCTGGCCCCACCTCAGCCAGCTGGCCTTCTGGAGCTCTGCCAGTGTCCCCATGCCCTGAGAGTCCCTGGTCTCAACTCTCTCTGGATCTCAGCTCTTCCACTCAGGGGCGAGAACCAAGTGCAGGGGCAAAACTTCCTTCCACTCTGAGCATCTTTTGTGGAGAACAGTTTGGGTTTTTACATTCTCCCCTTCATTATGTCCATCCACTGAACTTAGAAAAACCTCTTCAAAAAACAATGGTGGACTTCCCTGGTGGCACAGTGGTTAAGAATCCACTTGCCAATGGAGGGGACACGGGTTCGAGCCCTGGTCCGGGAAGATCCCACATGCCGCGGAGCAACTAAGCCCATGCACCACAACTACTGAGCCTGCGCTCTAGAGCCTGCAAGCCACAACTACTGAAGCCCGCGTGCCTAGAGCCCATGCTCCGCAACAAGAGAAGCCACCACAATGAGAAGTCCGTGCACCACAAGGAAGAGTAGCCCCTGCTCACCGCAACTACAGAAAGCCCACACGCACCAACGAAGACCCAACACAGCCAAAAATAAATAAATAACTTTAAAAAAAACCAAAAAAAACCCAATGGTCTTGGGACTTCCCTGGTGGTCCAGTGGTAAAGAACCCACCTTCCAGTGCAGGGGACGCAGGTTCGATCCCTGGTCGGGGAACAAAGATCCCACGTGCTGTGGGGCAACTAAGCCTGCACACCACAACTACCGAGCTCATGTGCCTCAACTAGAGAGCCTGCGTGCCGCAAAACTACAGAGCCTACACACCACAACTACAGAGCCTACGCACCACAACTACAGAGCCTACGCACCACAACTACAGAGCCTACGCACCACAACTACAGAGCCTACGCACCACAACTACAGAGCCTGTGCACCACAACGAAGATCGTGCGTGCTGCAACTAAGACCTGATACAGCCAAAAGAAAAAAAGAAAGAAAATAAATAAAAATAAGTATTTAAAAAAACAATGGTCTTCTTGTTGACTTTAGGGAGGGAGGGGATGTTATAACTTTGGTTATTTTTTTTAAGGGAGCCGTTTAGAGATCTATACTGAAAATATTTACATGTAAAATGCTATGATGTCTTGGCTTTACTTCAAAATAACCCAGGCCTGGGAGTGGGAGGAGGCATGGGTGGGAGTATTGAGCAAACAAGATTGGCCAAAATCGGTAACTGTTGAAATTGGGTGATGCGGACGTGGGGTTAATTCTGCTATTCTCTCTACTTTTGTATATATGGTTTGAAATTTTCCATAATAAAAGCCAGTTCTCTGATGGGGTTGTTAGCAAAAAGCAGAAGCCATGGGCTTCGTGCATTGATACAAAATGTTCAGGTTGGGTGTCGGGGGGTGGGTGGTCTGAGAGACCCCACCTGGAGGGCTGGGCTCCATTCTGGACCATTCATCGTGAGAAGGCTTTTGACAGGGAGAGGCAGGGCTAAAGGGGGCCACCGTGAAGGGACTCCAGATTTTGACTCCTTTGTGTCAGCTGAAAAAGCTGGGGTGCTCAGCTAGAGAGAAAAGATTTTGAGGGGGCAGGCAGAGCTGTTTTCACCCAAATAGAGGGCTGTCAAGGAAGAGGGGGTCTGTCCCGGTCTAGGTCCGGGCCCACACACACCCTCTGCAAGCTCCGCCCAGGGGCCTTAGGCCAAGACTTTCCCCTGAGTCCCACCTGCCCCCTCCCAGACCCTAAAATACTCTTCCCCCTCCTCCCAGCTTAGGCCAAGAGGAAGCAACATGACCCTGCCGGCCAAGTGGGGCTCTGCCAGCTCTGGAAGTCACGAACAACATGAATCTGCTCCCTCCCTCAGCCTAAAACATCCTGTTCTCTACGTGTCAGCAATGAGGTCTCACTTGGCTCCCAAACCCCTCCAGGGAAGAGGCTGGGCTGAGGTTGCTCTCCAAATCACACAGCACTAATCCATCACATCTGGACGCAGCTGCGCCCTGGGCTGCACTGCACAACTGTCTGTGAGCTCATCCAGGCCTCTGGAGGAGCTCTGCTGAGAGAGAGCTGGGGCAGAGCCAGGCCACCCTGCGCTGCGGCTCCCTCCCCCACGTGGGTGCTCAAGGCATTGACCTCAGCGCATGATGGCAGAAAACACACTACAGACCTCCGTTCCCAGCCATGAACTGGTGCAGGGCCGTGGGAACTTTCTTCTCCCTGGAGCCTCTGCTGCCTCCTCTGTAACACGGGTTTGGGGGCGGGGGTGGCACTGCCAGATGCAGCTCATCCAAGGGTTGCCTCTGTCTTTCAGGCCTCAAAAATTAGCTACGAAGACCGAACCAGGATGAGTCAAGGACAAGTTGCTTCTTGGCCCAGAAGCTCCAGCAAGGCAAGAACTGGGCAAGGGCTCCCTTTGCTTCGCGCTTCCTCACCAGTAGAAAGGGGCTCAAGGTAACGCCAGTTTCACGGGGCTTTGGGGAAGCTCAGACCAGAGGAAGAGTGGGGGAAGCTGAAGGATTATCACGACTGACCATGCACAGCCAAGGCTGTGGTTCTCGGTGCTCCCTTCCCTCCTTCGATCCCGCCCTCCCTGACCTGGCCAGTTGGGAAATGGACCTTCTTGGATGCAGGGTTGTTTTCTCTGGCCTGGCTTCTGCTCAGGGCCTATGTGCACCCCGGACGGCAGGCGTGGGTGGAACATGGTGAGAGCAGGCTGCCAGTGGAGACGGGAGGCCTAGTGCAGGCACCAGTTAAAGGGACACGGCCACTGGGCCTCCCCCCCAGCCCTCCCCCACTGACAGGCATAGGAGACCTTTTGTTTCTGGATCCGAACACTAAGAAGGCGCACAGAACGCAAAGGATTTCTGACCCTGAAAGGTGCTGCTTTGACCACAGCCACACTTGGCACTTGGGGGTTAATTCTATTTGACCACAGTCAATATAATAGGATAATAAATTTGACCACATTTGATATTTGTATTAAAATTTGTGCTTCATTCCAAACCATCAGTGGTTTTTTTTGTTTTATTTTTTAATCAGAAGAACACTATTTTCAAACAACTATATGAAGAACTCTAGTCTATGGATGTGCTCTGGCTGAGAACAGGAGAGGGACCCTTGAGCCCCCTAAGAGGGAGCTCAGATGCTAAGGAACATTTTTGTTTTGTTTTGGGAGTGATATGTTCTGTCTCCCTTGTTCTCTGGTCATTTTCCAGATGTGGATTTGAGCCTTGCCGATCACTCTGAGAGCTTACCGATGTCAGTCCAATACAGTCGGCGTCTGGTTAAGCGAGGATACGAGCTGAGCTGCTGCAACAAAGAGCCCCCCTCAATCACACATGTGTTTATTTCTTTCTCACATATCAGTTCAGAGGTGGACTGGTTGATGGTCAGGGCTGGCAGGCAGCTCCGCTCTCCAAGGCCATCCAGGAAACCAGATTCCTTCTACCTTGGAATATGGTGACTTATAATCCACTGGGTTATAAAGTACTAGAACATTCCTAAACCCCCACCATGCTGAGGTCTAGGAAGCCATCCAGGATAAACCTCTCTCCACACACTGTCTGGGACTCACAAGTCTGGGAGTCAGAGGCACGGTCCCACCTCCACTGAACTGTGTTCTTTGCCTCTGACTCAGCTTCGTCTGTGAGGGATCTGCCCTGCTCTGTCTACTTGGCGGGACTGCTGTGTTGATCCAAGGGGATCCTGCATTTGAAGTTGCCTTGGAACTGCCAGATGATGTGCAAATGCCGTGTAGGTCATTCACCAGGTGGACTGGAGACTAAGCAGGTCAGTGAAAACCCCTGCAGCCCCGCCTCTCCACCTGGAGCCAGTGCTTTTCACTAGATCACTCTGACCAGGTCTCCTCAAGATGGGGAGGCATCTGCTCTAGGACTATACCTGTGCAGGAGTCCAAGGGATGCTTGGGAGGGGCTTCTCCGACAAGCAAACAGAGGGCTCAGGGCTGACCGGGCTCTCTGGGCTCTGTTACAAGCCAATCCCACTTGCTGGATCCTTAGTTTCTTCACCTTTAGAATGGGCACAGCCATACTCTATATTTGAAGCTACCGTCAATTTGTGATCAGTTATTATGGGCCAAGCTTTTTGTTGAGTGCCTACATGCATTAACTCGTTTAATTCTATCTATGAGCTCAGTACTCTTACTTATCCGTTTTTTATAGATTAGAAAACCAAAGATCAAAGAGGTTGAGTAACATGCCCAGGACTACACTGCTAGTAGGTAGTGGGGACAGGATTTGAATCCTACCTGCAAGACACTGTCTATACTATGTTCTGGCAGTTCTGTGATGAGTTAAGGGCCTCCTATCTTGGGGGTCTCAGCTGCCTCCTTTGTAAAATGAGGGGCTGGACAGGAATGGGGCAAAGGGGACCTATACACATGACATCTTTGCACCTGGCTTGAGGCCCAACAAGAGCCCAACTGTGTACGTTGAATCAGATTGTCTTTGAGAGGTTCACTCCCCACAACATCCATTTTTGCAAGAAGAAATGCAGTGATCCTCACCATAGCCCTTCAGCGTCTTCCTCTTCCACCCAAAGCAAAAAGCAGAATCCCAATGGAAGACAGATGTCCACAGAGACCTGGAATGGTGGTGGACAGTGAGAGCTTCCCCCCGTGGGCCCCAAGGCATGGGTGAGAATGGCTAATAGGACTAGGCTCTAGGACTTGATATCCCTCTGACAGCAAAATAGGAAAGGAGCTTAACTGAAGCCTTAACTTAAAAAACAAAAATTCTCTACAAGTAGCACAAGACAGTCTGCTTCACTCAACACATAAAGAACTTTTATAGATCGATATGAAAAAATCCCACCACCACGATGGAAAAGTCTAAGACAATTCACAAGAATTAGCAGAAATGACCAATATGCCTTAGAAGAAAAATCCAACCTTGGTAGTAATCAAAGAAATGAAAATTAAAGCAATAAACCATCTTAAAGTATTCTTGCAAAAAAAATATCTAACTGGAATTAGCTGAAGCTTCTAGATCTAACTACCAGTTCATAGACGATATAGGGGAGAGAACAATTTAAATGACACCTGGGGGATGCAATCAGCTAAAATTGAAATGGGAAAAACTTTATAAGACTAACAACCCAGTTTCTTCAACAAATAAATTTTAAGAAAAAAGAGGGGAAAAAGAACTTACTAAAGAAACTTAAAACTTACTAAAAGAAACTTAACAGATATATCAGCCAAAAGCAATGTGTGTACCTTATTTGGATCAAACAAACCAAATATAAAAACATCACACAATCAGGGACAGTTGAACGCTGATTGGATATTTGATGACATTACGGAATTATTGTCCATTTTTAGGGAGTGATAATGGGATTGTTATTAAAAGATTATTTATCTTTTAGAAATACATAAGGCAATACTTACAGATAAAAATATATAATGCCTGGAATTTCCTTTAAAATAATCTGAGGGAGGGGAGAGAAGGTGGGGATGATAGATGAATCCAGATCTGTCAGGAATCCATTCTTGTTGAAACAGTGATGGGCACACGATGGTTCACTATACTATTCTTTTTTTATTATTATTCTTTTTCAAGTTCTTTTCCCATTTATGTTGTTAAGTAATATTGAGCAGCGTTCCCTGTGCTGTACAGTAGGTCCTCGTTGGGTATCCATTTTAAATACAGCAGTACGTACATGTCACTCCCAAACTCCCTAAGTATCCCTCCCCCACCTCCCAACCATAAGTTCTTCGTTCTCTAAGTCTGTGAGTCTGTTTCTGTTTTGTAAATAAGTTCATTTTTATCCTTTTTTTTTAGATTCCGCATATAAGCAATATCATATTTGTCTTTCTCTGACTTACTTCACTCAGTATGACAATCTCTAGGTCTCTATTCTGTGTTTATATCCAACAGATTTGATAATCAACAGTTAAGAAAAACCATGGTATATTGTCTGAAGTCTGAAAGGTTGTACACAAAAATGTGTGAACTCAGTGTGAAATTACATTAATATGTTTATACTCTCCTCTTTTTTTTTTTCTTAATCTGGAGGAATGAGGATGATCAGCAGGAAAATATTGTTTAAAAATGGCTTTAAGCTAAAATGTATATACCAGTCATAGCTAAAGGGGCCACAAAAAGTCTGCCACTGTGGGCGGCCAGCTCCTCCCTCTGGGGGGGCACAGACTCGGCTTTGTCCCCTCAGCCCCTGGAGGTGGGGACTCCAAGCAAGATGGGGCAGGGCGGGGCGGGGAGGCAGAGAAAAAGGACAGCACCTGGGCCAGGCTCTGTGCTGCATGGTCCCAGCCACTCCTCACGCAGCCTGTGAGGAAAGGGTTGTTGGTCCTCCTTAGCCAACCTCAGTGGAGAACTGGGCCTCAGAGAGCTCAGCGGAGCTGTCCGAGGGGACGAGGGAAGGAGACAATGTGTGTTGACAGGTGTTCCGTGCTGGGTACTTCCCTTTCATCCAGCTCTGCTGGTGGGTACCATTCTCCCCACGTTACAGAAGAGGAAATGGCTTCAGAGAGGCGACATGACTCACCCAAGTTCACTCAGCCAGGGGCTGCCCAGGATCAAGACTGGCCTCAACCCTTTCCCTGGATGCCCACTCCCACAGTTCCCTGTGCCTGAAAGGGGCTGGGCCAGGGGTCAGGGGAGCTTCCATCTTAACACAGGGCAGGGTGACTCACAGCCACCGGCTCCAGGTTGATGGGGGAGCAGCCTTAAGTGTGGACAAGGGCCTGGCTGAGGGGGTAGGGTCCCTGGATGCCTGGAGAGACTGAGCCTTCCCCTCGCCCGTTCAACTGGGTTGGGCATCAGCTGCCTTTGGTTGAGGCCAGCAAGAGCCCTTGGGTAAATGGGAAGGTGGCTTGTAAAGTGCTGTATAAAGTGCAGTCTTGGGGTGGTGGAAGGAACACCTGTGCACACAGTTAAGTCCATCTGCAGCCACCTTGTCCGAGCCTCACCGGTGAAGGGGCAGCACTAAGACTGCTGTCAGGGAAGGGTAGAAGGGACAGGGCAAGGCAAGGAACCCAGCCAGTGGAGCGCCCAGAGGGCCTCTCCCTCCCGCAGCCTCCTCCCACCCACCCAAGGCAGCTTCAGGCCCTCAGGGAAGCTCTCCAAAAGGCTGACGACTGGCCTCCTCCACAGACTGCAGAAGCCCCTCAGACTACCTGGCAGGTAAAGCCGTGGCCTCCAGGGGCCGCCTGCCTGGGCCCTGACCGGCTGTGCTGGGCCAGGCCTGGGCACCTCTGCAGGCCCTCTGGGCAGGGCTGGTCCGGAGGGTGGGGAGCTGGGGCTGCCCCACCCTGCAGACTTGACCTTCCACCTTGGATTCCTGGTCTCCTCCTCTCTTTCCTGTCGACCTGGGGCAATGGGCTTCTCCACTCCCTCTCTCCTTTTTTGTCTCTCTCAAATCGGCCTTGCTTCCTCAGTATCCTCTCACCCTTTCTCTCTCCCCCACCCCCTTTCTCTTGCCATTTGAGTTCCTCTATTTCCTTCCTTCTTGTTCCGTTTGCCTCTCAAACTCCTTTTTCTCTCTATCCTCCTCATTCATAGTTCAGACCCATCTGTCTACCTCCAAAGTTTCTTTCTGTCCCAGCCTCTCCCTTGCTCTCTGTATTCTTCCCTCTCTCCTTTGTAATTCTCTCTGTTCCTCTGCCTTTATCTCTCTGCCTTTTTTGTCTCCATCTTTCTCTCCAATTTCTCTCACCATCTATCTATCTCTCTCCCTCCCTGCATCTCCCTCTCTCCATCCCTCTCCATCTGGCTTCGTTCCCATCTCCCTCCCTCTTCCCTCCCTCTCTCCTGCTCCTTCCTCGCGGTCCGCGGCCTCCCCGACCCTCGCCCTGCGTCCGGGCCCCACTCACCGGTGAAGGCACCCGAGGCGCGGAGCAGGGCAAGCCCGGCCAGCGCGCAGAGCAGGGGCCGCATGCTGCCGGCTGGCGGAGCGCAGCGCCGCGTCTGCCCGCTGCCGCCCTCCCCGCCCTCCCCGGGATCGCGACGGCCCGCCCGGGAGGAAATGCTCGCAGTCCCCGCCAAGATTCCTGGGCGGCTCCGGGCTTTTTGGCTCGAGCGAGTCGCCCCCTTCAGAGACCCCGCGGGCGGAGGGGCGACGCGCCAGGCTGGGCGCCTCCCCTGGAAGGGGCCGCGCTCTGAGCCCCCGCGCCTCCCCCGGGTCCGAGCGCAGAGGAGTGGGCGATGCAGCCAGGGGTCCAGTGATCCGTTATAAGCCCATCACAGACGGGCGGACTGCAGTTTGGAGAGAAGTGCCACCCACACCTGTGGCACGGGATCTGAATTCCTGACTGCACGGGGTGTGAAAGCTTTTCTCTGCCCACCAGGAACAAGTAATCAACTCTCATGACATCGGACAGAGTGTTCAGCACATACTTAAGGTCTGTACTAGTTAGTGTTAGGTAAACTTTGGAGGGGGGAGAAAATGAGATAATTCTCATATTCACATGTCTGCCCTTGAGGAGTTCGTGGTCTAGTGACCACCCCAGTATGAATGAACAGTAACTAAGCTGTGTTTGATTTATCCTACATACACCATCTCTCTGATCTTCACTGCACCCCCATCAGGAGTGCATCAATTACGTCCATTCTGCAGACCAAGAAACTGAGGCTCAGAGGTGTTAAGAGCCTTGCCAATAGTCACACACTTGGTGTAATGTGGAGTCAGGATTTGAATCCAGTTCTGTTACTGGTAGATAATAATATATTGATACAACGTATTAATGAGAGCCGGGTTCTTTCTCCATTCTAAGCAAATCCAGAGTAAGAGCTGGGTGGGTTTTTCAGTTAACTTCAAATCATCTCCACCTCCCTCCAGTTTAAAAAAACAGTAGTTGAACCTTCACCTATGGGACACACCCACTCAACAAATGAAAAAAAAAAAAAGTTAAGATTTGGGAAAGCAAAAGCCACAGCCCTAACATCTACACTGCAGAGCCTTGAGTGCATGTCCTGGCTGCCAGTGGAGCCCCTTCCTTGCCAAGCCCAGGAGTATGTTTTTATCCATCAAGGGGCCCCTTTAGGGTTAACTGGAGCCCTTGCAGATCAAGGCTGCACCTCTGCCTTCTCTATTACTGACTGTGGCTCTGCAATTGTACAAATATAGCCACCACACTAAGCAATAACCCTTCCTTCTCACTTCTTCCTCCAGATAATAGCCTCAGGAACAGAAATTCAGGTTTTGAGTCAGCAGATCTGGGACAGAGACTTGGATCTAAATTTTTAAAAAGCTCTCTTGGGAATTGGGATGCCCACATGAACTGGCTCAAAAGAAGGATTTATTTCAGAAATGCCAAGAAGTTTTCACACTTGGTAATAGGACTTTCTTGGTAGTTTACCTCGGTGGGAAGTTGTCAAAGAACAGTCAAACCCACAGGTTTGCAGCTCAGAATAAGTGGGGTGCCTAATATTTTGAATTTGCAATAAAAACAACATATATACAATATTTTCTTATTGTGGTAGAGGCGCAAAGTAATAAAGCATGCAGGGTAAAACCCCTCCCTGTCACAAACTCCCCCTACCGGGTGATTGTGTTACAGACCAGGCTTCTTGGCCTTCTTAATCAACAGAAATTGGTAAGAAGCCAGACAAGAAATTCAGGCAAGGCTTTACTGGGGCTGGTGCTGCAGCAGGAGGGAGTGAAAACAAGTAACAGTTTCCCTTGCTTACTCCCTGGGGGGGAGGGGAGGCTGAGCTGGTTCCTTATGTGGGGTGAGGGTAGGGGTGGGTCCAGGGGTCTTGCAGGAGGGGTGGTCAGGTGGTCTGCCCACCCCCTTGGTGGTGCTGCGTGCAGGGCGCATGCACGGTACCCTGCTTTTGCTCCCGGTTCCTCAGAAGTGGCCGTTGGGTTTTGGTCCTTTTGTATCTTGTTGTTCCTAATTTGCCCCAACTGGGCTCGCACGCAGTTATTTTTAGTCCTGTATAGTTTCTTTGTATTATGTTGCTGGAGGAGACATTCGTCCAGGTGCAAGCACTGCAGGAAAGGGTCTCAGGTCCCAGGTCCCAGCCTGTCTCAATTCCAGTCAAGTTCCCTCAGCTTGGTGGACTCTTCCAGTTCCTTGTCTGTGCATTCCCTATCGATCTAATATAAATTCAGACACAAATATATAAACATAGGATTGAATAATATATTTTTGGGATTTGCTTTCACCTTCATGTTCATCTCAGTCATAACACCAAATCTTAAAGATCATTCTATGTTAGTACACCTAAATCTGAGACAGGCAAAATATCTCATGATTGAAGGCGCTATTATTTGTCCAGATGATCCCCTGTTGATGGACATGGAGTTTGTTTCCTTGTGTTTTTTTCCAATATAAAGCATGCTTCAGTGAACATCGTTTTGCATATATCTTTATGTATATATTACATAATTCTGTATTTCTGAAAGGCCTTATTCCTGGAAGAGGAATCAGTGATTCAGAGGGCCTTTTACATTTTGCTAGATATGCCAAAGGCTCTTACTAAGCCCAAAGGAGGGGCGAGGCACTGAGAGCAAGGCTCCAAGGTGCACCCAGTTACATTGTAGTTTACGTTGCAGTTGTGCCGTAGGGGGCACCATTTACATAAAATACATCTGGAGCGGGAAGAGCTGAAGTAGATCTGGCAGCCCTGTACATTCTCCAACACTGAATGTTTATCTTTTGATATTTTGACAGTTTGATGATGAAAAAAATGTTACCTTTTTGCTTCTATTTACATGCTATTTATTGAGTGAAGATGAGCTTTATTTGCCTAGTCAAATACTTTTTTCTATTTTTCCCTCTTTTCTTTACATATTCTGATTATTAATCCAGTAACGCCTGATAGATATGTTGGCAATGTTTTCTTCCATTCTTCTATTGTCTTTGACTTTCTTTGTGATATCTTTCATTATACAGAAGTTTTAGATATTTATTTAGGTAGCCAAATTTCTCAATATTTTCTTTTATGGCTTCTAGATTTTACACCTTGCTTATGGTTCCTCACATCAGGGAGATAATCAAATTATATTCAAATATAATCAAATTATATTTGATTCCTCAAATATAAAAGTATTTTCCAACATTTTCTTCAAATGGCTTAAAGTTTTTTTTAAGGTGTAACCTCTAATACTTCTAGAATTTTTATGTGGTTCCAAGGAATGATTCAAGCTTAAATTATTTTCCCACATGGACATCTAAATAGCCTGCCCTTTACTGCACAGTTCATCCTTTAGCCACTAATTTGAACATAAAAAAAGTTGTTGGTTTAGCTATTCATTCCCAAGCGGAGGTCCAAAAAAAATCTCTCGCCATCATGTCTCGCCAAAACTAAAATAAGCTTATCATCTCAATAAATACTGAAACTATTATTTTATGAAATTAAACAGCCATCCCAGACTTAAAAACAACAACAAACTCTAAGAGGTAGAAATAAAGAAAATAAAAGTACATTTTCTTCATAAGATAACTACTTTTACCTTACACAACTGGTTTGCACATACCTGCAGGGGAAAGGAGAGTGGCATCCTTTAGGAAGCCAGGAATGAGGTAAAGACACCATCCATCACCACTATTAATTATCTGTGGTCTGAATGATGCAATAAAGTACTAGTGAAAAGAAGAGTTATCGTAAAGGAGACAAAATACTGATATAAGTAGAAGATTCAATTGCTTTCTCAAAAAATCCAGTAGAGCTAAAAGAACTACTTGAATGACTCAATAAATGGGCTGGATTTAAGATAAGTGTTTGGCGATCAGTTTATTTCCTGATACCAACAGAAGCCAGCCCAAACATATGAAGGAAAACTTCTGGGCAGGATGATAAGGACCCAGTTTGCTAATGTCCTCCTTCCAGTGTTCTCTAGAAATGACCAATGAAGTTAAAAATAGGGGAAATTAGGGAAATATGCCAACCATATGCTGGGCCTCAAAGCAAGTTGGTGGCCAGCTGGGACTCATGACTATTAAGTATCATTATTTATTATTACTCTGATATTTGCTAAACTTCTTTGAAACAGGTTGTGCTCAGGCTGTCCATATGTTATTTCATTTAATCCTTGCCCCAAGAAACCTAAAAGGAAGGTGTCTTTATCTCCTTTTCAGATAAGTTTGATTAGGTCAGAGGGCTGCAGATGCCAGGTTGGAAGGCAGGTGGATCTGATTCTAAAACTCACTCTCTCTCTTTTTTTTTTTTTTTTTTTTTTTTTTTGTACATCTTCCCAGACCGGGTCACGAACCCGTGTGCCCTGCAACGGCAGGTGGACGCTCAACCACTGCGCCACCAGGGAAGCCTTAAAACTCACTCCCTTAAGCATTATCAGGCCCCAGGTGAGTAACTAGGTAGTGAGAAAATCTGGAGGGAGGTGGAGGTGGAGGTGGAAGAGGACAAATCGGGTATTTGGGGGCTCAGAGCGGCAAGTCCTTAAGCAGTTAGGGGGAGACAACCCCTAACTGCCTGCATAGCTGAAGTGCCATAATGTGCAAGCTTTCCTTTCCTCTAATGCTTCTGTCACCCTGGCAGGTAGCACCAAGATCCACGGTGAACACACACAGTTTGAGGCTTGGAGAAGTTAGGTGGTGGCCTAAGGTCACATAGAAATGTGGGGATTTGCTCCCAGGGTACCAGTGCCCCCATAGGCAACGCTGCAGGATGTGCACGGCCTCCCAGCCTGGCCGTGTTGTGGGGAAGATGGGGGCAGAGGGCATCTGGCAGGGTTTGTTCTTCTAGTCTGTACCCAAAGGCAAGGGGCCAAGGCAAACAGGAAGTAGGGGGCTGGCCATCCCTCTGGGGCTGGAGGTGGGAGAGAGGGACCACCCACTGAAAGGACCTCAGTGGCTGGGAGGGTTGGAGCCATACAAAGCCTCCTTGTCTTCTTGTCTTGGTTCAGATAAGACCGATTCCAGGAAGCCTTCAGCCCCACGTGGGCCAGGCCACCCCCTTTCAGCACAGATGGCTGCTAGCCCAGGGCCACACAAGTTACAGGCAGAGAGAGTGAACCAGTGGAGTGTGGCTGTATATGCCTCTGTAGGGGATGGAAGGTGTGGGGGACCTAACAAGATGAGATTTAAGAAGGTTTTTGTTTTTTTTTTCAATCTACCCCCTTTCTGGCAAGCAGTCCCAAATTCTCCCCGGTAGGGGAAGATGTAGGAAGATAGGGAGATCTGCTGGGTACAGGGAGGAGTGAAGTGGGGATGGGGGTAGAGGCCTAATGTAAACAACTATAATGTCAATAATTCTAGTCACAAAGGCCAGCATTCATCGATTCCGACTTTGCGTCAGGCGCTTTTCCAAGCACCACATGCCTGTTTCTCAGTTAATCTCGGCTGGTACTGTGTGAGCAGGGTTCTGTGGTTATCCCAGAGGTTGGCAAGAGCAGTTTCCCACCCAGTGTATTTTGAAGTGTGATGGATCCACATTAAAGGTGGAGGAAAACAGCCTGACAGGGTCCACCCGCTCAGTTTTGAGGTATTTTTGCATATTCACATTGCTCGGTGTCAGTTCAGTTCATCGTTAAAGCCATAGACATTTCCCAAGAACGTGTTCATTTATGGCTCCGGGATCCTTGTGGGCTTGGGAGGGGAGGTAGTCAGTTGGCATTTCCCCTAGTTCTGTGAGAACCTTGTCTGCAATGTTCTCTAGGGAGATGATCTCATTTTGCTCCTTGAGACCGGAGTTGGGGTAAAATATAAACCGAGAACACTCCTTGTGTACTGGCCTGGGTTCCTGGACTCTTTAATCAATAGAAGTTGATAACAGTGCAGACAAGAAACTCAGGCAAGGCTTTACTGGGACTTGTGCTGCAGCAGGAGGGAGTGAGAACGGGTAATGGGTGTCCTTGCTCACCCCCTGAGGGAGGGCGAGCTGGTCCTTTAAATGTGGTTGATGCCAGGATCTTGGTTCCCTGTTCACCAATGCCGAATAGAAATACTGAGACAGTAGAAAAGAGTAGCTTTATTCTTTTGCCAGGCAAAAGGGAAACATAGTAGGCTAGTGCCTCAAGAACTGTGCCCCCTTCCCTGGGGAATAGGGAAAGGTTATATAGCCCAGGGCTCCTGGTCTGGGGTAGGGGATAAGGCTCAAAGTAATTAAGGTCTTGCATTTCTTTTCTTCTGCAAATTCATGGCCAAAGCTGGCGTCAGGTGGCTCGGCAACCGGGTCTGGTGTCCCTGAAGTTATCACATGACCTTCTTTCTGAAATGAAGAGTGCTACAACGGAGGGTAGGGGGAGAAGAAATGCCACGAAGAAATGCCACGTACAAAGGGCGATTCACATGGAGTCAGAGAGCAATCAGCTTTGTGAAGGACGAGTCTAGCTACAAGTGTTCGTTAGTAGTAACAGCTAAAGACTAACCAAGATTGCTTAACTCTTTCAGGCCTGTTTATGTTGTTTCCCCAGCCAGGTCATTGTTGCAAAGAGGGGGTAACAATAACTCCTACCTCATGGCAGAAAACGTGATTTTCCTTGCCTGCCTCTGAGGAGCTTTCCTCAGCTGGTCACTGTTGTTTCATCACCTTATTTATCTGCAGGCTGGGAATTCCTTGAGGGTAGAAAGGGTGTGAGCAATGCGCAGGCCTGCAGAGGCCCTCAGGTGGAGTTAAGGGTTTCCAGGTGTTACCAAGTACAAGCTCACACTGCTTGCAACAGGACAGCCCAATAAATTCGAGAGAGGAGTTGTTGGGGGCAAGGAATAGTGACTTTATTCAGAAAGCCAGCAGACCGCATGGACTAGTTTCCCAGAGAACCATCTTGCTCAGGTTTGGATGCTAGTTTCTTTTATGGAACAAAGAGGGGGAGGTGAGGATGTAAAGTAAAAAAAGGAGATATATTTCCTGGTTCTGGCCAGACTTCGGAGGGGGTGTGTTAATTTCTTCATTCCTGAAGCCATTCACAGGTGGGCTTGGTCAGGATGTTTCCAGTGAGCTTAAAGAAAAGTATTTTAGCTTAACCCTCAGGCATGGGAGGCAGGGTTTTCAGAGATGGGCTATTATGTATACTTTAAGGTATAGCCCACATCCCTTTAGTGATTAACTTGTAGCAAAAGCGGTAGAATACAAAGGTTAAAAAAAAAGAAACAGATCCAATATGGAGTCAGATTTGTTGTTCCCTATTACACAGGGAGTCAGGAAAGTCAACTGCTGACCAAGTAAGAGCCGCTGCTGACTCTGCTTCCTGAAGTAAGTGCAGAGTTAAGGCCCCATGAAGGGGGCCTTTGAACATGAGTAGGGTTTTTCTAAGCAAGAGGTACTGTGTGCCATGGAGATTAGTGGGGTGTGAGTGGTTTACAGGAGAGTGGGGAGCCGTAAATCTGGGGGGATGTTTGGCCAGATTATTGAGAGCCTCGAATGCCACTCTCAGGAGAGTCAGCCTTTGTGCTGTAGGCAGAGGTGCTGGCAGGGTTTTTGGCTGAAGGATGACTCAATCATGCCAACCCTCTTCTTTTTTTAAAAAAACTTTTTGTTTTGAAATAAGTTTAGATTTACAAAAATAATACAGCGAGTTATTGAATATTTTTCACCAGCTTCCCCACATATTAACATCTTAAGAACTGCAGTAGAATTATCAAAGTCAGGAAATTAACATTAATACAATGCTATTAAAGAAGCGACAGACTTTATTCATATGTTGCCAATTGTCTCACTACTGTTCTTTTTCTGGCCCAGGATGCAATCCAGGATCCCGCACTGATTCAATTGTCATGTCTCTTTAGGCTCCTTTAATCTAGAACAGCTCCTGTCTTTTTTTGTCTCTCATAATTGGACAGTTTTAAGAGTCCAGGCTAGTGAGTTTTGTCTTTCATAACCTTGACACTTCTGAAGAATATTGTCCAATTATTTTGTAGAATGTCCCTCAACTTGAACATTTTTCATGAAGAGTTTGAGCTTCTGCATTTTTGTTGAGAATCTCGTATGAGTGATGCTGTGTTCTTCCAGTGCACCACATCGGAAGACACTTATGATACTGCTCTGTCTCATTACTGGTGATGTTAACTTTGAAAAGACGATGTGGTAAAGGTGATGTCTGCCAGGTTTTTCCATCGCAAAATTACTGCTTTCCCTTTTGTAACTAATGAGTATCTTGTGGGGAGGTCACTATTATACCCATCCTCAGCCTGGTGGAGGTAGCCCTTCTCCCAGTCCTCTGGGTTGAGGATCATCTTTTCAGGCTCCAGTGGGCCTAAAATGACCTATCTCCTCAAATTTGTTTCTTCTGACGGCTCTACCTTTCCATGATGTAAGCCTCATTGACTGTTGTTGGGAATATAAATTTGTACAGCCTTTGTGGAGGGCCATTTGCCAATGTCTACAACAATTTTATATGTGTATACCCTTTGACTTTACAGTTTCACTTAGACAATGAAACACACAGATGACATATGATGTACTAAGGAAATGAAACACACAGATGACATATGGTATACTAAGGAAATGTTATAATAAATGAATTTCCCTTTTCTCCACATCCTTGCCAATGCTTGTTATTTGTTCCTTTTTTTTTTTTTAATTTATTTTTGGCTGTGTTGGGTCTTAATTTCTGTGTGAGGGCTTTCTCTAGTTGTGGCAAGCGGGGGCCACTCTTCATCGCAGTGCGCAGGCCTCTCACTATCGTGGCCTCTCTTGTTGCGGAGCGCAGGCTCAGTAGTTGTGGCTCACGGGCCCAGCTGCTCTGCAGCATGTGGGATCCTCCCAGACCAGGGCTCGAACCCGTGTCCCCTGCATTAGCAGGCAGACTCTCAACCACTGCGTCACCAGGGAAGCCCCTGTTCCCTTTTTGACAATAGCCATTCTGACAGTGGGAGATGATATCTCATTGTGGTTTGATTTGCATTTCACTGATGATTAATGATGTTAAGCATCTTTTCGTGTGTCTGTTGACCATCTCTATGTCTTCTTTGGAAAAATGTCTATCCAGATCTGCACATTTTAAAATCAGCTTGTTTGGTTTTTTGCTATTGAGTTGTATGAGTTCTTCATATATTTTGGATATTAACATTTACAAATATCTACTCCCAATTCGTAGGTGGCTTTTTCATTTGGTTCATAGTTTCCTTCACTGTGCAAAAGCTTTTTAGTTTGATATAGTCCCATTTGTTTATTTTTGTTTCTTTTGCCTGAGACATATCCAAAAAAAAATTTACTAATATTGATGTCACAGAGCTTATTGCCTATGTTTTCTTCTAGAATCGAGTCTTACATTTAAGTCTGTTATCCGTATTGAATTTACTTTTGTGCATGGTGTGAGAGAGTAGTCTAGTTTGATTCTTTTGAATGTAGCTGTCCAGTTTTCCCAACACTGTTTTTTAAAGAGGCTGTCTTTTCTCCATTGTATATTCTTGCCTCCTTTGACAGATTGTGTATGTTAATTTCTGGGCTGTCTATTCAGTTCCCCTGATCTGTGTGTTTGTTTTTGTGCCAGTACCACTCTGTTTTGATTACTGTAGCTTTGTAGTATAGTTTGAAATCAGGGAGCATAATAGCTCCAGCTTTGTTCTCCTTTCTCAAGATTGTTTTGGCTATTCTGGGTCTTTGTGTTTCCATACAAATTTTAGAATTATTTGTTCTAGTTCTGTGAAAAATGCTCTTGATATTTTAATAAGGGTTGCATTGAATCTGTAGCCACTATGGAAAACCATATAGAGATTCCTCAAAAGATTAAAAATAGAATTGCCATATGATCCAGCAATTCCACTCCTGGGTAGTTATCTGAAGAAAACAAAAACATTAATTAGAAAGGATACATGCACCCCTGTGTTTATTATAGCATTATTTACAGTAGCCAAGATACAGAAGCAACCTAAGTGTCCATTAATAGATGAATGAAGAAGATATATATATGTATGTGTGTGTATACACACACACACACACACACACACACACACACACACACACACACACACACAGTGGAATATTACTTAGCCATAAAAATAATGAAATCTTGCCATTTGTGACAACATGGATCCACCTAGAGGGTATTATGCTTAGTGAAAGAAGTCAGACAGAAAAAGACAAATACTGTATGATTTCACATATATGTGGAATCTAAAAAACAAAACAAATGAACAAATACAACAAAATAGAAGCAGAATTATAGATACAGAGAACAAAAAGGTGGTTGCCAGAGGGGATGGGGGTTGGGGGAGGAAAGAAATAGGAAAGAGATTAAAAGGTACAAACTTCCAGTTGCAGAATAGATGAGTGGCCGATATTGATGCCCAAAGTCTTGGCTCTCTGGGCACCGATGCCAAAAAGAAATATGGAGACCGAGTTTTGGAGGAATGAGGAAAATGGCTTTAATCTTTGCCTGGCAAAAGGGGTAACAGCAGGCTAGCACCTCAAGAACTGTGCCCCCCCTTTTCTGGGAATAGAGAGAGGTTTCTATCCTGGGGCTCATGGTCTGCAGGTAGGTGATAAGGTTCAAAGCAATGAAGGACTTGCATTTTTTTTTCTTCAGCAAATTCATGGCCAGAGCTGGTGTCAGGTGGCTCATCAGTGGGGTCTGGTGTCCCTGAAGGTTATCGGCCAGTGACCTTCTTTCTGAAATGAAGAGTGCTACAAGGGAGTATAGGGGGAGAAGAAATGCCAGGTGCGAAGGGTGATTCATATGGAGTCAGAGAGTAGTCAGCTTTGTGAAGGACAAGTCTAGCTACAAGTGTTTGTTAGTATAACAGCTAAAGAATAACCAGGATTGCTTAACTCTTTTAGGCCTGTTTATGCTATTTCCCCAGCCTGTTCGTTGTTTCCTTATTTTGCTTGTTTATCAGAAAATAAATGTCTCATTTCTGTTTTTACTGCAACAATATGAAATGTACAGTGTGGGGAATATAGTCAATAATTATGTCATGTCTTTGCATGGTGACAGATGACAGCTAGACTTATCATGGTGTTCATTTTGAAATGTATAGAAATATGAAGTCACTATGTTGAATAACAGGAACTGATACAGTGTTGTAGGTCAGTTACAGTTCAAAAAACCCAATCACAGAAACTCATCGAAAAAGAGATCAGATGTGTGGTTACCAGACATGGGGGGTGGTTGGAGGGGGAATTGGATGAAGGCAGTCAAAATGTACAAATCCCAATTATAAGACAAATAAATACTAAGGATGTAATGTACAACATGATACATATAATTAACACTGCTGTATGTTATATATTGTGTGAAAGTTGTTTGGAGAGTAAATCCTATGAGTTCTCGTTAAGGAAAAAAATTTTTTCTCTATCTCTTTAATGTTGAATCTATATGAGATGATGGATGTTCTCTAAACTTATTGCAATAATCATTTCATGATATATGTAAGTCAAGTCCTTATGCTGTACACCTTAAACTTATACAGTGCTATATGTCAATAAAACTGTAAGTAAATAAATATTTACTGTAAGTAAATAAATAAATTAATTAAATGAATGAATTCTATCTATGTACACCAGCATGGAATTACCTCCAAGATTTACTGTTGAATAAAGAAAGCAAGTTGCAGAAAAATGTGTGTAATACCATCTCATCATGAACCAAAGAATGTCTGTGAGTCTGTGTGCATGTATATTATACACTATTTTATTTATATATCTATATTTTATATGTGTATAGCTGAAATCTAGAAGAATGCACATTCAGCTGCTAATGGTGTAATCACTGCTATGCACAGGGATTAGGATGAGAGCGAGAGTACTAATGTAACTGGGAACTTTATGTTAGACATTCTGATTGTTGAATGATTTCATGTTTCACAACAAGCACAGGATACATTTGTAATAGCAGTAACAACTCCTGTTGCAGCTACATTCATCTTTGTCCAGAAGAGGAAACTGACGTCCAGAGAAAGGGCCTTGCCCAAGTCCAGCCAGGAGGTTAGCAGGGCAGCAGGAAGCAGAGGAGAGAGCAAGACTGGGAGGGACCAGAGGTGAGCAAACAAGGCCCAGCTGGGGAGACTGTAGAAAACGTGCTGAGTGTTAAGGGAGAAGAGGGGCTGGGCCCTGCCTCCCCAAACTCTGAGAGCTCCCTTATCCCTGAGAAAGTGGAGAACAGAGTTTTGAGACCCAGCACAGGACACAGTCCCTGAGTGTGAAGGACCTGGTGGAGGTGACCATGATGCAGATTGAGGAAATGATGCCGAGGACAATCTAACTGCCTCTGACTGAGATAGGGAGTGGGTGCCAGAGATCAGGGTGAAGCAGCCCGGGACCCACTATTTCCACCTTCATCGCCCCCATTTTACAAATGGGATTGAGAACAGATAGGAAACCTGCCCAAGGTCACACTGGACTCCAAAGGCTGCTCTTCACTGCGGAGGTGCCTCAGGCTATGGAAGTGCATCTTGCTAAGGGTGGATCCCAAAACTAGCGTGTGACCTACACTACCTAGGCCTTGAACATCCTTTAAAAAAAAACCCCACACTTAAATTGAGAATTTTGCAACCAAAATTTGAACACCACTGAACTTGACTAAGAAGGAACAAAAACAAAATAGAACAGAAAAGAGAAAAGAAAAAGGAAGGAAGGAAAAGAGAAAAGAAGGTATATGCAAATATCTTGGCTGTGGAACAATTCTGCTTTAACTCAGTTTCCTAGGACTAAGAGATATAGATGAGTGCAGAATTCTCAACTGTTCCAACCAGTCTGCAGATTTTATTCCTTTGTAAATCTAAAATATAATGAATATTTTGTATGGTGTTGTAAAGCTTAAATGGGGGGGAAGTAGGGTTGCACATTTCTGACTGAGGTATAAATTTCGTTTGTAAACTAAATGTTCAAATGATTGCTGTCTCCTCAGGGTTGCCACTTGAGCCTGAATTTCCAATCTGCCCAGATAAAGAAGAGAGGATTTGGGAGGGAATTCTACTGGAGTGATGGCTCGGAAAAAGGTTAGTAGTTGGGATATGTACTTTTGGGTCAATGTTAGTGAAGTCATTTGCCTAAAAGGGGCAGAAATGCCAATTCAGGATCAATAAGAGGTAAATTTGGTTGTGTGGGGCAAGGTTAGATTAGAATTTTTAAAAGAGCCAGAGAATTTAACTTTTTTTTGTTTTTGTAAATTAATTTTTATTGGAGTATTGTTGCTTTACACCGCTGTGTTAGTCTCTGCTGTACAGCAAAGTGAATCAGCTGTACATATACATATATCCCTTCTTTTTTGGATTTCTTTCCCACTCAGGTCACCACAGAGCACTGAGTAGAGTTCCCTGTGCTATACAGTAGGTTTTCATTAGTTATCTATTTTATACATAGTCGTGTATATATGTCAATCCCAATCTCACAATTCATTCCACCCACCACTTCCCCCTTGGTACCCATACATTTGTTCTCTACGTCTGTGTCTCTATTTCTGCTTTGCAAATAAGATCATCTGTACCATTTTTTTAGATTCCACACTTATGTATTAATATATGATATTGGTTTTCTCTGACTTGCCTTACTCTGTATGACAGTCTCTAGGTCCATCCATATCTCTGCAAATGACACAATTTCGTTCCTTTCTGTGGCTGAGTAATATCCCATTGTATATATGTACCACATCTTCTTTATCCATTCCTCTGTTGATGGACATTTAGGTTGCTTCCATGTCCTGGCTATTGTAAATAGTGCTGCAATGAACACTGGGGTGCATGTATCTTTTTAAATTTAATTTTAAACAATTGCTACTCTTGTGAATCTCTAATTTGTTCTGATCAGTAGGCCTTCGTCAGAAAAAAATGTGTATATATCAGATCTCAAAACTGAGGGACATATGAGAGCAACCACGGTCATAGGGATTAACTTGCCAACTAAGGAATGTTGCTTGCCATCCAGTTCTACAGGAATCAAGATACTAGCCACTGCAGTTACTGACGTATAGCAACACTCTGGAAAGAATTCAGGGTGAAGCTCAGGAATGAGGCACTCTGTGCTCTGGGAAAACTGTGACAACAGGCCCTCAGATAGTTACATATTTTCGGGAGAAATTTTTATGGACCCAAATTCTTGCACTGTCCCATGCTTAGAAAAGTACTAAAATCATTAACTGAGATATCTGATCCTTGTGACTGGTAGCAACCTTCTACAGAGATGTGTGCTTGATTGTACACATCCCTTCTCCAAAATCACATACCTCTTCCTCCTGGGCTCTAGTCCTCAGTAAGACAGTAAATAAACTCAACTCACAGCTCTTATGTTGTGTGTGTGCGTGTGTGTGTGTGTGTGTGTGTGTGTGTGTGTGTGAGTGTTTCAGTTAACAAGCTAAAAAACAGAATGCCATTGAGAACTGGCCTGGAAGTTAAGGTTCAAGGTAGCTGTTTCCCAGCTCTGCTGCTTATTTGCTCTGTGTGCTTGGGTAGTCAGCTCACACTTTCTGGGCATTCATTTCCTCTTCTGCAAAATCAAGTGGTGGGTGTAAGGAGCCCAGAGGAGCTGAGGTTCTCAGCAGCGATGGCAGCTCCTTTCTGCTCACGTCACAAGCCTTAGGAAAGCAGCCTTGTTGGCAAGCTGGCTGTCTGCATTCCATACTCAATTGCCCACCTTGGAGGAAGATGAAGTTGGAGGCAGTCACGTTGCCTTGTACTCAGAGCCCAGGCCGGCAGAAGGCATGCCTATCCTGGCTGCAGCAGGTGCTAAAGGCAGAACTGGGCAGTGGTTAAGACTTGGGGGAGTCAGAGAAACCTGGTCTCCAATCTCAGCTCTACCCCTTTCTAGACATGAGATCTCTGGTAACTTGCTGTCTCTGATCTGAGTGTCCTCTGTAAAATGGGAATGTTAATAGTACCCATGCCTCTTGGGCTTGTTGAGAGAATCAGATAAGATGTGTATAAATGCCTAGAACAGTGCTGGGCACATATTATGTATTCAATCAATGTTAACTATTATTATTTTTGTTGTTTTTATTACTCAAAATCAAATCTTAACTTCCTACCTAATATAGGAATTCTTTCTATGGCATATGAGACAAGTGGCTATTCTCACTCTTCTTGAATACTTCCAGTGACAGGAAGCTCACTACTTCTCCCAGTAAATTGTTTCACGAGTGGATAGTGCTTTTGGAATTTTATGGACTTTTAAAGCTGGTACCTTATATAAATCTCAGGTTTAACTGCCTCATGAGGAAACCCAAGTTCAAGAGGTATCAATAAAAGATTTGCTCAAGGCTGCATGGCTAATTAGGTGGCAGCTGCTCCCTTCTTCTGCCTTCCAATCTCTTAAATAGATTTATTTATATTTTTATTTATTTTGGCTGTGCCGGCAGCTGCGGCACACGGGATCCCCATTGCGGCATGTGGAATACTTAGTTGTGGCATGTGAACTCTTAGTTGCAGCATGCCTGTGGGATCTAGTTCCCCGACCAGGGATCGAACCTAGCCCCCCTCCCCCACCCCGCCCTGCACTGGGAGCGCAGAGTCTTACCCACTGGACCACCAGGCAAGTCCCCTGCTTTCCAATCTCATTCACTAAGTCCATTTTCCTTAGTGCATCTGAGAGCTTTGATACTGCATCCACCAATGCCCCCCACTCTCCCCAAAGAACAATTCCTGGAGGGCCCAGGCTGTCTGTTGCTGGGCCTCTTTGGATCCCAGATAATGTTAAAGGTTCATTGACTCACTCATGGCTGCTGGGATAAAAACCTCTATTTTAGAACTTCCAAATGATGAAGGCTGAGTTCTCCTTGCTGCATTTTCCAAGACAGTCCCCTCCCCCCACCCCAATGTCACTGGGATGTTTCAGCTCTGCCCCATTCCTCAGCACAGCCCTTTGGTTGCCCAGCCCTCCCTAGTCCCACTGGCCTCTTAATCTCCATCCTGATGCTGTTTGAATACTCCTGGTCTCACAGGCCCTAAAGGCCAATGCCCATTTCCCTACCTGCTCCACCTAGTCTGGATGTATCGTCACACCAGAAGTGGTACCCCTGGGGACAGTTATAGCTGTCCTGAATGGAGCTATCTTCCCCACAGTGATTCCAGAAAAATAGCATGTGTACCTGATCAGGAGAGGGGCCTGGCCACCCCCCCCGCCCAGAAGCCCTCAGTGCCACTGACTTGACGTTGGATGATGCCTCATAGCATCATCAACGACATCAGCCCTCCTACCCAGCTCACTCGCTCTGTGCTCCTGATCTGGCCTCTTCCCCTCCCCCTCTTGATTTAATCAGGAAGCCTCATTGTGATCTTTATAAGGCCAAGCTCCAGCGGTTTCAGAGGAGGCCTCTGTAACCAGTCCCTGGTTAGACTCATGTTCAGATGGAAACATCTTTTCCTTCCAGGTGCCATTTCAAAGGGATATTTGAATGGATTGCTTACTTGAAGTAGAATTCAGATGATTTCTGCACAAGGATTTAGATGGTGGAGTCCACTTTAAATATGTATTTCACAGAGCAAAATATTTCACTGCGAATATATGGATGCCAGAGAGAGATTTTATGCTATGGTTGCACCTGTGATTTACAACCAATAGGCACCAAACACACATGTAACAAACATACGTTTGGGAGTCACAGCTATCTCTTGACTCTTGGTTCTACCCCTCACTAGCTCTGATTGTTAACGAGCTACTTAATTTCATTAGGCCTCAGTTTTCTAATTAGGAAAATGGGATGCCAGGGCATACCTCCTAGGGGTTAAAGTGAGGATTAAATGAAAAAATGCAAACAAGGCTCTAAGCATAATGCCTGGCCACCCACTGACTGTTCAATTAATGTTACTCTTATTATTTTTAACAAAGAAGCAACATTCTATGGGATTCCTGCAGATTCAAAGGATATAATGGGTTTACATAAGGAATGCTTGTCTCTGGCCTACAGTGTGTTTTGCAACAGCCATTACAGGATGCCAGGACAATACTAAATATGTTTCAAAATTGAAATTTCATAATATATTTATTTTCAGTTTCCTAGGAAATATTCTGTAATACCCAGAACATAAGCCCAGCAAATTCTTTTGCCATGCAGGCATTAAAGCTTCGTAAATGCTATAAATAACCTTTTCAGTGTACACGTGCAACGTATTGCTGCTGCACCTTTAACCAGTGGCAAGAACATCCCTAGGTCTGCAGAATGTTTACAGTATTTGTACATTGCTATGGATACAGTATCAAAGGCAGGCGCCAGTAACATGAACAGGATGTAGGGGTTTAGGGCCGCTAACAACAATGATGGAAACTACTCTCACTCTTAATGCATCTTTCTTGGATAATATTTGTAAAATATTTGGGAGGTGAGCCATGCTGTTGAGAACATTACTTTGGATGTTTCATCCAATATGCTGACAGGCAGCTTGGTGAAATAGCAAGGAGTCAGAGACCCAGGTCTGACAGCAAATTGATTGTGTGACATTGGTGGTTACCTCTCTTTGTAGGCGCGCAATTTCTCCCAGTGTAAAATGATGGTGGGGGGTGTCTATCTGAAGATTTCTGTAGTCCGTTCCAGCATTCTGATTACGGGTTGACCACAGACATCATTTGGTCTCATATCCTGTGTAGTTAAATGCAATTCTGGCTAAGTTGAACAAAGTTAAGACAGATTTTTGGAGGCATCCAAGATGAGCTATACTAGTTGGCCAGCCTGGACTTTCTTTTTTCTGTTGTTTCCTGTCTTGTTCAAAAGCCTTGTAAGTTCCAGTTGGCTCTCACACTGTCTTAGAGATGATTTTTTTTCCCCTCCAAGGGAGCAACAGGGAATGTGGACAACTCAGCTCTTTTTTGGCAAATTGTCAAAACTTAACTGGAAATCAAATTAAGTTACCAAACTCACACTGTCCTAGGAGTCCTTCTCAAGATGCCAAAGTTTAGTAGCAATTGACATATGGCAACATATATATTACTATTCATTTAAATCAGAAATACTTGCTCACAAAACAGCAGTGTACATTTTCCAAGAACAGGCACAGCAAACACCTTGGAATTTTTGCCTGGAAGTGGGGGCATCAGGGAGATGGAGATAAAAGGAAATAAACAAAACGAGAAGGGAGTAGACACTGGGACTCAAAGACGTGAGATTTATCTAGGGTAATATAGCTGGTAAGTATTGGGTAACAGTTTGAACATAGTTGTCACTCAAAAGCCAAGGGTGCAACACATATATATGGAATCTAAAAAAATATGGTTCTGATGAACCTAGGGGCAAGACAGGGATAAAGATGCAGACATAGAGAATGAACTTGAGGACACGGGGAAGGGGAAGTGGAAGCTGGGACGAAGTGAGAGAGTGGCATGGACATATATACACTACCAAATGTGAAATAGATAGCTAGTGGGAAGCAGCCGCATAGCACAGGGAGATCAGCTTCGTGCTCTGTGACCACTTAGGGGGGTGGCATAGGGAGGGTGGGAGGGAGACGCAAGAGGGAGGGGATATGGGGATACATGTATACATATAGCGGATTCACTTTGTTACACAGCAGAAACTAACACAACATTGTAAAGCAAGTATACTCCAATAAAGATGTTAAAAAAAAAAAAAAGCCTAGGGTGCTATTCCATTACACCCTGCTGCCTTTTGCTCTTAAGTGGAAATACCCATTACAATAAAAGATTGAAATGTGACTTGTTATTTATCAATTCTCTCAGAGGGTTGCTATGTTGTTACTTTTCCCTTAGAAAGTAGAATACCTGCAAGATTCCCTCTTAGGGAGCTTTCTCTTTATCAGATCTTATCTTTTTGGGGTGATTTCATTTCCTAGTAGCAGGAAAGATAAGATTAATTCATCTTGGGTTTTCTGAGGTTGTATCAAGGTGAAAAATTCTGGTTCATTGAGATTTTAGAGGACTCTAGAGGGTTAGAAAGTGGAAAGTTCCTCAAACTTTGGTTCTTCTTTTTTTTTTTTTTAGATGTTGGGGGTAGGAGTTTATTAATTAATTAATTTATTTTTGCTGTGTTGGGTCTTCGTTTCTGTGCGAGGGCTTTCTCTAGTTGTGGCAAGTGGGGGCCACTCTTCATCGCGGTGCGCGGGCCTCTCACTATCGTGGCCTCTCTTGTTGCGGAGCAGAGGCTCCAGACGTGCAGGCTCAGTACTTGTGGCTCACGGGCCTAGTTGCTCCGCGGCATGTGGGATCCTCCCAGACCAGGGCTCGAACCCGTGTCCCCTGCATTAGCAGGCGGATTCTCAACCGCTACGCCACCAGGGAAGCCCTAAAGTTTGGTTCTTTTTAAAAAATTTTATGTATGGTTGACTTACAATATTATATTAGTTTCAGGTGTAGAACATGCTCATTCAATATTTTTATAGAGTACACTCCATACAAAGTTATTGTGAAATATTGACTACTTTCCTGTGTTGTACATTACAGCCTTGTTAACATTTATTTTATACCTGGAAGTTTGTACCTCTTAACCCTTTTCATCTATTTTGCCCCTCCTCCCCACCGGCTCCCTTTGGTAGCCACTAGTTTTCTGGTTCTGCTGAGCAATGTCAGCAGCTGCAGCTCCCAGTCAGCCAGGAGATAACGAGGGTAAACCACTGATACACTTACAACCATTCCATATCCACACAATCATTCAGTACAGTATTCGTCAAATTACATGACATATTTAACACTTTATTATAAAATAGGCTTTGTACTAGATGATTTTGCCCAACTGTAGGCTAATGTAAGTGTTCTGAGCATGTTTAAGGTAGGCTAGGCTAAGGCATGACGCTTGGTAGGTTAGTTGTATTAAATGCATTTTCTTTTCTTTTTTAAAAATTTATTTATTTTTGGCTGCACTGGGTCTTCATTGCTGCATGCGGGCTTTCTATGGTTGTGGTGAGTGGGGACTACTCTTCACTGCAGTGCGTGGGCTTCTCATTGTGATGGCTTCTCTTGTTGTGGAGCACGGGCTCTAGGTGCACGGGCTTCAGTAGCTGTGGCATGCGGGCTCTAGAGCACAGGCTCAGTCGTTGTGGTGTACAGGCTTAGTTGCTCCGCGGCATGTGGGATCTTCCCAGAACAGGGCTTGAACCTGTGTCCCCTGCATTGGCAGACAGATTCTTAACCACTGCGCCACCAGGGAAGCCCCTAAATGCGTTTTCGATTTACAGTTCAATGTACAGTGGGTTTATTGCGACATAACTAAAGAAGCTCTATATTTCAACTTACTCTCATGCCCAGTTCATTTATCCTTCTGCCCTCCCTCCCAAACACACATACACATATACCCATCATGGAAATTGGCTAGAATGTATATAATTTAAATTTGGGCTTGTTTATATCCTTTTATTTTTCTTTGATGCCTCTCCTCCCTCCTTACCCTGTATCTCTGGCAGCATTGCCTGACTTTTTTCCCTTTTATTATTTAAGGACGTTTTCCAAAAGTGTTTTCAATGTGGGTCTTTTTGTGTGGCAAACATTCTGAGCCCTTGAAGGCAGGGAATCCTTTTCCCATCACTCTCTCCTGTTTGAATGATAATTTGGCTGAATATAAAATTCTACATTCAAAGTAATTTTTCCCCGGTACTTTTAAACTATTTTTCACTGTCTTCTAGCATCCAATGTAGCTGTTTGATGTCTGTTCCTTGTCATTCCTTTGGAGGTTGATCGTTCTTTCTCTCTGGAAACTTAGAATTTTCTCTTTGTCTTGATTATTCTCAAATTTTATTGTTATGCCTAGGGATTGGTATGCCTTATCTCTTTTGTTTGGCCCTTTATAAGTCATTTCAAATAAGGTCATTTGGGGGAAATTACTCTCCATTATTTCTTCAAATATTTCTTCCACTCCATTTTATTTTTCTCTCCAACTGGAACTAATACCCCTAGGCGCTGGCATTTTTATGTTTATCATCCACATTTCCAGGCTTTTCTTTTGTATTTTATGTTTTGTATTTTCCTGTGAGACATCCACAAGTTTGAGTCTACAAATTCTTTCTTCAGCTACATCCATTCTATTTCACTTGTTCGATTTTCATTTAATAGGTTCTTTATTTCAACTATTTTATTTTTCATGCCTAATATTTTCACCTAGTTCTTTTTTGTGTGTGATTTCTTATTTGTATATCATATTGCTAACATATTCTCTTATTAACTCCTTATGTCCTACTTAAAGAGGGTTTTTAGATTCCGGGTCCTTATGTTCCAACACTTCTGTTTCAGACGACAGGTGTGGCTCAGCTTATGCTTGTCATTCTCTGCTGCCCGGTGCTTTGGGCTTGTGATCTTGTTTTCCCTTGGGGCATCAACCAGCAGGTCTGATAATGCATTGGGGGAGGGCTAAGGCCAGGCCCTAGTCTACACTGAAATCAGTGATTTAAAGATGAGAATTCAGGAACCACAGAACCCTTAAAGAGTCCCTGTTTGATACCATTCCATTGGTCACTCTTTTGCCTGAGGTTTTCACTTTTGAACCTTTAGGAAGAAATAACAATGTAGTCCACAATCCTTGTGATTTGATTGGGAGTATAGGGGAGTGATTGCCTGAGGGCTGTCAGCCTGTTTTCATGAACTCTCCCCCATCACCCAGTGGGGCTTTGTGTTGCTAATATCAGGAGAAGCTGCCATGGACCCTGCTACTGCCCACTTCTGTGCTGAAGGGTCAGGCCCATAACTGTCTGCTCAATTTGAGGGAGAGACAAGAACAGAAGATGAAAAGTTCCCCATCAAACTAGTTCTCCCTGCTGCCCAAGGCTCCCCTTTCTCCACCTCTACACCAATTCTAGTCTTCTGTCCAGGATGGTGGGCGGGAACATTCCCTACATTTTCCCTTTGGTTTTAGGAATTCATACTTCTCTCATGTGTCTACTGTTTCTTCAAGTTTGATCTTGGGAGAAGGAGTCAGTGGCCTGAGCTGGTCAGCCATTTGGGCAGGGATCTCCCCTCAGTGTCCTCAACTTTAAATTGTTACCTCAAAGAGTTGTGGATGTTAGGTATTTCATATTGGTGTCTAGAATAAAAATAAATATTTGAAAAATATTGAGTTCTTTTTTACTTTCAAAAGACCTCAATCCCAAACTTTTATTCTCAAGGAGGGAGGAGTATGCAGATATGCCAATTGGCTAATTTCATCAGCTTTTTAAAAATTCTTTTTTTAAAAATCGAAGTATACTTGATTTACAATATATATTAGTTTCAGGTGTACAACATAATGATTCAAAATTTTTATAGATTATACTCCATTTAAAGTTATTATAAGGTACTGGCTATATTTCTTGTGCTGTACAATATACCCTTGTAGCTTATCTATTTTATATAGTAGTTTATACCTTTTAATTCCCCATCCCATCTTGTCCCTCCCCCTTTCCCTCTCCCCACCGGTGATCACTAGTTTGTTCTCTATACCTGTGAGTCTGTTTCTGTTTTGTTGTATTCATTGCATTTTTAGCCCCACAGCTGTGCTTTTCGCCAGTTGTCAGGACTCCAAGGATTGTTTACACTGAGTGCTGAGCTCCCAGTGAGGGTGTTTAGCTGTGCTTCTTATTGACACAAACATGTTGTCATGTCTAGAAATCAACCCCAAGCCTCACGAAATCAGGGTCAAACCATTTGGGTTCTTATTCTAAATTTTCTCTAAAAATCTTACTACTCAAAGTGGTCTGAAGATCACCAGGGAGCTTACTGGATGTGCAGAATCTTGGACCCACTCCACACTCACTGAATCAGAGCCTGAATTTTCACAAGATCTCACAGAATCCATCTGCACCGTCAAGTCTGAGAAATTCAGGATACGTCATCACCCATGACCAACCTTCCAGTAAAAGCTATACTCTTGATTAATGTTACAGTTTACAAGGTTGGTTTACACAGATGACTTCATTTAAATTTACTATTTTTTCAGATTTTTTTTTTTTTTGCCGTACGCGGGCCTCTCACTGTTGTGGCCTCTCCCGTTGCGGAGCAACAGGCTCCGGACGCGCAGGCTCAGTGGCCATGGCTCACGGGCCCAGCCGCTCCGCGGCATGTGGGATCCTCCCACACCGGGGCACGAACCCGTGTCCCCTGCATCGGCAGGCGGACTCTCAACCACTGCGCCACCAGGGAAGCCCTAAATTTACTATTTTATCTTCATCCCAGCCACAATGTAACATTATTCTTATTCTTTTTCATGATGAAATTGAGGTCCAGGAAGGTGACAGACTTGCCTAAAATCCTGTGTCTGAAGCCAGGTAAATGCCAACTTCAGTCTCAGTGGATAGTGGAACACTTTTTGATTATTAATGGTGTGCCGCATGTAGCATTAGTATGCGTGGTGATTTTAGGTATCGATGTAAAGTATGCTTTATTCTCATATGTATTAGAGAAAAATATAATGAACAAATTAACCAGGTGTGGCATTTCATAGTTATTATTGCTTAAGAAGATTTGTGTTGCGAGGGTGGTCCTTCCATGTCCGAGGGTCAGGGAACATTTCTCTATATTATAGATGTCACTCCTCTCTTTTATTTACAGCAATGTCAAGATTTCAATTTTAGTGACAATTCATATTGAGTAATTTTTTATTTACTACAAACAGCCAGTGCAATGTCTTGGTACAGGAAAAAGTAAAAGTTCTTTCATGAATATTTCCCCAAACAGTATTAGTACACCAAAGGTATTTTCCACAGTCCAACTTTATGCCTTACTATAAACAGAAATGTAGCAATTAGTATACTCAATCCTATTCAGAAAGCTTAAGAGCCATCTTTTTTTTTAATAAATTTATTTTATTTTATAGTTATTTATTTTTGGCTGCGTTGGGCCTTTCTTGCTGCGCATGGCCTTTCTCTAGTTGCGGTGAGCGGGGGCTACTCTTTGTTGCAGTGTGCGGGCTTCTCACTGCAGTGGCTTGTTGCGGAGCACAGGCTCTAGGTGCACGGGCTTCAGTAGTTCTGGCACGTGGGCTTCAGTAGTTGTGGTTCACCGGCTCTAGAGCACAGGCTCAGTAGTTTTGGCACATGGGCTTAGTTGCTCCGTGGCATGTGGGATCTTCCCAGACCAGGGCTTGAACCCGTGTCCCCTGCATTGGCAGGAGGATTCTTAACCACTGTGCCACCAGGGAAGTCCCTTAAGAGCCATCTTAAAATGTTTGTGGATAGAATTGCAAATACAGTATTTTGGATAGGATTTTCAAGTGTCCACCGTGGAATCAGACTATAATCTTCATAAAGAGAAATGTGAAATGATAAGTACACACTCTCATTGTCCAACGTTGAGAAAAAAGGAACCATAGTTTTCAATTCGATGTGGACAAGGAGCCTTGCACAGAGAAGGGTCTCATAGACTTACAAATATATTACTCAGGTGCCCTAGATTCTTTTTTGTCTGTGCTGATAAGAAGGAAAGGAAAATGATATTTACAACCCAGGCTGCTCAGCTAAGAGATTTAGTTAACAAGCTTCCAGCAAGGGCCCTGAGCAACACTGTGATTGCATTCCGTGCTCTAACCTTAAAGGCAGGTTCTCCAACGTTTCTTTGGCGTTTTCAGGCCCTCCATGTAAATACGTACAGGCTCCCAGATGGCAAGTTGTTTTGCTAAAGAAGCTCTTTACACATCTAGAGTATAGCCTCTTAAACTCAAGACTTGTTTTAAAACCATGGCTTAGAAAACGTTTGGAGTTGGATTGCAATGGACTCATAAACATGTTGAATATAGGAAATAGTGTTAGTTTATAAATCTGGCCTGTTTTTAGGTTGTGAGGTCATTAGTTTTCTGTTTTTGTTCCCGCCATTGGGGCTTGCTTTTTTGTCCTTCCCAAACTATACTTGCCCTTGATATATTTGGGGTTTTAGTCTGTTTGCCCTCCCCGGTTGTTTCCAACAAGATGCCTCTGGCCTTTTCTCATCCAAACTCAACATAGATGTTTCCCCTGTATCACCACTGTGACTGCAACACAAAGCTGTCTCTTTTTGTTTTTTGCTTTAGACTTACTTCTAGGGTCCTGGACTGTGGGGGAGGAAGAGGCAGAACATGAGATCCAGTTAGTCTGGCCTCTGTGTGTTACCTCACCTCCATGGGATGCAGCTTATGGGTCTATAAAATGAATGACCCGCACTGTTTGCTAAGATCTTATTTTGCTCTAGGCCATGATAATACCCCAAATAAGATAAAAGCATTTTATACTTTTGGCATTTAAAAAAAATCAGAGTACTCCTTTCACTTGCTGCAGACTACATCAAACACTGAATGAAATGTAGTGGAAACAGGAGGCCAATCCTGCAATGAAAGGAGATGCTTATGTCCACCCACAACTTGGTGTATGTGGAGGAGTTAAGTGGACTATAGACAGCTCTAGAAACGTAAGGAAGACCATATGTCCTACAACTAGGGCATTCTGCATTTCTTTATCAGTGAAAAAAAAAATCCCTGCTACAAAGTTCCAGAATAGAGTCTTTTTGAGAAAGAGTAGAATCAAATGTGTGATAATACTATCAAAACTGACCAAAAAAAGCATCTGATTGGAGACACAATTCACAACATTTTATTCAAGTTAATACATTTCATTCAGTAATCTGCCATATTATCCTTGGCACCATTAATAATAACCCCTTAATCACAAGAGAAACAGAGGGAAAGACTGGGATTTATGTGTAGAAGTTGATTTCCACCAAAACCAATTCATAGTCTATCATCTTTCATGGTTGTGCTTTTACTTGAGGCCTCTTTTTTGGGGGGAGGGGGGCTGTTTCTTATAAGTGTTTGCTTAAAACAAATAACATGACCTACTGTGTCATGGAAGGAAAATAAGGTCTAGTCCCTAGTGAACAAGCAGGGGGTCCTCCAGGAAAGGAGCCCTAAAGCCTCCTTGAGGTGAGTCAGTAACCCTCCTGCCCCAACCAGTCAGTAGTTAAGTTATAACCAGGTGAATGAGAGAGGTAGTAACTAGTTGGAGAACCCATAGTGTAGACTCTCTAGAACAGGAATGGCTGAGTGAGTCAGAACTGGAGGGAGTCATCTACAGTGTCTGGAAAAAGTGACCAGGAATAGGAAAGTGTGAAAAAGGTACGGGTTTCCCACCAGGGGACCCACAGAAACATGGCAGTACCAGTCAAGGGCAGTCCTGCGCTTTTCTCTGATGCAGGGGTACACTGAATGGGTTCTGCAGTTTTCAGATAAAAATTGGAATGATGCTGAACAAGTGCAAAGTGAAATCAGAGTTTCCCTCCTTTGTTCGGTAAACACTGAGAGAACACCTGTGTGTGAGGCAATGGGACAGGTGCTAGAGGAAAAAACGAAGCTGTCTTAAGATGTGGTCCTGACTTGAAGGTGGACATCAGATCCTGCACGTACAGAGCGCTATGTCGGAGGGTCCGAGTGGAGGGAAGCATCACTTCTGTCTGGCAGCAGCAGAGAAAGCATTCCCCAGTCGTTCCTTCTTGGTTCCCAGGATGTCCTCTGTGCCTCTGTGTCACCTCTTGGGCCGCCCCATTCCAGGCACTTGCTTGTCTTCCTCATCTTTCTCCATAATCTGAAATGGAAGCCTGAAAGGAGAAGATCCCGCCTCACAGGTGTCTAACAAATGTGGGTGGAACTGATGTGTTATGGAAGTGTCACCCTATTTTGATCCAGGTGGGTGGAAAAAAAATTGGGGGAAAGGAGAGCTGATAAGATGGTGGTGGTAAGGGTAAGGTGTTTTAATCAGAAGGTAGGAGCAAAGATATCCCAACAAGCAAACTTAGTATGTGGCTTAAACCAGGTGACAGGGAGAATGCCAACACAGCCAAGGACCGCAAGAAGGTAGCTGGAAGCCCTCTGCCAAATAGGTTAGTCTGCAGAACTGGGAAGCTAAAATCTTTTCCTACTATCTACTCAAGTTTAACCAGAGCAGATGAAGAAAACAGTGAATAACTAGAGGGTCGTAACTTTCTAGAAAGATCAAGTAAACACAGCACCCCCCAAAAAAGGAGAGGCTGAATGTCAGTATAGAGAAAGCTTTTGAACATCTTTTTCATCTCCTAGGAACTTTATATGCTATATTTTCTCTCTTTTTTAAAATTGAAGTATAGTTGGTTTACAATATTATATTAGTTTCAAGTGTACAAAACAGTGATTCAGTTTTTTTTTGGATATCTTTTTTAAGTTTGTTTATGGCGTCTCGGTCTGTAATCAATCAAGTAATAGAGAGATGCCATCCCAAAAAGGAACGTCTGCAGGAACCAGAGGAGTTGAGTCCAACTATTCGTGATGCCTTTAGACCTAAAAAAAGAGAAAAATTTATCCACCAGGATTTTAATGTTATTGTCTTCTAGTTTTTTAAAAACGTATTCCTTCTATCTATTTTCATGGGGCTTATTTTGTGCTCTCCCCCAGCTTATTAACTTGAATGCCTAGTTCATTGATTTTCGTTTTTCTTGTGCATTTAGAATGGTACACTCTTCCCTGGGAAGCAATCTGGCTACTGCCTAGGACATGGTATTATGAAACTGTTTCTCACGTGATTTTGATGAGCATATAGGGTTAGAAAGCACTGGGATGGCTTCAAAGCAAGTGTTTTGGACCAGATGTAAATCTAGCTTGGCCAACTACCAGCTTGACCTTGGGCAAATCACTCTCTCTCAGAATCAGTTTTTTCGTCTGAAAAATAGGAATAATGGTATTTATCTCACCAAGTTGTGAGATGATTTTTGAGATAAGTTATCCAAAGTGATTAGTAAAGGGCCTGGCACATGGTAATAATAAATACCTGTTTATACAGCCATTCAAACGAAACTGCTGAACACCAAGCTCAAAAGAAAATGGCCCAGATGAAGGGAATGGTTTGCTACAGTCTCATCTGTATATAAATAAGTCTCATGTGGATGCCTTTTAATTTAAAACAGAATTTTTAAAAATATATGTAAAGATATATAATTTTCTACACTAACAGATTAAAGGAGAAAAATTACACGATCATCTTAATAAATGCAGAAAAAGCATTTGATAAATTTCAAGATCCATTCTCAATACAAGTTCTCAGAAAACTTAGAAGGAGAAGGGAACTTCTTTATTCTGACAGAGAAGGTCTATACAACTCTAGGGAAAACACAAGGCAGAATGCTGAAAGCTTTCCCTTTGATTAGGAACAAGGCCAGGATGCCTACTGTCACCACTTCTGGTTGACACTGGACTGGACGTACTAGCCAGTGCAACGAGGGAAAAAACATAAATAAAAGGTATACAGAATTGAAAGGAAGAAATAAAACTGTCTTTATTTCTAGAGACAATTGTGTACCTAGAAAAAATGAATCTTTTAAATTATTAATGATGAACTATTAGATGAACAGATGAAC
The DNA here is from genome assembly GCF_003031525.2 of Neophocaena asiaeorientalis asiaeorientalis. NCBI lineage: Eukaryota > Metazoa > Chordata > Mammalia > Artiodactyla > Phocoenidae > Neophocaena > Neophocaena asiaeorientalis. The sequence goes on from NW_020172724.1 coordinate 2,543,811, forward strand.
TGTTAGAACTAAAAAATGAATGTATCAAGGTCACTGGGTGTGAGGTCAGTAGAATCAACTATCTTCATACATTCTACCACCAAACAATAGAAAAATGAAATATATATGAAAGTGAGCCAGGATGTACAAGAAATTCACGTTTACGCAGCATTATTTATAATAGTCAAAAAAAAAAAAAAAAAACCCCAAAACTAGAGGCTTAAAAGTCTGTCAGAAGGAGGATTTGTTAAATACATTAAGGCACATCTATATAATAGAATACTGTGTACTAATGAAATGAGGTAAATTTATAGGTAGAGACACAGGAAAACAGGCATATATGACAACAGAAAAAAGTTATACAAGAGTTTATATCTATATGTATATAGATATGGTGGCTATAAAGTCGAATTGGTTCAGTCAGGTCTTATGTCTGATTAAATGGAATTCATCAATTTCTTTTTATTGCTGGATAGTGGGATGTGGGGTAGGGCTTCCAATTGTTCTACATGTCTTCATGGTTCTTTCACTTAAACGTATTCGTTCATAAGTCAAAAGGAACATTCATGCTGGTTTACAGTCACCAATGATACACTGCAACACGTTAGGCCATAAAGAAATGATTTCAGGAATGTGAGAATAGTGCCCTAACCTCTCTATGCCTCTTCTCCCACTGCCTATCAAAGAACTTGAGAGCAGGATGTTCAATCTGAGTCTTTTCGTTTTCATTAGAGGCTCCAAATGATGACAACAAAATAGGTGTAAAGTACTCCAACACTAAAATGTGGAGGGCTGGACCACACACCTCCGAGCTAAGCTCTCACTGAGAGCCTGAAGAGGCCGTTACAAAGAGGTATTAGTGCTGCGGCACTTCCTATCCCAAGTCAACCCAAAGAACAGCTTCAATGGAACCACTCAGCCCGGCAAGAGTCCCCAGTAATTTGAGGGAGGCTTAATATCTAACTCAGACGTTTAACTACTGGTACATGGCTGCCCAGGGAACTGCACGCACTTGCAGATTTATCCTGCTGGATGGATAAGGAAGCTGTCATCGTGAGCCTTACAGGTCTTGTGGAAGGGCACTGGCATGGGTGAGCTTAAAAGCAACCCCGCCCCAGAGGCCTAACTAAAGGGTAGAAGAGATCTCAATAAAAGAGAAACTGCCCCCCACCACGACCCCCATTACAGATCCTAAGGGAAAACTGCAAGTGACATACTGACTGAGGTCTGAAGGAACCATCAAGGGAACTGCAGAAGGGAGATCCCTAGTGATGGGCGGTTTCTCAAAAATCCACCAAGGCTCCTTTGGAGAGAAAGAGTCAACAATGGGTATGCAACCACCACAGCACCCAGCTGCCTGATCACGAGGCAGACTGTGCTCTGCTTCCGCTAACTACTCCCAGCACCCCAAGGGGCCACAGGCAGCTGTCGCTAGTGAACAGGGAACAAAGCTGGAATGAGAGGGAAGACATCAACTACCCCCTCTTCCCCACAGCAGGCTGCTGAGCCCCAGCTGGAGAACAGATGTTCTGAATTAGATAAAAGTTCATAGTTTTAATGAATAGACTGGACGTGACCAGATAATATGAGATAGTGACTGGAAAATCTATGGACCTGCTTCAGATTTCGTCCAGGGCTAGGGTGGGAGACAGACAGTAATCCTTGGGGGAGTGGAGACGGGCGAAAAAATAAAGCTGCTTTCTCCTCCTCTCCTACGAAGTCCAGCTTGTTTAATAAAGCAGAAGGTGGAGGAACATAATCTATTTAAATCAGTTAGCACTTGTCTGACATAGTGTGCACCCAGGAAATATTCGTTACTTTTATTATTAAAACAATAAAGTATCTTATTTTCCACTTTTAGAAGTAATACCACAAAAACAGAGGTGGTAATTAATCTTGACCAGAAGAAAAATAATCAATTGCAAAGCAATCTGGCATTACTATAACCATCTCTTTCATTACACCATACTTTCTGTGTGCTTACATAAAGTCTAAATGTAAAGAAAAGCTTTTTCAGTTCTCTCACATTGTATTATCCTGAACTGGCAACTGTAGATCAGGGTCTAGTCGCAGGACTTCTAGCTTGCAGTGCATCCCAGAATCACCTACAGACCTTGAAAAAATAACATGTTCCTACCTCTGAAGCAAGGCTACCACATTAGGATCTGAAGCAAGGCTACCACATTAGGATCTCTGGGCCTGGAAACCAGAGAAGTGAATGTTGAGAAAGCTCCTCAGGTGATTCAGTTGTGAAACTAGGCTGAGAATCACTGGGCTAGGTCAATACAGCTCTTTTTCAAACTAGAAGGCAGCCTCCTAATCTTTTCTTCTAGTTGGGGCTATACAGAGACTTTTGAAAAAAAGAAGAAAAATCATCTAAATTAAATGACTAAATAATTGACTCATTAACACAAACGAATTCATTCATTAACTATTTACTGAGTACTCCCTCTGGGTACTGAGAGAGGCTCAGTATTAGGTGTGGGGATTCAACTCTACCTGAGAGTGTTCTCGGCCTACAAGCGCATGAATTATTTAAATGTGGCTACTCTCAACTTATATTAGATACCAAGAGAAAAGCGACAAAGACCTATTAAAAACACTTACTTGCACAATACAATGGCATACAAGGACTCTCCCACGTGAATCAGCCACGCAAGCCAATACCTGAAACAAAAGTCAGCCTAGTTTAAGGTGATGGTTCTCTGCTGATGAAATCTAACACAGAAACCCCCAAGAGAAAGGTGCTTTCATGTGAACAAGCACCACTCTTAGAAGGCAACCAGGGGCCTTCCAGGTCTACTGGGACACTGGAGCTGCAGGGTCCACACCCCATTTCTGCAGCTCTCCTTACCAGCTGTGCAGGAGGGTGTGATGATGCTCCAGCAAGTACTGAGTGAAGGGGCCCAGCGGCCCTAGGCTCTGATAAGGAATAGCCTCAGGCCAGAAGATCACCCACTGAAAGAGAACCAGAAGCACAGAATGCTTATTAGGTCACTTAAATCTATTTTTAACCGAGGCTGTTAAACAATCCCGATTCTATAAGAACAAGTAACAGACCAAAGAGACTCTGAACTGAGTCATCTGGGCTTCCGTTCTTCACTTCTATTTTCTGAAAGCGATTCTAGTGGGAGATTTATGCTGAGGAAACTCTGTGGTTATCAGATTTAGTGCCCAGGTTGGCTGACTGCTGTTATTAATGACTTACACAATTTAGTCCTCAACCTACTTTTCTGGGTATCTTTCCTGTATCCATTAAATGAATTCTGTCTGCCAAACAAAAGTCGCTGCTCCTCTCAGTAGAGATTCTCTGTCTTCATGATTCCACATCTATGTCATAACACGTATATCCTCTCTAACTCTTCTTACCCATTAAATTCTACCCATCCTTGAGGTTTACCCCCATTTTCCAAGCAATTCCAACTGGCTCAAACATTCTGCTTTGGAAGCCCTATCCTGACTTGGCAGGCCTAGAACTGTCCGTCAACTTGACCTCCCTCCTTCTTCTTGAGTTCTATTCAAACCTGGCTAAGCCCTAGTAACCGTGGGGACGCAAACACAGGTACATTTTCAAGCAGAAAGCTTGCAAGCCCACCGACCTTCCGCTTACGCCAATAACCTAGGCAAGCGCCAGGCGCGCAAGCGCAAGACCCCGCCCCCCCCAACAGCGCCCCTCGCCCTACGGGAGCCTGGCGGGCCAAAACAGATGCACCCCGCACTACACCAGCCCCAGGACCATGACCAGCGAGGGCAGCGGTTTGGCTGTACGGAAATAGGAGGTAGCAGCCCCACCGGCATTCGACTTCGCCACCACCACCTTGAAAGATCTAGACACCGAGTCATGGGGTGGGGAGTATTCCCTGCCTTCATATAGGGAAAGCGTGGGCAGCCGGTTTCTCAAGATCTCAACACAGGCGGAAGGCGCGGGCAGACAGGTGCGCCTGCGTCTTCTTCCCGGGTCTAGTCCCCTGGCTTAGAGCACTCGAGAGCCGCGATTGCGCCTGCGCGACCTCTCCGTGTCGTAGGTGCGGATCTTGTGGCTCAAGGTAGCACTCTGTCCCCTCGCATGGCCTTGCCCGGGGCCCGCTGCCCTTACCGTGTAATAGCCAAAGGAGAGGGTGATGACGGTGACCCAGAACAGACTGCTCCTCTGGAAGTACGTCTCATCTCCTCCTGCCTTCCCCATCGCTGCAGCACGTCCCAGGGAATGCCGAGCAGGCCACCTCTGCTCTGGAGGAAGGCAAGGATGGGGGCGGGGCCATGGCAAACACTCCTCCCTCCTCTCACCTACCTCCCCAGAGGGAGAAGAGTCAGTGGGCCTGAAACTGAAAACGAGTCTCCATCGGCTCTGGCCTGGTGGGCTGGTTATCACCTTGCAGGGGAGACCCCTCTCTGAGCGTCACTTTCTGGGGCTTAAGATAATGGTTGGAATAGATGGTGCTTTATGCTCTTAATGACTATGGATCTAATATTTGAACTTCAGCTCTGCTGTGCTCTGTGGGAAATGTAAAAAAAAAATTAATAGAAACCGCAATTAAATAGACTTGGGATACTGGAAGGGGGAACTCTCACACTCTGTGACGTTAGCAGAGGCTGACAGAGAGAAGACCTGTCTTCTTTCCTGGCAACGACTCAGCCAAAGAAAACCCATGGACTCTTTGTTTTTTATAGCCTTTCCAACTTCCTTTTCTTCTTACAAGTGTTGTAAGGAGAACAACAATGTCCCTGGGGGGGACACATGACTTGTGCTGTGGCTCACTATGGTTGCAGACCCTAAAGTGTAATTCTTTGCTTATCGCAGAATAAACCCATCTTTCCTGGAGAAGTATTTGGCAGTCTGTTTGTTTCAGGTCAATAGAAATAATGCTCCTTCTCTTCATTAGTACAGATGTATGGACCGATGTGGCACAGCACTTACAAGAAGGGGCTGTGGAACAGATACCTGGGTTTACTTTTACCGCCTGGCTCTGCCAGTAACATTTTGTGTAAGCTAACACTAGTTACATTACCCATCTGTGCCTTAATTTCTCTATCTGTAAAGTGGGGATACATTGGTTCCTACCTCAGAGGTTTTGGGTGGATTAAATGAGTTAGTACTTGTAATAAAACCGCTGTAAAGCAAAGAATGTTGCCCACCATCCAGTTGTACAAGGAGCAAGTCAGTAGCCACTGCAGTTGCTGACCTACAGGACACCCTGAAAGGAATTCAGGATGAAGAAGAGCATGACGCACTCAGTGCTTTGGGAAAACAGGCAGAACAGGCCCTTAGATGATTAGATATATTTCAGGAAAAAATTTTATGAACTCAAATTCTTGCACTTTCCCATACTTAGAAAAGCACTACAGTCATTAACTGAGATATCTGTTCCTCTTGACTAGCAGTAACTTTCTACTGAGATGTGTACTTGATTGCATGTGCTCATTACCCAAAATCATATATATGCTGGCCTCTCCCCCTACCTCCTCAGAGCTATCTGAGAGGCTGTCTCTTGGTCTGTAGTCCCCAGTAAGGCACTGCGTAAACTCAAGTCGTAGCTCTTACATTGTGCATTTTTCTTTCAGTCAATAGCACTCACAAAAGTGTCCGGCCCATAGTGCTTTATAAGTTTTGGTTATTAATATTACTGAGCCTTTGACGTATTTGCCAGGCCCCTTTGCTAAGTGCTGTATCATCAATGCGGGGTGGGAGGCACATCAAGCCAAAGTGTTCTGATGAGACTTCAGGAGAGAAAGGGCTTTAAAAGCTATTGTGAAAGCAATAGCTGATATTTATTGAGCACTTACTATGTTCCAGGCATTGTTTTAGAAATATTAGCTCACTTAATTCTCAAAACAGCTCTATGCTATAGACTATTGTCCTTCATTTGAAAGACAGGAAATAGCACAGAGAGGTACCCGAAGTCATGTAAATGGGTAGATATACTGGAAGTCAAGTGGTAGCTAAGTGTTCCAGCACTCTTAAGGATCATGCTTTATATAACGTATGGGATATTTCCAGAACTTTTTCAGTTGACATGGAAACAGCCAAAGTTGTTTCCTCATTTTTTTCATGACTGTTATTTGGCTATGTTTTAAAGAATGGTTTCCAGAATGTGTGACACAGTCCATTTCCCAGATAAACCACAGTGCCTGTCAGTATCAGGTTTACCAGGGCTCAACAGCTTTGCTTACTTCTAATCTTTCTTCATCACATCACCCTCTTGGTTCTCCTCCCCCTCTGAATACCTCTATTTTCTCAGCTTTGCTTTTACTGCTTGTCCCCTACATAGAGGTGTTTCCTATTATCTTCTCTGTGTTTACAGTCTTTTTGAACTTTAATTTTCACCTCCGGATGACTCTAAAACAATCTCTCCAGTTTCAGCCTCTCTCCAGTTGCCTGCTGGTCACCTTGACTAGGTACGGCACCACACCTTCGAGACAAGAAGTTCACTATTATCCACAGAGTCAGTCCTCGCCAAGACTCCCCTATTTACATTAATATCATCTTTATTCTTCCAGGCACCCAGGCTCTTCCCTTTGGCTGCCCTCATATCTAGTCATCTGTCAAGAGTTCTGTTGATTAAGTAACATGATATCTCATCTTTCTGGATTAAACTGAAGCCAAGTCCCCCTAAAATCAAGTTACCTTGCTGAATTTATGATTTTTTATTTTTGAAATTTTAATTGAAATATAGTTGAGTTACAATGTTGTTTCAGGTGTACAGCAAAGTGATTCAGTTATACATATATATTCTTTTTTAGATTCTTTTCCATTATAGGTTATTACAAGATACTGAATTGAATTTATGATTAATCGCTCTATCCAAAACTTTATTTCTTTTCTTTGTCCCATCTGACCATTAATCTAATGAACTAACTAACTGAACACTAATCAACCAGAGTCAGATGACTAAAATTGCTGTTGTAGATATCACCGTTAACGTACAAACTCAGGTTGTTTCTCCAGGATAAGATAAGCTAATAGACCCCAGAGCCATGGACCAGTTGCCTGAGAATCGTAAGCCAGGGACATCCTGATTCCCCAAACTATGATGAAGAAATGTCACAGAATATCACAGAATGATGATTAATCCCAGCCTTTCTGTTCTTCCCCTTTAAAAAACCCGTCACTTAAAGACCAAGTTGGAGTGGTTCTGAGACTTGTAATAAATCCTGACTTTGCTGCAAACACCTGCAGCCAGAGTTTGGCTTTCTATGCCACAGGCACGTGAGCCATTGCTGGTTACAAAACCACGGTTTAATTTTTACTGCCTCCCTGGGTCATCCCAATTGAGGTATGTTCTACCACTTCAATAATCTCTTTTTCAAATTTGTCCTACAAGTGACAGGGTAATCTTCCACAAGTACAGTTCTTTTTTTTTTTTTTTTTTAAATAAATTTATTTATTTATTTTTGGCTGCATTGGGTCTCTGTTGCTGCATGCGGGCTTTCTCTAGTTGCGGCAAGCAGGGGCTACTCTTCGTTGTGGTGCGCGGATTTCTCATTACGGTGGCTTCTCTTGTTTTGGAGCATGGGCTCTAGGTGAGCAGGCTTCAGTAGTTGTGGTGCTTGGGCTCAGTAGTTGTGGCTCACGGGCTCTAGAGCACAGGCTCAGTAGTTGTGGTGCATGGGCTTCGTTGCTCCGTGGCCTGTGAGATCTTCCTAAACCAGGGTTCGAACCTGTATCCCCTGCATTGGCAGGCAGATTGTTAACCACTGCATCACCAGGGAAATCCCCACAAGTACAGTTCTGATCAAGCCTTTACCTTACCAAAACTTTTCAAGAAATTCTCTAATTTTAAGCTATTTTTGTTTAGTATTTCTCTTCAGGTGTTAAATCTACAGTGAGGAATTTATTGGAAAATAACTCATGTTACAATAAAAGTTGTTGAAGACACAAAATGGCTTGGATCAGAGGACTATTGGAAGCTAGGTTTCATATCTTCCATCACTTTTCTCTGAGCCCAGCAAGTTACTTAGTGTCCTGTGCCTCCTCTTACTATGAAAGGGAAGAGTAGTACAGCCCATGACCGAAGGGTCTTACCATTAACTCGTCATGCACACATAAGGAATCCAGAAGAAGGAGTCAGAAGATCTTTACTCAGATGTGAGTAGTTTATGTCAATCTATAAGAAACCCACAGTCAACTGGAGGTTCAGAAGGGATTTCTCTCGTATTTAACTCACCTGCTCCCCACGTAACAGGAGTAGCTAATTTCTTTATCCTCCAGGTATCCTAGACCTCCATCCCCTACGGGTTGGCAGAGAAATCTTTCACCCCTTTACATTTTATCTCTCTCTCTCTCTCCCCTTTGGGTGGATTAATGACCTAAACATTGAAAACAATAAAGAAAATATGAGAGAAGAATTTTACAACCTTAGAGAATGGGGAAAGAGACTTCTTAGCAAGATAATAAAATTATACACTGTAGAGGGAAAGAAAAAATTTAACTGCTTCTCAATTTAACACTTCATTCCTTATTTAGAGTTTATAATAAAAAAGTTACTTGTTTTACTCTCTTATGTATCACTTACATCTGGTTCCTTGATAACCTCTGAAGTAGTGTCCAGCATTCCCTGCCAGATCCTAGAAAGATCTCGAAGGTTAAAAACGTAATGGAATTTGGCAGGGGTGGGAGCATTTGAATCTTAGTCATCTGCCATAGTCGGAGTGTCAAGGGAACCAATTTCGTCACTGAATCTCTCACTTCTTCTGAGAAGCCCCTTTGGATACAGTAGTATCCTATCCCAATCACACCTGAAAGGGGAAAAAAGTCATAACATGCTGAGTGACAGTTCAAATCACCTAAATGAAAATGAAAAACTTTATAATGTAGAGTACAAATATAATCAAACATTTTAATAGTTAACCACATATTAAAGAAATTTCTATTAAAAAATGAAATAAAACTTCATTCTTTTGAAAGGCACAATAAATAAAGTTGAAAGACCTGGAAGAAGGAATTCTTCAATATCTATAATAGACAAATAAGTAAAAGACATGAATTGGAAATCCTTAAAAAGGAAACTTGAGTAGCCAAGGAACATGAAAAGGTGTTCAACCTTAATGGCAATTTGGGATGTGCAAAGTAAAGCAAAAGTAAGATACATTTTCCCCCCATTAGATTGGCCCACTAGGTATGAAGACACACGATGGTGAACTTTAGTAATTAAAAACATTTGGTATTCGACATGCGAATCAAATGAACAATGGAAAATGATACTCCAGAGACAGAGCCAATAATATACCCAAGCATTTATTTTATGACAAAGATAACGTGCAGGCAGAAAAATATTCTCTTCTTCCCTTCTAGGTTTTTGGCTGACCTAATAATTAAACTGATTTAAAACAGATTGTCACCGGTATCAGCCCCTGAGGGCTAAAGGACCCTTGCCTTGATTCATCTCTGTGTTTGTTTCAAAAGCACCTGGTATTTGAGAGAGAGGTTTTGCAGCTGTGCTTAGAGATATGTAGTGGTCAGCCACGCTGAACTGGCTCTGACTTGACCACAGGAACATACCTGCATAGATGAGACCTGGAGGTGTCTGGAAAGTCACCTTTGCTTCATTACCATGCTAAGATCTCTGCCCCAAGCGGGAGAGCTGTACTCTGCTAGGCACAATTCACGCATTGTGCAAAGAAGCATGGAAGACTGTGCATGCTCCAGCTGCCCCAGGCTGGCTCTGGAAATCTCTGCCCCTTTCCTAGAGCCTTGATGATGTGCCTGCCTCCTACCCCTTAAAATTCCCTCCCTCCCTTCAGAGAGAAGGTGTTTTGGGAACATGAGCTCTCTCTTCTCCATTCCTTGATCACTGAATAAAATTTCTCCTCTGCTATTCAGAAACTGGTTTTGTTTGATTGGCCTTTGTGACTCTGGGCAAAGAAAGAACCCACTGAGGGGTCACTGACCTGTTGGGGATTGGTAACAAGATTAACAGGATAAAAAAGCAAACAAAATTATACAAGTCCCCATACAGATTTGAAAACTCAAAAGGTAGTCAGGTCATTGAAACTCATGTGACATCCTGACATGAGGAAAGGGGCAGGGGTTTGGGGATACAATGGTGAGGAAGGCCATTCACAGGAAGGCAGAGGAGATGTTTGGAAAACCGAGGTTGCCCTGTTACATAACTAAGTTTCCTGGTAAAAAGATATCTCTGGTAATAGCTCTCTTTCTGGAACAGTCCGCCTTGCCAGTGTAAATTTAGGCAGTTGAGGGAGAGGAAAAGAACTTTTCCTGAATCTTTGGAAATTTGATTGCCTTTCAGCAGAAAATAATCCTTGTGCCGAGGTGGCATATTTTGGGGTGGCAGATTCTGCTCCCCTTCAGCAACATTTCAAATTAAGGAGGAACAAATAAACTATTGATTGGTTATCTATTCGGGAAAAAATATTTTAAACTCTACCCCCCCCAATACAAATAATGCAGTATCACAAGGTACAGAGATAATAGTACCCCTAGGCAAGTTCTGATGACATGGCTGTAGGGTAAAATGAGCATGTGCTGATATAGGAAACCCCCTCACACTTTCCCAGGATCGTGGGGAAGAGAGGAGAGCAATATAAACAGATCTATGGAAATGTGAATAGAGTATTGTGTATCCAGAGAATTAGGAGCAGTTTGTTGTTGCAAGAAGGAACAATGTGAAATTGAATGAAGGAAGGTGAGGCTGGAAGGGCAGGTAGGTTCTCATCATGAATGGCATTAGGTGTCCAACTGAGGAGTTTTGACTTGATCCCTTAGCCAAGGTGAGTCAGTGATGATTTTTTTTTTAAATCAGTGGAGCAGAAATGTCTGGTGTACATTGGAGGTAAAATTTGAAGCAGGGAAAGCAGAGAAGATGAAAGATTGATGGAGCAATACGAAGTGAATAGAGAAAAGTTTGCATCGCTCATTCGAATATTCAATAAACATTTGGTAGGCCCTGGAGATACACCTGTGAACAAGACCAGTGCAGTCCAGGCTTCAGGTGGGCACAGTGTAGTCCTGATGACAGCAAATCAATAGGGATGTACTATGGGCAGCATAATTTAATGTTTTAGTACAGCCATTTTGACCTTATGAGATCATGCATTCAAGGGTTGCAAACAGAAATGTCCTCATGACATTAAATTAAATGAATGAAGGAGGTAGAAGTAACCTAGTAGGGTGTGGTGAAACACTGGGGGAACCAGGGCGTGTTTGTCCTCACTTAAAGAATCTTCAAATTCAAATAATGGTGATGGTTGATGATGATGATGGTGGTGGTTATAATGATTAGATTGTTTTTTCAGGATTTTGGCCTATAGGATACTGATTTTTTTATGTGCTTGGGAAATGGTTAGTTTAGAGGTAGCGTAAAGTGAGAAATAAATGTTAGCTATTGTTCTTCTTTTGATTGTTCAGTGAACCATCTATTGGTTCTTTTATAGGAGAAGAAGAAGCAAGCAAACGGCTAGAATTCAGTCAGAGAAAATCCAATTCGTTCAATGGGCAATTTACATAAAATCATCTCAACAAGACCCAGTGTGCTCAGAGTCAATTTGCTGATCATCAGTTTGCCAAATTCACCATTTATGGAATGTGGCTTTCATGCTTCAATAGGGCCATTAGATAGCTCTGTCAGACATGTTTATTTTTGGTCACAGATGAACTTTTCTGTTTATACTATTTTGTGACTCTTTTAACACGTCATTTCCTGTTTTGTTGACTTTTAGAATTTTTAAGGGATTTTAAAACCAATTTCTCAGATAGTACATTGTATTTGTTATTACGATTAGATATGGCTCTCACAAATCGAGGTGTGGACTTCCAGGGCTGGTTTGGGGGCTCTCATGGGGCCCTTTGGCCTGTTCTCAGTTGACCCCACTAGGCTTGTGGCCTTGTGATTAACCTTCCCAGACAGCCTCATGTCTGTTTGAATAATTTTACTCCTTTTTGTGCAATATTGCTGCACATGGCATACAGTTTGACAGACATCAACTCACATCATGAATAACCAATATTTCAGAATAGGGTAAGGGGTGAGAGAAATTGAAATTGTCTGAAAATTTCCCTTTGATCACACACATTGAGAAAGAAAAGAAGTATCGTCTAGAGGCAAACGCAACATCCTTGTAAAAATAAAAACAGAAAAACATGAATTTGCTTTTGGTTATTTTCTTTTAAAGTCACCTGGAGCTCTTCATAGCGCTTTAAGCAGATGTATAGGCCAGGAGGGCAGAGGGTATCTCAGTGCCTGGAAATGGCCTAGCCTGGTTGGAGCTAAGAGTTTGCAGGACACCACGGAGTCTCAGAGGTGAGGCTGAAACGGAAGTTGTGGCCAGGTCATGAAACGCCTTTTTAGGCATTCTAGAAAGTTCTGACATTTCTTTGCAAGTGATCATTGGGAGGTAAGTACTTTTAAAAGTTCAACCTGAATGTTGGTTTTCTGAGAGCAGAGACTGCATTTGTGCTGTTCACAGCTGTTACGCAGGACCTGGTATATGTTGGGCTCTTACTGTTATGAGGTGTTTTTTAAAAGTATAAAAGTCTCAGTGGATATCCCTTGAAGCCAAGGTTAATTTAGAGAATCTGAAGTAAGAGAGTTTAAGAATAAAAAAACAATGGCCAATAATGTTTGATGACTTAGTGGGGAAGATTAACCATAAGCTTGGGCATCTGAGGCACTGATTGGTTGGCTTTTGCCAGCAACCTCTGAATAATGGAGTGGGAAGGGAGGCAGGACTGACTGGAATTGAGAAAACAATGTAAAGTGAGGAAGTGAAGGTGTCTGGTAAAAATGGTTTTTGGAAGCAGCTTCATGGAGGAGGCCACCGAGTGTGAATTCAAGCTTCTGAGAGAAAAAATAAAACCAAAAAAAAAATTGATCTGAACTTTGAATTATTGGGGGGAGAAAAGCCAGATAAATCAGATTAGGTCCATCTTATTTTGGTTTGCTCTGCTCTCTTGGTCTCCAAACTTCTTCAACACTTCCAGCCCCCAGAATATTCTCTTCAACTACCTCAAAGCACCTGGTACCGCCCAATTGGACTGGTTGGGTTATCAGTGCCTCTGACTCCAAACAGACAGTATAGGACCCAACTATAGTCATAACTCACTAATGTGACCACCCAGGATTTCATCTGCCCATCAAGTCTGTTCCTCATGCTTTTTCTTTATTTTGGTTGGTGAGTCATGATCTATTTTGGAATCAAATCAGAAACACGGGCTCTCCCTCCACCTGCATCTCAGCTATTAACTTGTTTATTTAAAAAAAACCTTACTTTTATCTGCTTTATGGTCCTCTAGGAATTTTCCTCTTCTGAGAATCGATGGGTATAAATGCTATATATCTATATAGGGCCGCTATAAGATTTAAGTAAGGTTATGTGTGAAAGATTTATTCTTTGGGCTTGCCACATAAATTTGTAGTGATTTATTTAAATAGAAAGGGGGACATGTGAATCCTTTTGAAGTCAGATGAATTAATCTGAAACAGCTGTCAAGCATATGTTGTTTTTTTCCATACCTAGGGTATAAAATAACCTCCCACACATTTGGGAAGAAAACCCCAAAGGCCTGAAGTTTCCTCATCTGTAAAATGGAGGTTTTGGTTATCTCAAAGCGTTGTTTTAAGAATAAGATGAATTAGCAAATAATGTAGTGTCCATAATCCTTATTCATTATTAGTTTCTGGCCTCTCCGATCTGAGTATTCCTTAGTCAATGATATAATGATATAAAGCAATATGGATCATCTGTGAGCCTGACAAAGCTTCTGTTCTCACATGGCCTGTCGCTTATAACATAGCCTATAACATGATAGGATGATGGTGACAAGTGTGAGGTCAGAGGTCACACTGCCTTGGTCAGAGGCTCACTTTGGTCTAAACCTCTTTGCCCCCAGTGTTCTCAAGTCTAACTGGGGATAAAATAATACATAGTTTATAAGGGTATTATGGGGATTAAATAAGAAAATTAGATTCAGCTGGTCATCAATGAATGGAAGCTGGGTTTTTAAAAGGTGGATTAGGCGGGGTTTTGAAAAGGTGGTTCCACTAACGTGATTGAGAGGCGTGTCTGAGGCGGAGCCGTGTCTGGGGCTGCATCTAAGGTTTATCTACGCTGCGCGCCTCAGGGGTGTGTTGGTGCTGCTCCAGAGCTCATCACTTTTTCACTCCGAAAGACCCCGGACTAGAGATTCAATATGGATTGCAATGGTGAGTTTCTTTGGTGGGAGGCGGCCTACCTGGTGTACTAGTGTTTTGCAGGGGTCTGAGCTTTCATCTTTAAAAAAACATAGATTTATAGGCTGGGGACCGCTCATGTCACTGATGTAATAATTGTCTGTGGTTTCTGTACAGTGGAATTTGGCAGTAGGACTTTCTGAGAGGCTCGGGGATTTAAAGATGAACTCTTTGTTACATTAAAAGGGATTTCTTGTCAACTATAGCTCAAAACTGGAAAAAAAGAAAAAGTAGAACCAACCTAAATATTCAACAACATGGAGCTGGTTTAAAAAAGATTTCTGGGGGCTTCCCTGGTGGCGCAGTGGTTGAGAGTCCGCCTGCCGATGCAGGGGACACGGGTTCGTGCCCTGGTCCGGGAAGATCCCACATGCATTGATTGAGATGATATGTCTGGGATTCACTTCAGAATAATGGGGGCGGGCGGTTGTTGAGGAGATGAGTGGAATGGGTGGGTGGATGAAGTGAAATTGGCCAGGTGTTGCTATATATCAGAGTTGAGTGATGTGGTCATCAGGTTAATTGTTTTCATCAGCTCAGCAAAGTAGAAAAAGATCCAGGCCTCCCTAACTTGGTCTGAAATAATCCCAAAGCAGTCGACCAAGACTAAAGATTGCTTAATGGGAAAAATTACCCTGGAATTTCCAAATTAAAACTTCTTCATGAAGAGCTCCTCTTTACTTTGTGCAAGCAGCGATCCGGATTTGGAGTCTCTCAGTCTGCAGTGAGGGGACTGCCGGGTGAGAACAGCTCACAACCTGTAATAATACTCAGACGCTTCAACTTGCTGGAGTGTGAAGATTAGATTAGTTACTGTATGGGGACAAAAATCCAGACAGTGGTCAAGGAATGTCTCAAACACAAATAATGGTAATTTCCTCCCCATTCCCCATAATGTTTCCTCAATGAAGACTAGCAAATGAGGATAGTATGGACTGATAATCTGCACAAACTGGAGGTTCACCCTCCGGTTTGTGCAGAGCTGTGGCAGGGAATGTTGTTAATCTCATCTGGGTTGAGCCCAATCCCACAATCAACAGGAAGGGTCAGAAGACAATTAGGGAAAGAAGCCCCAGTTTTGTAAAAATCCATCCCTTTGGGACAAACCTTTTCTGGCTTTTTGTGACCATAAGCATGTCATTTCACCCCTTGGAGACAGTGCCGGAAATTATTTGTTCTGAGTGTCATAATTCCTATGTAGGGTGGTAGTTATCATTTACCTCCTTTACCTTGGGACGTAACAGAAGTTGGAAGACAGTAAGTGCCTTGCCCAAGGTCACGAGCGGAAAGAGACGGAGGCTGGAGGTCAAATCTAACCTGCAGACCAGACGGGCAGTGTTCTGCTCTGCACCTCAGCTGAGGAAGAGCCTCAGCCGAGTAAGGAGGCCGGTTCCCCCCTGGCTCAATATATATAATATATCTTTAGTTCACATGTTCTTTCCTTAAGTTTCTTGAAAATCCTGTGCTAACGTTGCCTTAATTTGTTTGTTTTTTATAAATCCAATATTCTATATAAATACCCTTTTAAATTATTTTTTTTTCCTGGAAGCACTGAGGAATTTTTATCTTTACAGTCTAATAGTTTTTTAGGATATGTCTTGGTGTTAATCATCCTGAGTTAATTTTCTTCAGTACACTTGATTCATTCAGTAGATTCAGGTCTTCTATTTCTGGAATATTTTCTTGGATTACTTTATTATGATAAAACACATTAACAAAATTTACCATCAAAACCGTTAAGTGTTCAGTTCAGTGGCATTAAGTATGTTCACAGTGTTGTGTTACCATCATCACCATCCATCTACAGAACTCTTCTTGAAAAACTGAAACTTTGCACTCATTAAACAATAACACCCCATTGTCCTCTTCCCTCAGCTCCTGGCAACCAACATTCTACCTTAGGTTTCTATCAATTTGATCACTCTAGATACCCCATGTAAGTTGAATCATACAGTATTTTCTTTTTGTGACCGGCTGATTTCACTTAGCCTAATGTCCTCAAGGTTCGTCCGTGTTGTAGCATGTGTCAGAGTTTTTCTTTTTCAGGCTGAATAATATTTCATTTTATGTATATACCACATTTTGTTTGTCTACTCATCTGTTTATGGACACTGGGGTTGCTTGGATCAATTGGCTCTTGTGAATAATGCTGCTGTGAACATGGGTGTACAAATTTCTGTTCAAGTACCTGCTTTCACTTCTTCTGTGTGTATGCCCCAAAGTGGAATTGCAAGATCATATCGTAATTTTATTTTTAATTTCTGAGAAACTGCCATACTGTTTTTATTAGTGGTTACACCTTTTTAGAGTCCCAATGACGGTGCACACGGGTTCCAATTTATCCATATCCTTGCCAACACTACAGTTATTTTCTTTTTTTTTTTGATCGTAGCCATTCTGAAGAGTGCAAGGTGGTATCTCATGATGGTTTTGATTTGCATTTTCCTAACAATTAGTAATATTAAACATCTTTTCATGTACTTAATAGCTATTTGTATATTTTTTTGAGAAATATTTATTCAAGTCATTTGCCCATTTAAAAAATCAGGTTATTTGTTTTAATGTTGTTGAGTTGCAGGAGCTTCATGTATTCTGAATATTAACCCCTTATCAGATATGGAGATACTTTCTCCCCTTCCTTAGGTTGCCTTGTCAATCTGTGGATTGTGTCTTTTGATGCACAGTTTTAAATTTTGATGTAGTCCAACTTATTTTTTCTCTTGTTGCCTGTGCTTTTGGTGTCTAAGAAATCATTGCCAAATCCGATGACATGAAGATTTTGCCCTGTTTTTCTTCTAGAAATTTTATAGTTTTAGTTCTTACATTTACCTCTTTGATCCATTTTTGAGTTGATTTTGTATATGATGTTAGTGTCTGACTTCATTCGTTTGCATGTGGATATCCAGTTTTCCCAGCACCATTTACTGAAAAGACTAATCTTTCTCCATTGAATGGTCTTGGCACCCTTGTCAAAAATTATTTGAACATACACGTGAGGGTTTATTTCTGGGCTATCTGTTCTGTTCCATTGGTCTATATGTCTGTTTTTTTTGTTTTTTTGTTTTAATATTTATTTATTTATTTATTTATTTATTTTGGCTGTTTTGGGTCTTGGTTTCTGTGCGAGGGCTTTCTCCAGTTGTGGCGAGCGGGGGCCACTCTTCATCGCGGTATGTGGGCCTCTCACTGTCGCGGCCTCTCCTGTTGCGGAGCACAAGCTCCAGATGCGCAGTCTCAGTAGTTGTGGCTCACGGGCCTAGTTGCTCTGCGGCATGTGGGGTCTTCCCAGACTAGGGCTCGAACCCGTGTCCCCTGCATTGGCAGGCAGATTCTCAACACTGTGCCACCAGGGGAGCCCCTATATGTTTGTTTTTATGCCAGCACCACACTGTTGTGATCACTGTAGCTTTGTAGTAAGTTTTGAAATCAGAAAGTGTGAGATCTCCAAGTTCTTATTTTTCAAGCTTGTTTTGGCTACTCAGGGGCCCTTGAGATTCCAAATGAATTTTTCTTTATCTGTAAAAAAAAAAAAAAAAAAATCCCATTGGGATTTTAGTAGGGATTGCATCGACTCTGTAGATCACTTTCGGTATTATGGACCTCCTACCAGTATTAGTCTTCCAATCCACAAACACGTATATCTTTCTATTTGTGTCTTCTTTAATTTCCTTCAGCAATGTTTTGTAATTTTCAGTGTATACCTCCTTGGTTAGATTTATTCATAATTTATTCTTTTGATGCTGTTGTAAATGAGATTTTTTAAAAATTTGCTTTTGGGTTGTTCATTCTTAGTGTATAAAAATGCAAGTTATTTTTGTGCATTGATTTTTGTATCCTGCAGTTTTGCTGAATTTAATTAGTTTTAACACTGTGTGTGATCTTTAGGTTTTTCTACATATGGGATCATGTCATCTGTCTTCCTTTCTGATGTGGATGCCTTTTAAATTTGTTTTTCTAACCTAATTGCTCTGGCTAGAACTTGCAGTGCTATGTTGAATAGAAGTGAAAGCAGGCATCCTTGCCATGTTCCTGATCTTAGAGGAAAAGCTTTCAGTCTTTCACCCTTGAGTATTATGTTTGTTGTGGGTTTTTCACATATTGCTTTTATGTGGAGGTAGTTTCCTTCTATTCATAGTTTATTGAGTGTTTTTAGGATGAATGGGTGTTGAAATTTGTCAGATGCTTTTTCTGCATCAGTTTAGATGATAATGGTTTTTTTCTTTCTGTTAATGTGGTATATTACATTGATTTGGGGAGGGTGTATATTAAACCGTCCTTATAAATCTCACTTGGTCATGGTGTAAAACTGTTTAATGTGCTGTTGAATTTGGTCCATTAGTATTTTAAGGATTTTGCATCAATATTCATTAGGGATATTGTTCTGTAGTTTTCTTCCAGTGTTTTTTTTTTGCGGGGGGCGGGCAGTCTGGTTTTGGTTTCAGGGTAATGCTGGCCTCTAAAATGAGTTTGGAAGTGTTCACTCCTCTTCGGTCTTTTTGGGAAGAGCTTGAAATGGATTGGCATTAATTTTTTAAATGTTTGGTAGAATTCACCAGTGAAGCCATCTGGAGATGGCTTTTCCTTTGTTGGGAGATTTTTGATGATTGATTACTTATTCAATCTCGTTACTTGTTATTGGTCTGTTCAGATTTTCTTCATGATTCGGTCTTGGTAGGTTATATGTTTCCAGAAATTTATCCATTCTTCTAGGTTATCCAATTTGTTGGTGTACAATTATGTACAATTATTCATAGCATTCACTTGTAATCACTTTCATTTCTATGACATTAGTTGTATTGCTCTCGTTTCTGATTTTTATTTGAATCTTTTTTTATCTAGTCAAGGACTTGTCAATTTTATTCCTTCAAAAAACAACTACAGGGCTTCCCTGGTGGCGCAGTGGTTGAGAGTCTGTCTGCTGATGCAGGGGACACGGGTTCGTGCCCCGGTCCGGGAAGATCCCACGTGCCGCGGAGCGGCTAGGCCCGTGAGCCACGGCCGCTGAGCCTGCGCCGTCTGGAGCCTGTGCTCCGCAACGGGAGAGGCCACAACAGGGAGAGGCCCGCGTACCGCAAAACACACAAACAAACAACTACAGTTAACCCTTGAACAGCATGAGTTTGAACTGTGTGGGTCCATTTATCTGCGGATTTTTTCCAGTAAATATACAGTTGGCCCTCCATATTCATGGGTTTGGCATCATGCTGTACTACATCGTTTTGTATAAAGTACTTGAGCTTCCTCGAATTTTGACATTTGTGTGGGTTCCTGGAACCAATCCCCTGTGGATACTGAGGGATGACTGTATTAGTTTTGTTGACCTTTTCAATTAAAAAAAAAATTCTCTTTTGTTTATCTCTGTCTGCTTTGTTATATCCTTTCATTGTCTAAGTCTGGGTTTAGTTCTTTTTCTAGTCTCTTGAGGTATAAAGTTAGATTGTTGATTTAAGGTTTTAAAATATTTACAGCTATAAACATTCACAGCTATAAAACTTCCTTTAGCACTGTTTTCACTGCATCCCATAATTTTTGGTGTTATGTTTTTCATTTTCATTTGTCTCAAGGTATTTTCTAATTTCCCTTGCAACTTCTTTGACCCATTGGTCGTTTAAGAGTGTGTTGATTGATTTCCACAGATTTATGGATCTTCCAATTTTCCTTCTGCTATTGATTTTTTAATAGAAGGGAATTTATTATTTTTTTTAAAGTTTATGACTTTTTGAATTTTTTATAAAATGTTTAAAGGTTATACTCCATTTAGAGTTATTACAAAATATTGGCTATATTCCCTGTTTGTACTACACATCCTTCTAGCCTATCTTACACCCAGTAGTTTATTTTTTTGTGGTACGCAGGCCTCTCACTGTTGTGGCCTCTCCCGTTGCGGAGCACAGGCTCCGGACGCACAGGCCCAGCGGCCATGGCTCACGGGCCCAGCCGCTCCGCGGCATGTGGCATGTGGGATCTTCCTGGACCGGGGCACGAACCCGTGTCCCCTGCATCGGCAGGCGGACTCTCAACCACTGCACCACCAGGGAAGCCCCACCCAGTAGTTTAAAAAAAATTTTTTTATCGGGGTATAATTAATAAACAATGTGTTAGTTTCAGGTGTACAGTAAAGTGAATCTGTTATACAAATATCCACTCTTTTATTATTATTATTTTTTTTTTTTTTTTTTGGGTCAAAGTTAAAAAATATTATAAATTGAATAACATCCTTAGGTAAGATTTTTTTTATTTTTTTTTGCGGTACGCGGGCCTCTCACTGCCGTGGTCTCTCCCGTCGCGGAGCACAGGCTCCAGACGCGCAGGCCCAGCGGTCATGGCCCACGGGCCCAGCCGCTCCGCGGCACGCAGGATCCTCCCGGACCGGGGCACGAACCCAAGCCCCCTGCATCGGCAGGCGGACTCCCAACCACTGCGCCACCAGGGAAGCCCCTATTTATTTTTTTTACTTTTTAAAATATCGTTATTGAAGTATAATTGCTTTACGGTGTTGTGTTTCTGCTGTACAACAGAGTGTATCAGCTATATTTATACATATATCCCCATATCCCCTCCCTCTTGAGCCTCCCTCCCACACTCCCTATCCTACCCCTCTAGGTCATCACAAAACATCAAGCTGATTTCCCTGTGCTATGCAGCAGTTTCCCACTAGCTATCCATTTTACATTTGGTAGTGTATATATGTCAGTGCTACTCTCTCACTTCGTCCCAGCTTCCCCTTCCCCCTCTGTGTCCTCAAGTCCTTTCTCTACGTCTGCGTCTTTATTCCTGCCCTGCCACTAGGTTCATCAGTACCATTTTTTTAGATTCCACATATGTTCATTAGCATATGGTATTTGTTTTTCTCTTTCTGACTTACTTCACTCTGTATGACAGACTCTAGGTCTATCCACCTCATAACAAATAACTCAATTTCATTCCTTTTTATGGCTGAGTAATATTCCATTGTACGTATGTGCCACATCTTCTTTATCCATTCGTCTTTTTAGATTCTTTGATTTCTTGTTTCATTCCATTGTGATTGGAAAATATACTTTGTATAATTTCAGGGTTCTTGAATTTGTTAAACCTTGTTTTGTGGCCTAACATGTGATGTGTTCGTGTGTAGCTGAGAAGAATGTGTACTCTATTAGGTGGCATGTTTCATATATGACTGTTATGTTCAATTAGTCTGTAGTGTTGTTCAAGTCCAGTATTTCCTTATTGATCTTCTGGGTTTTTTTAATCCATTATTGAAAGTGGGGCATTGAAGTCTTCTACTATTATGTTGTTGCCTATTTCTCCCTTCAAGTCTGTCAATATTTGCTTCATATATTTGGGAGCTCTGAAGTTTGGTGCATAAATATTTTAAATTGTTATATCTCTTTGGTGAATTGACCCTTTTATCATTATATAATGTCCTTCTTTGTCTCTAACAGGTTTTGACTTAAAATATATTTTATTTGATTAGTATAGCTACCCTTGTTCTCTTTTGGTTACCATTTACATGGAATATCCTTTTCCATCTTTTCACTTTGAGCCAATGTGTGTCCTTAGATCTAAAATACATCTCTTGTAGACAGCATATAGTTGAATTCTGTTTTTTGTTATTTTTATCATTCATATATAAACTCAATACAGAACTTTCCTACTGTTTTCAAATGCCCTTTATTTGATTGCTGTGAAGGGTATGCTACATTTTGAATTTGATCGTGTATAATAAAATTACTTCCAAAATGGTTCTAACAGTTGATACTAACCCTGATGCTAGTGTCCTGTTTCCTTTCATCTTTGTCATTCTTCCCCCATATCACCCCCACACATTTAAGCTGTTAATTATCAGATGGGTGTGAGCTGGTTTACTTCAATTACAATTGAGGCTGAGCATCTTTTCATCAGTCTTTCCCTTTTATAATGTATGACTTTTTGTTAGACTAAAGAAATCTTTTCCTACCTTGAAGATCATAAATCTCATTTTATTTATTTATTTATTTGCATTACGTGGGCCTCTCACTGTTGTGGCCTCTCCCACTGCGGAGCACAGGCTCTGGACACGCAGGCTTAGTGGCCATGGCTCACGGGCCTAGCCGCTCCGCAGCATGTGGGATCTTCCCGGACCGGGACGTGAACCCGTGTCCCCTGCATTGGCAGGCGGACTCTCAACCACTGCGCCACCAGGGAAGCCCATCAATCTCATTTTTTTCATCATAATTTTAAAGATAGACCTTTAACCCATTGTTAGTTTTATTATGAATAGGTATGAGGTAGGGCTGTACTTTAAAAATATCTTTTACGAATAGTTAACCATATTTTTCTAGATATTACCAGTATTCCCCAATGCTTTTCTCTTTCCATTTATACATTTTTCATGATCTCCAATTAAAGTGGTCATTGTGAAATAAAAGGAACAAAATGAAGAGAAGAAGAATAAGAACATACATTTACTAATGATGAATTGTACATCCCAATCAGACATTTGAAGACAATCCTTACCCTAGTTTTACCATTTGGAAATAAGTGGCAGAACTACAGTGCAAAGTGTATGAGATTGATGTAAGTGAAATAGTGAAAGCTATGCATTCATATGTGTTTTTTGTTGATATGCAACTATTTTTAAAGTTTTTTATACAATTTAAATTTACTTTCCATTTACAGTTATTGCAAAATATCGGCTATCTTCCCTGTGTTGTACGGTACATCCTTGAGCCTATTTTACACTGAATAGCTTGTACCTCCCACTCCTCTACTCCTGTATTGCTCCTCCTCCCCCACACTGATAACCACAAGTTCTCTATATCTACGAGTCTGATTCTTTGTTATATACATTAGTTTGCTGTATTTTTTAGATTCCACATATAATTAATATCATAGAGTATTTGTCTTTCTCTGACTTCTTTCACTTAGGATAATGCCCTCCAAGTCCATCTATGTTGCTGCAAGTGGCAAAATTTTGTTCTTAGCTGAGTAGTATTCCAGTGTGTGTGTGTGTGTGTGTGTGTGTGTATATACACACACCACATTTTTATCCATCCATCTGTTGATGGACACTTAGGTTGCTTACATATCTTGGCAGTCGTACATAATGCTCCTAGGAACATCAGGAGGCATGTATCTTTTGGAATTAATGTTTTTGGGTTTTTGGATATGTACCCAGGAGTGGAATTGCTAGATCATATGGTAGATCTAGTTTTAGTTTTTTGAGAAACCCCCGTATTGTTTTCCACATCGACTGCACCAATTTACATTCCCACCAGCAGCATACAAGTGTTCCCTTTTCTCCACATCCTCACCAACATTTGTTATTTGTGTTGTTTTTGCTGATAGCCGTTCTGAGAGGTGTGAGGTGATATCTCATTGTGTCTTTGATTAGCATTTCCCTGATGATTAGTGATGTTGAGCATCTTTTCATATGTCTTTTGGCCATCTGCATTTCTTTGGAAAAATGTCTTTTGTTCTGCCCATTTTTTAATTGAGTTGTTTGCTTTTTTTTTTGATGTTGAGTTGTATGAGCTGTTTGTAAATGTGGTATATTAATCCCTTATCAGTCATATCATTTGCAGATATATTCTCCCATTCAGTAAGTTATCTTTTCAATCTGTTTTGTTGATGGTTTCCTTTGTTGTGCAAAAGCTTTTAAGTTTAATTAGGTCTTATTTGTTTATTTTTGCTTTTATTTCCTTTACTTTAGGAGACAGACCCAAAAAAATATTGCTGCAATTTATGTCAAAGAGTGTTCTGTTTATGTTTTCCTCTGGGAGTATCTGGTCCTACATTTAGGCTTTAATCCATTTTGAGTTTATTTTTGTATATGGTGTTAGAGAATGTTCTAATTTCATTCTTTTACATGTAGCTGTTTAGTTTTCCCAGCACTGCTTATTGAAGAGGCTGCTTTTTCTCCATTGTATGTTTTTGCCTCCTTTGTTATAGATTAATTGACCATAAGTGCATGAGTTTATTTCTGGACTCTCTGTCCTGTTCCATTGATCTTTGTGTCTGTTTTGGTACCAATGCCATACTGTTCAGATTAAGCTTTGTAGTATAGTCTGAAGTCAGGGAACCTGATTCCTCTAGCTCTGTTTTTCTTTCTCAAGATCATTGTGACTATTTGGTGTCTTTTGTGTTCCTATACATATTTAAAAATTATTCTAGGGACTTCCCCAGTGGTCCAGTGGTTAAGACTCCACGCTTCCAATACAGGGGGTTGCAGGTTCAATCCCTGGTTGGGGAACTAAGATCCCATGTGCTGCACAACATGGCCAAAAAGTAAAAATAAATAAAATAAGAATAATAAAATAATTTAGAAAAAAGAAATCGTTTTTAAAAATTATTCTTGTTTTGTGAAAAAAGCCATTGGTATTTTGATAGGAATTGTATTGAATCTGTAGATTGCCATGGGTAGTATGGTCATTTCAACAAAATTGATTCTTTCTATCATAGAATACAGTATATCTTTCCATCTGTTTGTGTGGTCTTCAATTTCTTTCATCAACGTTTTAATAGTTTTAGGAGTACAAGTTTTTGCCTCCTTAGGTAGTTTTATTCCTAGGTATTATTTTTTGATATGGTGGTAAATGGGATTTTTTCCTTAATTTCTCTTTCTGATATTTCATTGTCAGTGTATAGATATGCAGCAGATTTCTGTATACTAATTTTGGATCCTGCAACTTTACTGAATTCATTGATGAGCTCTAGTAGTTTGCTGGTAGCATCTTTAGGATTTTCTATGTGTAGTATTATGTCATCTGCAAACTTCTTCCTTTCCCATTTGGATTCCTTTTATTTCCTTTACTTCTCTGATAACTGTGGCTAGGACTTCCAAAACTGTATTGAGTAAAAGTGGTGAGAGTGGGTTCCTTGTCTTGTTCCTGATATTAGAGGAAATGCTTTCAGCTTTTCACCCTTGAGTATGATGTTAGCTGTGTGTTTGTCACATATGATCTTTATTATGTTGAGGTATGTTCCCTCTATTCCTGCTTTCTGGAGAGTTTTTATCATAAATGGATGTTCAGTTTTATCAAAAGCTTTTTTTGCATCTATTGAGATGATCATATGGTTTTTATTCTTCAGTATGATATACCATATTAACAAATTGATTGATTGTGGATATTGAAAATCCTTGCATCCTTGGGATAAATCCCACTTGATCATGGTGTATGATCCTTTTAAAGTACTGTTGGATTTGGTTTGCTAGTATTTTGTTGAGGCTTTTTGCATCTATGTTCATCAATGATATTGGCCTGTAATATTCTATTTTTGTGATATCTTTGTCTGGTTTTGGTATCAGGGTGGGTGAAGGTGGCCTCATAGAATAAGTTCAGAAGTGTTCCTTCCTCTGTAATCTTTTGGAATAGTTTCGGAGGACAGATGTTAACTCTTCTCTAAATGTTTGGTAGAATTCACCTGTGAAGTCATCTGGTCCTGGACTTTTGTTTGTTAGGAGTTTTAAAACTACTGATTCAATTTCATTACTAGTAATTGGTCTGTTCATATTTTCTATTTCTTCCTGGTTCAGTCTTGAGAGATTGTACCTTTCTAAGAATTTGTCTTGTGAATTTGTAACTTTCTAAGAATTTGTCTATTCTAGGTTGTCCATTTTATTGGTATAGTTATTTGTAGTAGTCTCTTACAATCCTTTGTATTTCTCTTGTGTCAGTCATAACTTCTGTTTCATTTCTAGTTATATTGATTTGGGTTCTCTCTCTTTTTTTCTTTTTCTTTCTTATTTATTTCTTACTTATTTTTGGTTGCATTGGGTCTTTGTCACTGTGCACGGGCCTTCTCCAGTTGTGGCGAGCGGGGACCCTCCCCGTTGCGGTGCACAAGCCTCTCACTGCGATGGCCTTTCTTGTCGCAGAGCACGGGCTCTAGGTGTGTGGGCTTCAGTAGTTGTGGCACACGGCCTCAGTAGTTGTGGCTTGCGGTCTCAGTAGTTGTGGCTTGTGGGCTCTAGAATGCAGGCTCAGTAGTTGTGGTGCACGGGCCTAGCTGCTCTGCACCATGTGGGATCCTCCCGGACCAGGGCTCGAACCCATGTCCCCTGCACTGGCAGGCAGATTCCCAGCCACTGCACCACCAGGGAAGCCCCCTCCCGTTTTTTCTTGATGCATCTGGGTATGTCTTTTTTATAGACAGTATGGAAAATGTAAAGAATTATAGAAGTTTAATAACATTTTATCATGTAGAACAAAGTGTTGATATGTGATCACTTTCCTTGTTCATCTCAATGTGGGTAGAATATGTTATGTATGAGTTTTATGGGAGAATAGATTATTATGAGGCAAGTCTGGAAGCAGAAATCAGTTAAGAATCTATTGTAACTATCTGGGATAGGGACAATCATGGTTTGGACTAGGGTGCTGGCTGTAGAAGTATAGAGAACTGGGAAGATTTTCATTATTTTGAAGGTGGAGATGATAGTTTGCTGGGAGATCGCTGCATTCTCTCACTGCATATCCAACAAAGAGGGCTCCAAAATTTTGGCTTAAGCAAACCAAAGATTGGAGTCGCTTTTAGGATAGGGTAGCCTGGGAATGGAGTCATTTTTTACCAGAGGCATTAGGAGTTTCACTTTGAACATACTAAGCTTAGTATGCCAATTACTTCGTATGCCAGAGGAGATAGAAAGTGAACAGTTGGATACACAAGTCTGAAGTGCTAGAGAAGGGACTAGGTTTGATAGTGTCCCACCATTTGGCACAATACCTCACAGCTTTAGTATGTATGTGCTTCATGACTCTTTGTTTGGAGAACTCTGATACAATTGTTTTTGGAAATGATTGGCAATAGCTGCATGAAATTTCATTAGAGTTGACTTTTTTATTATATACATAATTAAGAATTTCCATATTTCTTCTATAATGGTTTGTAGATCATTGAATTGGTTGCTTGACAATAGGAATAAATTATCTTAGTGGAAATAAAGGGCATGAAAGAGGAGCTTTGGAGGATAAAAGTACAGGCAAATACTATGTATGTAATGATGTAATCATATTATAAAAGTTTCATGAACTGGAAACATTTCAAGGAAAATAAGCTTTGGTATTACGTTTTTCATTTGTCTCAAGGTATTTTCTACAATTTATACAAATAAGTAGAAAATCTGAATAAGGTAATGTACTTAAACACTGTTAATACTATACATTTTCAGATTTATGATCATTTGGGTTTTGCAAGGTCAAACTGCTTTTTTAATCGTTTCTTAATCCTCCATACTTATTAGAGAGAGAGACTTATAACAGGCAGTTCACAGATACAGCTGTCCAAATACGTTCAATTGAATTGAGTTCCATGTGTTTAGAGAAAGTGCCCAGGATGTGTTCAGGAAGCAAGCACAGCTGCGGGGAGGATCATGGGAGTCTGTTAGATCAGAGAAAGTGAGCACGTGTTTTTCAGTTGGGTCCTCATGGGATCAACCTTCTAATTGGCTCTGTAACACTTGATAAATTGACTCCTGCAACTCAACTTTTTGTAAAATTATCGATGTTGTGGAGTTGTGAAGAGAAAATGAGAGCGTGTTTGGAGGTGTCTAGGTCACTGTTCCCAGAGTTTTGCCTTAAACAGTCATCATGAGTGTATCAGACATCTTTCTAGCTTCAGTGCTACTCACGGCCTAAAGCAGTTCTGAACTTGGAGATGGTGGGAGGGGGTGCAGTTCCAGGAGTGAGCAAGTTACAAAAGGCCCCTTGACACTATGGCCTGTGCTGCATGACTCTTAACCACCTTATAGCAACCATGGCTTATTGGGATGGATTGTCCAAAAGAGAATTTTATCATTTCCACCGCCCACAAAGTCCTAGTGATTATGATTGGCCTGTATAATCATCCTAATTTTAGGGAGGATTAAGAAAAAATGGAGACTAGAGATGTTAAATGAAATACTTAGGGTCACATATAAAATAAACAGGCAAATTATGACTCAGTCTCTTGCTTGTTTATATGTAGCCTTTGAAAACAATGGATTTAAGAACATAATTTAGAATATATTCAGTCATGAATTCGTTCTGGTGAAGCAGCCCAAGTAACATTAAAAAATTGGGGCTTCCCTGGTGGCGCAGTGGTTGACAGTCCGCCTGCCGATGCAGGGGATACAAGTTCATGCCCCGGTCCAGGAAGATCCCACATGCCACGGAGCGGCTGGGCCAGTGAGCCGTGGCTGATGGGCCTACGCGTCCGGAGCCTGTGCTTCGCAACGGGAGAGGCCACAACAGGGAGAGGCCTGCGTACTGCAAAAAAAAAAAAAAAAAAAAATTTAAAAATTGTGGGGAATTTTTGCTGGGTTTAGAGAACAGCTGGGAGTCAGTTTTGTCTAAATGCAGAAGATTGCAAACAGATTGAAGGGAGATTTTTGAAAGGCCTAGGTTTGCAAGTACAGAAGGACCACTCCATATGGTGGAGGGGGTGGGGTTTTGGAACTGTGTACAGCATGACTTCCGTAATCACACGTGCAGCCGCAGGAAAGATCGCCGTTACTTTTTGTCTTACGCAAGGTCAGGAGGATAGTCAGTGATAATGCTGAGCTAGGCTTCACTACAAAATCCTCTCCTACGTTATGGAAATACATTGTGGAATATAACCAGATAAGTAACTTGGATAAAACACTATTCTCTCCAGAACTGGTTCCAGAACAAAAATGCCCAACTACCACCTAGAGAGAGACAGAACGTTTGCTGCTAGGAGAGCATGTGAGTTCCTTGTCCAAGGTCACTCACTTTTAAGCCTCCAGGTAGAATCTCCCAGCTACATCACTGAACAGACCTTCTCTTCCACCCAGGAGGCTCTGCTGGGTAGAGCTGACT